>NC_082709.1:88951695-89257606 GCF_030144855.1 Hypanus sabinus | reverse complement strand
GACAGCAATCTCAGAGCACGAGGGAGGTCAGACAGCACTCTCAAAGCCTGAGGAAAATCAGACAGCAGTCTCAGAGCACGAGCGATGTCAGACAGCACTCTCAGAGCACAAGCGATGTCAGACAGCACTCTCAGAGCACGAGGGAGGTCAGACAGCACTCTCAGAGCACGAGGGAGGTCAGACAGCAGTCTCAGAGCCAGATGGAGGTCTGACCACACTCTCAAAGCACGAGGGAAGGCAGAGAGCACTCTCAGAGGATGAGGGAGGACAGACAGCACTCTCAGAGCATGAGCGATGTCAGACAGCACTCTCAGAGCACGAGGGAGGACAGACAGCTCTCTTAGAGCACGAGCGATGTCAGACAGCATTCTCAGAGCACGAGCGATGTCAGTCAGCACTCTCAGAGCACGAGGGAGGACAGACAGCACTCTCAGAGCATGAGCGATGTCAGACAGCACTCTCAGAGCACGAATCAGGTCAGACAGCACTCTCAGAGCACGAGGGAGGTGAGACAGAACTCTCAGAGCATGAGGGATGTCAGACAGCACTCTCAGAGCACGAGGGAGGTCAGACAGCACTCTCAGAGCACGAGTGAGGTCAGACAGCACTCTCAGAGCACGAGGGAGGTGAGACAGAACTCTCAGAGCACGAGCGATGTCAGACAGCACTCTCAGAGCACGAGGGAGGTCAGACAGCACTCTCAGAGCACGAGGGATGTCAGACAGAACTCTCAGATCACGAGGGAGCTCAGACAGCACTCTCACAGCACGAGGGATGTCAGACATCACTCTCAGAGCTCGAGGGAGGTCAGACAGCACCCTCAGAGCACGATGGAGGTCAGACAGCACTCTCACAGCACGAGCGATGTCAGACAGCACTCACTGAGCAGGAGGGAGTTCAGACAGCAATCTCAGAGATCGAGGGAGGTCAGACAGCACTCGCAGAGCACGAGGGAGTTCAGACAGCACTCTCAGAGCACGAGGGATGTCGGACATCACTCTCAGAGTATGAGGGAGGTCAGACAGCACTCGCAGAGCACGAGGGAGATCAGACAGCACTCGCAGTGCACGAGGGAGATCAGACAGCACTCTCAGAGCACGAGGGGGATCAGACAGCACTCTCAGAGTACGACAGAGGTCAGACATCACTCTCAGAGCATGAGGGAGGTCAGACAGCACTCGCAGAGCACGGGGGAGGACAGACAGAACTCTCAGAGCACGAGGGAGGTCAGGCAACACTCTCAGAGCACGAGGGAGGTCAGACAGAACTCTCAGAGCACGACGGAGGTCAGACATCACTCTCAGAGCACGTGCAAGGTCGGACAGCTCTCTGGGAGCACGAGGGAGGTGAGACAGCACTCTCAGAGAACGAGGGAGGTCGATCATCACTCTCAGAGCACGAGGACGGTCAGACAGCACTCTCAAAGCCTGAGGAAGGTCAGACAGCAATCTCCGAGCATGATGGAGGTCAGACCACATACTCAGAGCGTAAGCGTGTTCAGAAAGCACGCTGATTGCACGAGGGAGGTCAGACAGCCCTGCAAGAGCACGAGGGAGGTCAGACAGCAGTCTCCGTGCACGAGGGAGGTCAGACAGCACACACAGAGCACGAGGGAGGTCAGACAGTACTCTCTAAGAGCATGAGGGAGGTCAGACATCACTCTCTGAGAGCATGAGGGAGGTCAGACAGTACTCTGAGAGCATGAAGGAGGTCAGACATCACTCTCTGAGAGCATGAGGGAGGTCAGACAGTACTCTGAGAGCACGAGGGAGGTCAGACATCACTCTCTGAAAGCATGAGGGAGGTCAGACAGCACTCTCAGAGCACGAGGGAAGTAAGACAGCACTCAAGAGCACGAGGGAGGTCAGACAGCACTCTCAGAGCACGAGGGAGGTCAGACAGCTCTCTTAGAGCACTAGCGAGGTTGGACAGCACTCTCAGAGCACGAGGGAGGTGAGACAGCACTCTCAGAGCACAAGCGATGTCAGACAACACTCTCAGAGCACGGGGGAGGACAGACAGCACTCTCAGAGCACGAGGGAGGTCAGACAGCACTCTCAGAGCACAAGCGATGTCAGACAACACTCTCAGAGCACGGGGGAGGACAGACAGAACTCTCAGAGCACGAGGGAGGTCAGACAGCACTCTCAGAGCACAAGCGATGTCAGACAGCACTCTCAGAGCACGAGGGAGGTCAGACAGCACTCGCAGAGCACGAGGACGGTAAGACAGCTCTCTCAAAGCCTGAGGAAAGTCAGACAGCAGTCTCAGAGCACGAGCGATGTCAGACAGCACTCTCAGAGCACGAGGGAGGTCAGACAGCAATCTCAGAGCACGAGCGAGGTTGGACAGCACTCTCAGAGCACGAGGGAGGTGAGACAGCACTCTCAGAGCACAAGCGATGTCAGACAGCACTCTCAGAGCACGAGGGAGTTCAGAGAGCACTCTCAGAGCACGAGGGGGGTCAGACTGCACTCTCTGATCACAAGGGAGGTCAGATGGCAATCTCAGAGCACGTGCGAGGTCAGACCACACTCTCAGAGTACGACGGAGGTCAGACATCACTCTCAGTGCACTAGGGTGGTCACTCAGCACTCTAAGGGCACGAGGGAGGTCAGACAGCACACTCAGAGCACGTGCAAGGTCGGACAGCTCTCTGGGAGCACGAGGGAGGTCAGACAGCACTCTCAGAGCTCGAGGGAGGTCAGACAGCACTCTCAGAGCACGAGGGATGTCAGACAGCACACTCAGAGCACGATGGAGGTCAGACAGCACTCTCACAGCACGAGCGAGGTCAGACAGCACTCACAGAGCACGAGGGAGGTCAGACAGCACTCACTGAGCAGGAGGGAGTTCAGACAGCAATCTCAGAGCTCGTGGGAGGTCAGACAGCACTCGCAGAGCACGAGGGAGTTCAGACAGCACTCTCAGAGCACAAGGGATGTCGGACATCACTCTCAGAGCATGAGGGATGTCAGACAGCACACTCAGAGCACGATGGAGGTCAGACAGCACTCTCACAGCACGAGCGAGGTCAGACAGCACTCTCAGAGCACGAGGGAGGTCAGACAGCAATCTCAGAGCTCGAGGGAGGTCAGACTGCAATGTCAGAGCACGAGGGAGGTCGGAAAGCAGTCTCAGAGGACGAGGGAGGTCAGACCGCACTCTCTGAGCATGAGGGTGGTCAAACAGCACTCTCAGAGCACGAGGGAGGTCTGACTACCCTCTCAGAGCACGAGGGCGGTCAGACAACAATCTCAGAGCACGAGGGTGGTCAAACAGCACTCTCAGAGCACTAGGGAGGTCTGACTACCCTCTCAGAGCACGAGGGAGGTCAGACAGCACTCTCAGAGCACGAGGGATGTCAGACAGCACTCTCCGAGCACGAGGGATGTCAGAGAGCACTCTCAGAGGATGAGGGAGGACAGACAGCACTCTCAGGGCATGAAGGAAGTCAGAGAGCACTCTCAGAGCACGAGGCAGGTCAGACAGCACTCGCAGAGCATGAGGGAGTTCAGACAGCACTCGCAGAGCACGAGGGAGATCAGACAGCACTCTCAGAGCACGAGGGAGATCAGACTGCACTCTCAGAGTACGACGGAGGTCAGACATCACTCTCAGAGCATGAGGGAGGTCAGACAGCACACGCAGAGCACGGGGGAGGACAGACAGAACTCTCAGAGCACGAGGGAGGTCAGACAGCACTCTCAGAGCACGAGCGATGTCCGACAGCACTCTCAGAGCACGAGGGAGGTCAGGCAGAACTCTCAGAGCACGAGGAAGGACAGACAGCACTCTCAGAGCATGAGCGATGACAGACAGAACTCTCAGAGCACTAGGGAAGTTACTCAGCACTCTAAGGGCACGAGGGATGTCAGACAGCACTCAAGAGCACGAGGGAGGTCAGACAGCACTCTCAGAGCACGGGTAAGGTCAGACAGCACTCAAGAGCACGAGGGAGGTCAGACAGCACTCTCAGAGCACGAGGGAGGACAGACAGCAATCTCAGAGCACGAGGGAGGTCAGACAGCACTCTCAAAGCCTGAGGAAAGTCAGACAGCAGTCTCAGAGCACGAGCGATGTCAGACAGCACTCTCAGAGCACAAGCGATGTCAGACAGCACTCTCAGAGCACAAGCGATGTCAGACAGCACTCTCAGAGCACGAGGGAGGTCAGACAGCACTCTCAGAGCACAAGCGATGTCAGACAGCACTCTCAGAGCACGAGGGAGGTCAGACAGCAGTCTCAGAGCCAGATGGAGGTCTGACCACACTCTCAAAGCACGAGGGAAGGCAGAGAGCACTCTCAGAGGATGAGGGAGGACAGACAGCACTCTCAGAGCATGAGCGATGTTAGACAGCATTCTCAGAGCACGAGCGATGTCAGTCAGCACTCTCAGAGCACGAGGGAGGTCAGACAGCTCTCTTAGAGCACGAGCGAGGTTGGACAGCACTCTCAGAGCCAGATGGAGGTCTGACCACACTCTCAAAGCACGAGGGAAGGCAGAGAGCACTCTCAGAGGATGAGGGAGGACAGACAGCACTCTCAGAGCATGAGCGATGTCAGACAGCACTCTCAGAGCACGAATGAGGTCAGACAGCACTCTCAGAGCACGAGGGAGGTGAGACAGAACTCTCAGAGCATGAGGGATGTCAGACAGCACTCTCAGAGCACGAGGGAGGTCAGACAGCACTCTCAGAGCACGAGGGAGGTCAGACAGCACTCTCAGAGCACGAGGGAGGTGAGACAGAACTCTCAGAGCACGAGCGATGTCAGACAGCACTCTCAGAGCACGAGGGAGGTCAGACAGCACTCTCAGAGCACGAGGGATGTCAGACAGAACTCTCAGATCACGAGGGAGCTCAGACAGCACTCTCACAGCACAAGGGATGTCAGACATCACTCTCAGAGCACGAGGGATGTCAGACAGCACTCTCAGAGCACGAGGGAGGTCAGACAGCACTCTCACAGCACGAGGGAGGTCAGACAGCTCTCTCACAGCACGAGCGAGGTCAGACAGCACTCACAGTGCACGAGGGAGGTCAGACAGCAATCTCAGAGCTCAAGGGAGTTCAGACAGCACTCTCAGAGCACGAGGGAGGTCAGACAGCACTCTCAGAGCACGAGGAAGGTCAGAAAGCAGTCTCAGAGCACGAGGGAGGTCAGACCGCACTCTCTGAGCACGAGGGTGGTCAAACAGCACTCTCAGAGCACGAGGGAGGACTGACTACCCTCTCAGAGCACAAGGGCGGTCAGACAGCAATCTCAGCGCACGAGGGATGTCAGACCGCACTCTCAGAGCACAAGGGCGGTCTGAAAGCACTCTCAGAACAAGACGGAGGTCTGACCACACTGTCAAAGCACGAGAGAAGTCAGAGAGCACTCTCAGAGCACGTGGGATGTCAGACAGCAGTCTCAGAGCACGAGGGAGGTCAGACCGCACTCTCTGAGCACGAGGGTGTTCAAGCAGCACTCTGAGAGCACGAGGGAGGTCTGACTACCCTCTCAGAGCACGAGGGCGGTCAGACAGCAATCTCAGAGCATGAGGGATGTCAGACCGCACTCTCAGAGCACGAGGGAGGTCAGAAAGCACTCTCAGAGCCAGACGGAGGTCTGACCACACTCTCAAAGCACGAGGGAAGGCAGAGAGCACTCTCAGAGGATGAGGGAGGACAGACAGCACTCTCAGAGGATGAGGGAGGACAGACAGCAATCTCAGGGCATGAGGGAAGTCAGAGAGCACTCTCAGAGCACGATGGTGGTCAGACAGCACTCTCAGAGCATGAATAATGCACCATCAATAACTCACTCTGAAACGTTACGGAGAGATATCGCCTTTTATTGACTGGAAGAAGGAACCAGGAGTGAGTGACCACCATACTACATCCTGGAGACGGATAGGCCGGGCTCAGGCCTCAGTCACATTTATACAAGTGTCTGTGGGAGGAGCCACAGGAGCAGACAGCAGGGGGCGTCCAGACTGGTATATGTAGTTCACCACAACGAGGGAGATCAGACAGCATTCACAGAGGAAGAGGGAGGTCAGGCGGCACTGTCAGAACAAGAGGGTGGTCAGACATCACTTTCAGAGCACGAGGGCGGTCACTCAGCACTCTAAGGGCACGAGGGAGGTCACTCAGCACTCTAAGGGCACGAGGGAGGTCAGACAGCACTCTCAGAGCACGAGGGATGTCAGACAGAACTCTCAGAGCACTTGCGAGGTCGGACAGCTCTCTGGGAGCACGAGGGAGGTCAGACAGCACTCTCAGAGCACAAGGGAGGTCAGGCAGCACTCTCAAAGCCTGGGGAAGATCAGACAGCACACTCAGAGCACGATGGAGGTCAGACCGCACACTCAGAGCGCGAGGGAGGTCAGAAAGCACGCTGATTGCACGACGGAGGTCAGACAGCCCAGCCAGAGCATGAGGGAAGTCAGACAGCAGTCTCAGTGCAATAGGGAGGTCAGACAACACTGTCAGAGCACGAACAAGCTCAGAAAGCACGTTGATTGCACGAGGGAGTGCAGACAGCCCTCCAAGAACACAAGGGAGGTCCGACAGCAATCTCAGAGCACGAGTTAGGTCAGACAGCAATTTCAGAGCACGAGGGGGGTCAGACTGCACTCTCTGATCACAAGGGAGGTCAGACGACACTCTCAAAGTATGACGGAGGTCAGACATCACTCTCAGAGCACGAGGGAGGTCAGACAGAACTCTCAGAGCACGAGGGAGGTCAGACAGAACTCTCAGAGCATGAGGGAGGTCAGACATCACTCTCAGAGCACGTGCGAGGTCGGACAGCTCTCTGGGAGCACGAGGGAGGTCAGACAGCACTCTCAGAGCACGAGGGAGGTCAGACTGCAATTTCAGAGCACGAGGGGGGTCAGACTGCACTCCGATCACAAGGGAGGTCAGACAGCCCTGCAAGAGCACGAGGGAGGTCAGACAGCAGTCTCAGTGCACGAATAATGCACCATCAATATCTCACTCTGAAACGTTAAGGAGAGATATTGCCTTTTATTGACTGGAAGAAGGAACCAGGAGTGAGTGACCACCATACTATATCCTGGAGACTGAGAGACCGGGCTCAGGCCTCAGTCACGTTTATACAAGTGTCTGTGGGAGGAGCCACAGGAGCAGACAGCAGGGGGCGTCCAGACTGGTATATGTAGTTCACCACAACGAGGGAGGTCAGACAGCAATTTCAGAGCACGAGTGGGGTCAGACTGCACTCTCCGATCACAACAGAGGTCAGACGGCAATCTCAGAGCACAAGGGCGGTCAGACAGCACTCTCAGAGCACGAGGGAGGTCAGACAGCACTCTCCGAGCACAAGGACGGTCAGACAGCACTCTCAGAGCTCGAGGAAGGACAGACAGCACTCTCAGAGCACGAGGGAGGTCAGACAGCACTCTCAGAGCACAAGGACGGTCAGACAGCACTCTCAGAGCTCGAGGGAGGACTGACAGCACTCTCAGAGCAAGACGGAGGTCAGACAGAACTCTCAGAGCACTAGGGAGGATACTCAGCACTCTAAGGGCACGAGGGAGGTCAGACAGCACTCTCAGAGCACGAGGGAGGTCAGACAGCACTCTCAGAGCACAAGGACGGTCAGACAGCTCTCTCAGAGCTCGAGGGAGGACAGACAGCACTCTCAGAGCAAGACGGAGGTCAGACAGCACTCTCAGAGCACGAGGAAGGTCAGACAGCACTCTCAGAGCACGAGCGATTTCAGACAGCACTCTCAGAGATTGAGGGAGGTCAGACAGCACTCAAGAGCACGAGGGAGGTCAGACATCACTCTCTGAGAGCATGAGGGAGGTCGGTCAGTACTCTGAGAGCACGAGGGAGGTCAGACAGCACTCTCATAGCACGAACAATGCACCATCAATAAATCAGTCTGAAACGTTACGGAGAGATATCGCCTTTTATTGACTGGAAGAAGGATCCAGGAGTGAGTGAACACCATACTACATCCTGGAGACTGAGAGACCAGGCTCAGGCCTCAGTCACGTTTATACAAGTGTCTGTGGGAGGAGCCACAGGAGCAGACAGCAGGGGGCGTCCAGACTGGTATATGTAGTTCACCACAACGAGGGAGGTCAGACAGCAATTTCAGAGCACGAGTGGGGTCAGACTGCACTCTCCGATCACAACAGAGGTCAGACGGCAATCTCAGAGCACAAGGGCGGTCAGACAGCACTCTCAGAGCACGAGGGAGGTCAGACAGCACTCTCCGAGCACAAGGACGGTCAGACAGCACTCTCAGAGCACGAGGGAGGTCAGACAGCACTCTCAGAGCACAAGGACGGTCAGACAGCACTCTCAGAGCTCGAGGGAGGACTGACAGCACTCTCAGAGCAAGACGGAGGTCAGACAGAACTCTCAGAGCACTAGGGAGGATACTCAGCACTCTAAGGGCACGAGGGAGGTCAGACAGCACTCTCAGAGCACGAGGGAGGTCAGACAGCACTCTCAGAGCACAAGGACGGTCAGACAGCTCTCTCAGAGCTCGAGGGAGGACAGACAGCACTCTCAGAGCAAGACGGAGGTCAGACAGCACTCTCAGAGCACGAGGAAGGTCAGACAGCACTCTCAGAGCACGAGCGATTTCAGACAGCACTCTCAGAGATTGAGGGAGGTCAGACAGCACTCAAGAGCACGAGGGAGGTCAGACCGCACTCTCAGAGCACGAGGAAGGTCAGACAGCACTCTCAGAGCACGAGGGAGGTCAGACAGCACTCTCAGAGCATGAGCGATGTCAGACAGCACTCTCAGAGCACGAGCGATGTCAGACAGCACTCTCAGAGCACCAGGGAGGTCAGACATCCCACTCAGAGCACGAGGGAGGTCAGACAGCACTCTCAGAGCACGAGGGAGGTCAGACAGCACTCTCAGAGCACGAGGAAGGTCAGACAGCACTCTCAGAGCACGAGCGATGTCAGACAGCACTCTCAGAGCACGAGCGATGTCAGACAGCACTCTCAGAGCACCAGGGAGGTCAGACAGCTCTCTCAGAGCACGAGGGAGGTCAGACAGCCCTCCAAGAACACAAGTGAGGTCCGACAGCACTCTCAGAGCACGAGTTAGGTCAGACAGCAATTTCAGAGCACGAGGGGGGTCAGACTGCACTCTCCAATCACAAGGGAGGTCAGACGGCAATCTCAGAGCACAAGCGAGTCAGACCACACTCTCAAAGTACGACGGAGTTCAGACATCACTCTCAGAGCACGAGGGAGGTCAGACAGAACTCTCAGAGCACTAGGGAGGTCACTCAGCACTCTAAGGACACGAGTAAGGTCAGACAGCAATTTCAGAGCACGAGGGGGGTCAGACTGCACTCTCCGATCACAAGGGAGGTCAGACAGCACTCTCAGAGCACGAGGGAAGTAAGACAGCACTATCAGAGCACGAGCGATGTCAGACAGCACTCTCAGAGCACGAGGGAGGTCAAACAGCACTCTCAGAGCACGAGCGAGGTCAGACAGCTCTCTTAGAGCACGAGCGAGGTTGGACAGCACTCTCAGAGCACGAGGGTGGTGAGACAGCACTCTCAGAGCATGAGGGAGGACAGACAGCTCTCTTAGATCACGAGCGAGGTTGGACAGCACTCACAGAGCACATGGGAGGTCAGATAGCACTCTCAGAGCAAGACGGCGGTCAGACAGCACTCTCAGAGTATGAGGGAGGTCAGACAGAACTCTCAGAGCACGAGGGAGGTCAGACAGCACTCTCAGAGCACAAGGACGGTCAGACAGCACTCTCAGAGCACGAGGGAGGTCAGACAGCACTCTCCGAGCACAAGGACGGTCAGACAGCACTCTCAGAGCTCGAGGAAGGACAGACAGCACTCTCAGAGCACGAGGGAGGTCAGACAGCACTCTCAGAGCACAAGGACGGTCAGACAGCACTCTCAGAGCTCGAGGGAGGACAGACAGCACTCTCAGAGCAAGACGGAGGTCAGACAGAACTCTCAGAGCACTAGGGAGGATACTCAGCACTCTAAGGGCACGAGGGAGGTCAGACAGCACTCTCAGAGCACAAGGACGGTCAGACAGCACTCTCAGAGCTCGAGGGAGGACAGACAGCACTCTCAGAGCACCAGGGAGGACAGACAGCACTCTCAGAGCAAGACGGAGGTCAGACAGCACTCTCAGAGCACGAGGAAGGTCAGACAGCACTCTCAGAGCACGAGCGATTTCAGACAGCACTCTCAGAGATTGAGGGAGGTCAGACAGCACTCAAGAGCACGAGGGAGGTCAGACCGCACTCTCAGAGCACGAGGAAGGTCAGACAGCACTCTCAGAGCACGAGGGAGATCATTCAGCACTCTCAGAGCATGAGCGATGTCAGACAGCACTCTCAGAGCACGAGCGATGACAGACAGCACTCTCAGAGCACGAGCGATGTCAGACAGCACTCTCAGAGCACAAGGGAGGTCAGACAGCATTCTCAGAGCACGAGGGAGGTCAGACAGCACTCTCAGAGCACGAGGGAGGTCAGACAGCACTCTCAGAGCACGAGGGAGGTCAGACAGCACTCTCAGAGCACGAGGGAGGTCAGACAGCACTCTCAGAGCACGAGGACGGTAAGACAGCTCTCTCAAAGCCTGAGGAAGGTCAAACAGCGCTCTCAGAGCACGAGGAAGGTCAGACAGCACTCTCAGAGCACGAGCGATGTCAGACAGCACTCTCAGAGCACCAGGGAGGTCAGACAGCTCTCTCAGAGCACGAGGGAGGTCAGACAGCCCTCCAAGAACACAAGTGAGGTCCGACAGCACTCTCAGAGCACGAGTTAGGTCAGACAGCAATTTCAGAGCACGAGGGGGGTCAGACTGCACTCTCCGATCACAAGGGAGGTCAGACGGCAATCTCAGAGCACAAGCGAGGTCAGACCACACTCTCAAAGTACGACGGAGTTCAGACATCACTCTCAGAGCACGAGGGAGGTCAGACAGAACTCTCAGAGCACTAGGGAGGTCACTCAGCACTCTAAGGACACGAGTTAGGTCAGACAGCAATTTCAGAGCACGAGGGGGGTCAGACTGCACTCTCCGATCACAAGGGAGGTCAGACAGCACTCTCAGAGCACGAGGGAAGTAAGACAGCACTCTCAGAGCACGAGGGAGGTCAAACAGCACTCTCAGAGCACGAGCGAGGTCAGACAGCTCTCTTAGAGCACGAGCGAGGTTGGACAGCACTCTCAGAGCACGAGGGAGGTGAGACAGCACTCTCAGAGCATGAGGGAGGACAGACAGCTCTCTTAGATCACGAGCGAGGTTGGACAGCACTCACAGAGCACATGGGAGGTCAGACAGCACTCTCAGAGCACGAGGGATGTCAGACAGCACACTCAGAGCACGATGGAGGTCAGACAGCACCCTCACAGCACGAGCGAGGTCAGACAGCACTCACAGAGCACGAGGGATGTCGGACATCACTCTCAGAGCACGAGGGAGGTCAGACAGCACTCACAGAGCACATGGGAGGTCAGACAGCACTCTCAGAGCACGAGGGAGGTCAGACAGCTCTCTTAGAGCACGAGCGAGGTTGGACAGTACTCTCAGAGCATGAGGGAGGTGAGACAGCACACTCAGAGCATGAGGGAGGACAGACAGCTCTCTCAGAGCACGTGAGGTCAGACAGCACACTCAGAGCACGATGGAGGTCAGACAGCACTCTCACAGCACGAGCGAGGTCAGACAGCACTCACAGAGCACGAGGGATGTCGGACATCACTCTCAGAGCACGAGGGAGGTCAGACAGCACTCTCACAGCACGAGCGAGGTCGGACAGCACTCTCAGAGCACATGGGAGGTCAGACAGCACTCTCAGAGCACGAGGGAGGTCAGACAGCACTCCCTGAGCAGGAGGGAGGTCAGACAGCACTCTCAGAGCACGAGGGATGTCAGACAGCACTCTCAGAGCACGAGGGAGGTCAGATAGCACTCTCACAGCACGAGCGAGGTCGGACAGCACTCACAGAGCACATGGGAGGTCAGACAGCACTCTCAGAGCACGAGGGAGGTCAGACAGCACTCCCTGAGCAGGAGGGAGTTCAGACAGCAATCTCAGAGCTCGAGGGAGGTCAGACAGCACTCACAGAGCACGAGGAATGTCGGACATCACTCTCAGAGCACGAGGGAGGTCAGACAGCACTCACAGAGCACATGGGAGGTCAGACAGCACTCTCAGAGCACGAGGGAGGTCAGACAGCACTCCCTGAGCAGGAGGGAGGTCAGACAGCAATCTCAGAGCTCGAGGGAGGTCAGACAGCATCTCAGAGCACGAGGGAGGTTAGACAGCACTCTCAGAGCACGAGGGATGTCAGACAGCACTCTCCGAGCACGAGGGATGTCAGAGAGCACTCTCAGAGCACGAGGGAGGTCAGACAGCACTCCCTGAGCAGGAGGGAGTTCAGACAGCAATCTCAGAGCTCGAGGGAGGTCAGACAGCAATTTCAGAGCACGAGGGGGGTCAGACTGCACTCTCCAATCACAAGGGAGGTCAGACGGCAATCTCAGAGCACAAGCGAGGTCAGACCACACTCTCAAAGTACGACGGAGTTCAGACATCACTCTCAGAGCACGAGGGAGGTCAGACAGAACTCTCAGAGCACTAGGGAGGTCACTCAGCACTCTAAGGACACGAGTTAGGTCACACAGCAATTTCAGAGCACGAGGGGGGTCAGACTGCACTCTCCGATCACAAGGGAGGTCAGACAGCACTCTCAGAGCACGAGGGAAGTAAGACAGCACTATCAGAGCACGAGCGATGTCAGACAGCACTCTCAGAGCACGAGGGAGGTCAAACAGCACTCTCAGAGCACGAGCGAGGTCAGACAGCTCTCTTAGATCACGAGCGAGGTGAGACAGCACTCTCAGAGCATGAGGGAGGACAGACAGCTCTCTTAGATCACGAGCGAGGTTGGACAGCACTCACAGAGCACATGGGAGGTCAGACAGCACTCTCAGAGCACGAGGGATGTCAGACAGCACACTCAGAGCACGATGGAGGTCAGACAGCACCCTCACAGCACGAGCGAGGTCAGACAGCACTCACAGAGCACGAGGGATGTCGGACATCACTCTCAGAGCACGAGGGAGGTCAGACAGCACTCACAGAGCACATGGGAGGTCAGACAGCACTCTCAGAGCACGAGGGAGGTCAGACAGCTCTCTTAGAGCACGAGCGAGGTTGGACAGTACTCTCAGAGCATGAGGGAGGTGAGACAGCACACTCAGAGCATGAGGGAGGACAGACAGCTCTCTCAGAGCACGAGTGAGGTCAGACAGCACACTCAGAGCACGATGGAGGTCAGACAGCACTCTCACAGCACGAGCGAGGTCAGACAGCACTCACAGAGCACGAGGGAGGTCAGACAGCACTCACAGAGCACGAGGGATGTCGGACATCACTCTCAGAGCACGAGGGAGGTCAGACAGCACTCTCACAGCACGAGCGAGGTCGGACAGCACTCACAGAGCACATGGGAGGTCAGACAGCACTCTCAGAGCACGAGGGAGGTCAGACAGCACTCCCTGAGCAGGAGGGAGGTCAGACAGCACTCTCAGAGCACGAGGGATGTCAGACAGCACTCTCAGAGCACGAGGGAGGTCAGACAGCACTCTCACAGCACGAGCGAGGTCGGACAGCACTCACAGAGCACATGGGAGGTCAGACAGCACTCTCAGAGCACGAGGGAGGTCAGACAGCACTCCCTGAGCAGGAGGGAGTTCAGACAGCAATCTCAGAGCTCGAGGGAGGTCAGACAGCACTCACAGAGCACGAGGAATGTCGGACATCACTCTCAGAGCACGAGGGAGGTCAGACAGCACTCACAGAGCACATGGGAGGTCAGACAGCACTCTCAGAGCACGAGGGAGGTCAGACAGCACTCCCTGAGCAGGAGGGAGGTCAGACAGCAATCTCAGAGCTCGAGGGAGGTCAGACAGCATCTCAGAGCACGAGGGAGGTTAGACAGCACTCTCAGAGCACGAGGGATGTCAGACAGCACTCTCCGAGCACGAGGGATGTCAGAGAGCACTCTCAGAGCACGAGGGAGGTCAGACAGCACTCCCTGAGCAGGAGGGAGTTCAGACAGCAATCTCAGAGCTCGAGGGAGGTCAGACAGCACTCTCAGAGCACGAGGGAGGTTAGACAGCACTCTCAGAGTACGAGGGATGTCAGACAGCACTCTCCGAGCACGAGGGATGTCAGACAGCACTCGCAGAGCACGAGGGAGATCAGACAGCACTCTCAGAGCACGAGGGAGATCAGACATCACTCTCAGAGTATGACGGAGGTCAGACATCACTCTCAGAGCATGAGGGAGGTCAGACAGCACTCGCAGAGCACGGGGGAGGACAGACAGAACTCTCAGAGCACGAGGGAGGTCAGACAGCACTCTCAGAGCACGAGGGAGGTCAGACAGCGCTCTCCGATCACAAGGGAGGTCAGACGCCAATCTCAGAGCACGAGCGAGGTCAGACTACACTCTCAGAGTACGACGGATGTCAGACATCACTCTCAGAGCACGAGGGCGGTCACTCAGCACTCTAAGGGCACGAGGGAGGTCAGACAGCACTCTCAGAGCACGAGGGAGGTCAGACAGAACTCTCAGAGCACTTGTGAGGTCGGACAGCTCTCTGGGAGCACGAGGGACGTCAGACAGCACTCTCAGAGCATGAGGGAGGTCAGACAGCACTCTCAAAGCCTGGGGAAGATCAGACAGCACACTCAGAGCACGATGGAGGTCAGACCGCACACTCAGAGCGCGAGGGAGGTCAGAAAGCACGCTGATTGCACGACGGAGGTCAGACAGCCCAGCCAGAGCATGAGGGAAGTCAGACAGCAGTCTCAGTGCAATAGGGAGGTCGGACAGCACTCTCATAGCACGAATAATGCACCATCAATAACTCACTCTGAAATGTTAAGGAGAGATATTGCCTTTTATTGACTGGAAGAAGGAACCAGGAGTGAGTGACCACCATACTACAACCTGGAGACTGAGAGGCCAGGCTCAGGCCTCAGTCACGTTTATACAAGTGTCTGTGGGAGGAGCCACAGGAGCAGACAGCAGTGAGCGTCCAGACTGGTAAATGTAGTTCACCACAACGAGGGAGGTCAGAAAGCTTCCTCAGAGCATGAGGGAGATCAGACAGCAATTTCAGAGCACGAGTGGGGTCAGACTGCACTCCCCGATCACAACAGAGGTCAGACGGCAATCTCAGAGTACGAGGGAGGACAGACAGCACTCTCAGAGCAAGACGGAGGTCAGACAGCACTCTCAGAGCACGAGGACGGTCAGACAGCACTCTCAGAGCATGAGGGAGGACAGACAGCACTCTCAGAGCAAGACGGAGGTCAGACTGCACTCTCAGAGCAAGACGGAGGTCAGACAGCACTCTCAGAGCACGAGGGAGGTCAGACAGAACTCTCAGAGCACTAGGGAGGTTACTCAGCACTCTAAGGGTACGAGGGAGGTCAGACAGCACTCTCAGAGCACGAGGGAGGTCAGACAGCTCTCTCAGAGCACGAGGGAGGTCAGACAGCACTCTCAGAGCACGAGGAAGGTCAGACAGCACTCTCAGAGCACGAGCGATGTCAGACAGCACTCTCAGAGCTCGAGGGAGGACAGACAGCACTCTCAGAGCAAGACGGAGGTCAGACAGCACTCTCAGAGCACAAGGGAGGTCAGACATCCCTCTCAGAGCACGAGGAAGGTCAGACAGCACTCTCAGAGCACGAGGGAGGTCAGACCGCACTCTCAGAGCACGAGGAAGGTCAGACAGCACTCTCAGAGCACGAGGGAGGTCAGACAGCACTCTCAGAGCACGAGGGAGGTCAGACAGCACTCTCAGAGCACAAGGACGGTCAGACAGCACTCTCAGAGCTCGAGGGAGGACAGACAGCACTCTCAGAGCACGAGGAAGGTCAGACAGCACTCTCAGAGCACGAGCGATGTCAGACAGCACTCTCAGAGCTCGAGGGAGGACAGACATCCCTCTCAGAGCACGAGGGAGTTCAGACAGCACTCTCAGAGCACGAGGGAGTTCAGACAGCACTCTCAGAGCTCGAGGGAGGTCAGACCGCACTCTCAGAGCACGAGGAAGGTCAGACAGCACTCTCAGAGCACGAGGGAGGTCAGACAGCACTCTCAGAGCACGAGCGATGTCAGACAGCACTCTCAGAGCACAAGGGAGGTCAGACATCCCTCTCAGAGCACGAGGGAGGTCAGACAGAACTCTCAGAGCACGAGGGAGGTCAGACAGCACTTTCAGAGCACGTGGGAGGTCAGACAGCACTCTCAGAGCACGAGGGAGGTCGGACAGCACTCTCAGAGCACGAGGGAGTTCAGACAGCACTCTCAGAGCATGAGGGAGGTCGGACAGCACTCTCAGAGCACATGCGAGGTCGGACAGCTCTCTCAGAGCACGAGGAAGGTCAGACAGCACTCTCAGAGCACGAGCGATGTCAGACTGCACTCTCAGAGCACGAGGGAGTTCAGACAGCACTCTCAGAGCTCGAGGGAGGTCAGACCGCACTCTCAGAGCACGAGGAAGGTCAGACAGCACTCTCAGAGCACGAGGGAGGTCAGACAGCACTCTCAGAGCACGAGCGATGTCAGACAGCACTCTCAGAGCACAAGGGAGGTCAGACATCCCTCTCAGAGCACGAGGGAGGTCAGACAGAACTCTCAGAGCACGAGGGAGGTCAGACAGCACTTTCAGAGCACGTGGGAGGTCAGACAGCACTCTCAGAGCACGAGGGAGGTCGGACAGCACTCTCAGAGCACGAGGGAGTTCAGACAGCACTCTCAGAGCACGAGGGAGGTCGGACAGCACTCTCAGAGCACATGCGAGGTCGGACAGCTCTCTCAGAGCACATGCGAGGTCGGACAGCTCTCTGGCCGCACGAGGAACGTCAAACAGCACTCACAGAGCACGAGGCAGGTCAGACATCACTCAGCGCACAAGGGAAGTCAGACAGCTCTCTGGGAGCACGAGGGAGGTCAGATATCACTCTCAGAGTACGAGGGAGGTCAGGCCGCACTCTCAGATCACGAGGACGGTCAGACAGCACTCTCAGAGCACGAGGGAGGTCAGACCGCACACTCAGAGCACAAGCGAGTTCAGAAAGCACGCTCATTGCACGAGGGATGTCAGACAGAACTCTCCGAGCATGAGGGAGGTCAGATAGCACTCTCAGAGCACGAGGGAGGTCAGACATCACTCTCAGAGTAGGAGGGAGGTCAGAAAGCACTCTCAGAGCAAGACGGATGTCAGACAGCACTCTCAGAGCACGAGGGAGGTCAGACAGCACTCGCAGAGCACGAGGAAGGTCAGACAGCACTCTGCAAGCAGGAGGGAGGTCAGACAGCACTCGCAGAGCACGAGGACGGTAAGACAGCACTCTCAAAGCCTGAGGAAGGTCAGACAGCAGTCTCAGAGCACGAGCGATGTCAGACAGCACTCTCAGAGCACGAGGGAGGTCAGACAGCCCTCCAAGAACACAAGTGAGGTCCGACAGCACTCACAGAGCACAAGGGAGGTCAGACAGCACTCTCAGAGTACGAGGGAGTTCAGACAGCACACTCAGATCATGAGGCGGGTCAGACAGCACTCTCAGAGCATGAGGGAGTTCAGACAGCACTCTCAGAGCATGAGGGAGTTCAGACAGCACTCTCAGAGCACGAGGGAGTTCAGACAGCACTCTCAGAGCACGAGGGAGGTCAGACAGCACTCTCAGAGCATGAGGGAGTTCAGACAGCACTCTCAGAGCACGAGGGAGGTCAGACAGCACTTTCAGAGCACGTGGGAGGTCAGACAGCACTCTCAGAGCACGAGGGAGTTCAGACAGCACTCTCAGAGCACGAGGGAAGTCGGACAGCTCTCTCAGAGCACGAGGGAGTTCAGACAGCACTCTCAGAGCACGAGGGAGTTCAGACAGCACTCTCAGAGCTCGAGGGAGGTCAGACCGCACTCTCAGAGCACGAGGAAGGTCAGACAGCACTCTCAGAGCACGAGGGAGGTCAGACAGCACTCTCAGAGCACGAGCGATGTCAGACAGCACTCTCAGAGCACAAGGGAGGTCAGACATCCCTCTCAGAGCACGAGGGAGGTCAGACAGAACTCTCAGAGCACGAGGGAGGTCAGACAGCACTTTCAGAGCACGTGGGAGGTCAGACAGCACTCTCAGAGCACGAGGGAGGTCGGACAGCACTCTCAGAGCACGAGGGAGGTCGGACATCACTCAGCGCACAAGTGAAGTCAGACAGCTCTCTGGGAGCACGAGGGAGGTCAGATATCACTCTCAGAGTACGAGGGAGGTCAGGCTGCACTCTCAGATCACGAGGACTGTCAGACAGCACTCTCAGAGCACGAGGGAGGTCAGACCGCACACTCAGAGCACAAGCGAGTTCAGAAAGCACGCTCATTGCACGAGGGATGTCAGACAGAACTCTCCGAGCATGAGGGAGGTCAGATAGCACTCTCAGAGCACGAGGGAGGTCAGACATCACTCTCAGAGTAGGTGGGAGGTCAGAAAGCACTCTCAGAGCAAGACGGATGTCAGACAGCACTCTGAGAGCACGTGCGAGGTCAGACAGCACTAACAGAGCACATGGGAGGTCAGACAGCACTCTCAGAGCACGAGGGAGGTCAGACAGCGCTCTCCGATCACAAGGGAGGTCAGACGCCAATCTCAGAGCACGAGCGAGGTCAGACTACACTCTCAGAGTATGACGGATGTCAGACATCACTCTCAGAGCACGAGGGCGGTCACTCAGCACTCTAAGGGCACGAGGGAGGTCAGACAGCACTCTCAGAGCACGAGGGAGGTCAGACAGAACTCTCAGAGCACTTGCGAGGTCGGACAGCTCTCTGGGAGCACGAGGGAGGTCAGACAGCACTCTCAGAGCATGAGGGAGGTCAGACAGCACTCTCAAAGCCTGGGGAAGATCAGACAGCACACTCAGAGCACGATGGAGGTCAGACCGCACACTCAGAGCGCGAGGGAGGTCAGAAAGCACGCTGATTGCACGACGGAGGTCAGACAGCCCAGCCAGAGCATGAGGGAAGTCAGACAGCAGTCTCAGTGCAATAGGGAGGTCGGACAGCACTCTCATAGCACGAATAATGCACCATCAATAACTCACTCTGAAATGTTAAGGAGAGATATTGCCTTTTATTGACTGGAAGAAGGAACCAGGAGTGAGTGACCACCATACTACAACCTGGAGACTGAGAGGCCAGGCTCAGGCCTCAGTCACGTTTATACAAGTGTCTGTGGGAGGAGCCACAGGAGCAGACAGCAGTGAGCGTCCAGACTGGTAAATGTAGTTCACCACAACGAGGGAGGTCAGAAAGCTTCCTCAGAGCACGAGGGAGATCAGACAGCAATTTCAGAGCACGAGTGGGGTCAGACTGCACTCCCCGATCACAACAGAGGTCAGACGGCAATCTCAGAGTACGAGGGAGGACAGACAGCACTCTCAGAGCAAGACGGAGGTCAGACAGCACTCTCAGAGCACGAGGACGGTCAGACAGCACTCTCAGAGCATGAGGGAGGACAGACAGCACTCTCAGAGCAAGACGGAGGTCAGACTGCACTCTCAGAGCAAGACGGAGGTCAGACAGCACTCTCAGAGCACGAGGGAGGTCAGACAGAACTCTCAGAGCACTAGGGAGGTTACTCAGCACTCTAAGGGTACGAGGGAGGTCAGACAGCACTCTCAGAGCACGAGGGAGGTCAGACAGCTCTCTCAGAGCACGAGGGAGGTCAGACAGCACTCTCAGAGCTCGAGGGAGGACAGACAGCACTCTCAGAGCAAGACGGAGGTCAGACAGCACTCTCAGAGCACGAGGAAGGTCAGACAGCACTCTCAGAGCACGAGCGATGTCAGACAGCACTCTCAGAGCTCGAGGGAGGACAGACAGCACTCTCAGAGCAAGACGGAGGTCAGACAGCACTCTCAGAGCACAAGGGAGGTCAGACATCCCTCTCAGAGCACGAGGGAGTTCAGACAGCACTCTCAGAGCACGAGGGAGTTCAGACAGCACTCTCAGAGCACGAGGGAGGTCAGACCGCACTCTCAGAGCACGAGGAAGGTCAGACAGCACTCTCAGAGCACGAGGGAGGTCAGACAGCACTCTCAGAGCACGAGGAAGGTCAGACAGCACTCTCAGAGCACGAGGGAGGTCAGACAGCACTCTCAGAGCACGAGGGAGGTCAGACAGCACTCTCAGAGCACAAGGACGGTCAGACAGCACTCTCAGAGCTCCAGGGAGGACAGACAGCACTCTCAGAGCACGAGGAAGGTCAGACAGCACTCTCAGAGCACGAGCGATGTCAGACAGCACTCTCAGAGCACGAGGGAGTTCAGACAGCACTCTCAGAGCTCGAGGGAGGTCAGACCGCACTCTCAGAGCACGAGGAAGGTCAGACAGCACTCTCAGAGCACGAGGGAGGTCAGACAGCACTCTCAGAGCACGAGCGATGTCAGACAGCACTCTCAGAGCACAAGGGAGGTCAGACATCCCTCTCAGAGCACGAGGGAGGTCAGACAGAACTCTCAGAGCACGAGGGAGGTCAGACAGCACTTTCAGAGCACGTGGGAGGTCAGACAGCACTCTCAGAGCACGAGGGAGGTCGGACAGCACTCTCAGAGCACGAGGGAGTTCAGACAGCACTCTCAGAGCACGAGGGAGGTCGGACAGCACTCTCAGAGCACATGCGAGGTCGGACAGCTCTCTCAGAGCACATGCGAGGTCGGACAGCTCTCTGGCAGCACGAGGAACGTCAAACAGCACTCACAGAGCACGAGGCAGGTCAGACATCACTCAGCGCACAAGGGAAGTCAGACAGCTCTCTGGGAGCACGAGGGAGGTCAGATATCACTCTCAGAGTACGAGGGAGGTCAGGCCGCACTCTCAGATCACGAGGACGGTCAGACAGCACTCTCAGAGCACGAGGGAGGTCAGACCGCACACTCAGAGCACAAGCGAGTTCAGAAAGCACGCTCATTGCACGAGGGATGTCAGACAGAACTCTCCGAGCATGAGGGAGGTCAGATAGCACTCTCAGAGCACGAGGGAGGTCAGACATCACTCTCAGAGTAGGAGGGAGGTCAGAAAGCACTCTCAGAGCAAGACGGATGTCAGACAGCACTCTCAGAGCACGAGGGTGGTCAGACAGCACTCGCAGAGCACGAGGAAGGTCAGACAGCACTCTGCAAGCAGGAGGGAGGTCAGACAGCACTCGCAGAGCACGAGGACGGTAAGACAGCACTCTCAAAGCCTGAGGAAGGTCAGACAGCAGTCTCAGAGCACGAGGGAGGTCAGACAGCACTCTCAAAGCCTGGGGAAGATCAGACAGCACACTCAGAGCACGATGGAGGTCAGACCGCACAATCAGAGCGCGAGGGAGGTCAGAAAGCACGCTGATTGCACGACGGAGGTCAGACAGCCCAGCCAGAGCATGAGGGAAGTCAGACAGCAGTCTCAGTGCAATAGGGAGGTCGGACAGCACTCTCATAGCACGAATAATGCACCATCAATAACTCACTCTGAAATGTTAAGGAGAGATATTGCCTTTTATTGACTGGAAGAAGGAACCAGGAGTGAGTGACCACCATACTACAACCTGGAGACTGAGAGGCCAGGCTCAGGCCTCAGTCACGTTTATACAAGTGTCTGTGGGAGGAGCCACAGGAGCAGACAGCAGTGAGCGTCCAGACTGGTAAATGTAGTTCACCACAACGAGGGAGGTCAGAAAGCTTCCTCAGAGCACGAGGGAGATCAGACAGCAATTTCAGAGCACGAGTGGGGTCAGACTGCACTCCCCGATCACAACAGAGGTCAGACGGCAATCTCAGAGTACGAGGGAGGACAGACAGCACTCTCAGAGCAAGACGGAGGTCAGACAGCACTCTCAGAGCACGAGGACGGTCAGACAGCACTCTCAGAGCATGAGGGAGGACAGACAGCACTCTCAGAGCAAGACGGAGGTCAGACTGCACTCTCAGAGCAAGACGGAGGTCAGACAGCACTCTCAGAGCACGAGGGAGGTCAGACAGAACTCTCAGAGCACTAGGGAGGTTACTCAGCACTCTAAGGGTACGAGGGAGGTCAGACAGCACTCTCAGAGCACGAGGGAGGTCAGACAGCTCTCTCAGAGCACGAGGGAGGTCAGACAGCACTCTCAGAGCTCGAGGGAGGACAGACAGCACTCTCAGAGCAAGACGGAGGTCAGACAGCACTCTCAGAGCACGAGGAAGGTCAGACAGCACTCTCAGAGCACGAGCGATGTCAGACAGCACTCTCAGAGCTCGAGGGAGGACAGACAGCACTCTCAGAGCAAGACGGAGGTCAGACAGCACTCTCAGAGCACAAGGGAGGTCAGACATCCCTCTCAGAGCACGAGGGAGTTCAGACAGCACTCTCAGAGCACGAGGGAGTTCAGACAGCACTCTCAGAGCACGAGGGAGGTCAGACCGCACTCTCAGAGCACGAGGAAGGTCAGACAGCACTCTCAGAGCACGAGGGAGGTCAGACAGCACTCTCAGAGCACGAGGAAGGTCAGACAGCACTCTCAGAGCACGAGGGAGGTCAGACAGCACTCTCAGAGCACGAGGGAGGTCAGACAGCACTCTCAGAGCACAAGGACGGTCAGACAGCACTCTCAGAGCTCCAGGGAGGACAGACAGCACTCTCAGAGCACGAGGAAGGTCAGACAGCACTCTCAGAGCACGAGCGATGTCAGACAGCACTCTCAGAGCACGAGGGAGTTCAGACAGCACTCTCAGAGCTCGAGGGAGGTCAGACCGCACTCTCAGAGCACGAGGAAGGTCAGACAGCACTCTCAGAGCACGAGGGAGGTCAGACAGCACTCTCAGAGCACGAGCGATGTCAGACAGCACTCTCAGAGCACAAGGGAGGTCAGACATCCCTCTCAGAGCACGAGGGAGTTCAGACAGAACTCTCAGAGCACGAGGGAGGTCAGACAGCACTTTCAGAGCACGTGGGAGGTCAGACAGCACTCTCAGAGCACGAGGGAGGTCGGACAGCACTCTCAGAGCACGAGGGAGTTCAGACAGCACTCTCAGAGCACGAGGGAGGTCGGACAGCACTCTCAGAGCACATGCGAGGTCGGACAGCTCTCTCAGAGCACTTGCGAGGTCGGACAGCTCTCTGGCAGCACGAGGAACGTCAAACAGCACTCACAGAGCACGAGGCAGATCAGACATCACTCAGCGCACAAGGGAAGTCAGACAGCTCTCTGGGAGCACGAGGGAGGTCAGATATCACTCTCAGAGTACGAGGGAGGTCAGGCCGCACTCTCAGATCACGAGGACGGTCAGACAGCACTCTCAGAGCACGAGGGAGGTCAGACCGCACACTCAGAGCACAAGCGAGTTCAGAAAGCACGCTCATTGCACGAGGGAAGTCAGACAGAACTCTCCGAGCATGAGGGAGGTCAGATAGCACTCTCAGAGCACGAGGGAGGTCAGACAGCACTCTCAGAGTAGGAGGGAGGTCAGAAAGCACTCTCAGAGCAAGACGGATGTCAGATAGCACTCTCAGAGCACGAGGGAGGTCAGACAGCACTCGCAGAGCACGAGGAAGGTCAGACAGCACTCTGCAAGCAGGAGGGAGGTCAGACAGCACTCGCAGAGCACGAGGACGGTAAGACAGCACTCTCAAAGCCTGAGGAAGGTCAGACAGCAGTCTCAGAGCACGAGCGATGTCAGACAGCACTCTCAGAGCACGAGGGAGGTCAGACAGCCCTCCAAGAACACAAGTGAGGTCCAACAGCACTCACAGAGCACAAGGGAGGTCAGACAGCACTCTCAGAGTACGAGGGAGTTCAGACAGCACACTCAGATCATGAGGCTGGTCAGACAGCACTCTCAGAGCATGAGGGAGTTCAGACAGCACTCTCAGAGCATGAGGGAGTTCAGACAGCACTCTCAGAGCACGAGGGAGGTCAGACAGCACTCTCAGAGCATGAGGGAGTTCAGACAGCACTCTCAGAGCACGAGGGAGGTCAGACAGCACTTTCAGAGCACGTGGGAGGTCAGACAGCACTCTCAGAGCACGAGGGAGGTCAGACAGCACTCTCAGAGCACGAGGGAAGTCGGACAGCTCTCTCAGAGCACGAGGGAGTTCAGACAGCACTCTCAGAGCACGAGGGAGTTCAGACAGCACTCTCAGAGCTCGAGGGAGGTCAGACCGCACTCTCAGAGCATGAGGGAGGTCAGACAGCACTCTCAGAGCATGAGGGAGGTCAGACAGCACTCTCGGAGCATGAGGGAGTTCAGACAGCACTCTCAGAGCACGAGGGAGGTCAGACAGCACTTTCAGAGCACGTGGGAGGTCAGACAGCACTCTCAGAGCACGAGGGAGGTCAGACAGCACTCTCAGAGCATGAGGGAAGTCGGACAGCTCTCTCAGAGCACGAGGGAGTTCAGACAGCACACTCAGAGCACGAGGGAGTTCAGACAGCACTCTCAGAGCTCGAGGGAGGTCAGACCGCACTCTCAGAGCACGAGGAAGGTCAGACAGCACTCTCAGAGCACGAGGGAGGTCAGACAGCACTCTCAGAGCACGAGCGATGTCAGACAGCACTCTCAGAGCACAAGGGAGGTCAGACATCCCTCTCAGAGCACGAGGGAGGTCAGACAGAACTCTCAGAGCACGAGGGAGGTCAGACAGCACTTTCAGAGCACGTGGGAGGTCAGACAGCACTCTCAGAGCATGAGGGAGGTTGGACAGCACTCTCAGAGCACGAGGGAGTTCAGACAGCACTCTCAGAGCACGAGGGAGGTCGGACAGCACTCTCAGAGCACATGCGAGGTCGGACAGCTCTCTGGCAGCACGAGGAACGTCAAACAGCACTCACAGAGCACGAGGCAGGTCAGACATCACTCAGCGCACAAGGGAAGTCAGACAGCTCTCTGGGAGCACGAGGGAGGTCAGATATCACTCTCAGAGTACGAGGGAGGTCAGGCCGCACTCTCAGATCACGAGGACGGTCAGACAGCACTCTCAGAGCACGAGGGATGTCAGACCGCACACTCAGAGCACAAGCGAGTTCAGAAAGCACGCTCATTGCACGAGGGATGTCAGACAGAACTCTCCGAGCATGAGGGAGGTCAGATAGCACTCTCAGAGCACGAGGGAGGTCAGACATCACTCTCAGAGTAGGTGGGAGGTCAGAAAGCACTCTCAGAGCAAGACGGATGTCAGACAGCACTCTCAGAGCACGAGGGAGGTCAGACAGCACTCTGCGAGCATGAGGGAGGTCAGACAGCACTCGCAGAGCCTGAGGAAGGTCAGACAGCGGTCTCAGAGCACGAGGGAGGTCAGACCGCATTCTCAGAGCACGAGGGAGGTCAGACTACACTCTCACAGCATTAATGAGGTCAGACAGCAATCTCAGAGCACGACGGAGGTCAGACCGCACACTCAGATCATGAGGCGGGTCAGACAGCACTCTCAGAGCATGAGGGAGTTCAGACAGCACTCTCAGAGCATGAGGGAGTTCAGACAGCACTCTCAGAGCACGAGGGAGTTCAGACAGCACTCTCAGAGCATGAGGGAGGTCAGACAGCACTCTCAGAGCATGAGGGAGTTCAGACAGCACTCTCAGAGCACGAGGGAGGTCAGACAGCACTTTCAGAGCACGTGGGAGGTCAGACAGCACTCTCAGAGCACGAGGGAGGTCAGACAGCACTCTCAGAGCACGAGGGAAGTCGGACAGCTCTCTCAGAGCACGAGGGAGTTCAGACAGCACTCTCAGAGCACGGGGGAGGTCGGACAGCACTCTCAGAGCACATGCGAGGTCGGACAGCACTCTCAGAGCACGAGGGAGGTCAGACAGCACTCCCTGAGCAGGAGGGAGGTCAGACAGCAATCTCAGAGCTCGAGGGAGGTCAGACAGCATCTCAGAGCACGAGGGAGGTTAGACAGCACTCTCAGAGCACGAGGGATGTCAGACAGCACTCTCCGAGCACGAGGGATGTCAGAGAGCACTCTCAGAGCACGAGGGAGGTCAGACAGCACTCCCTGAGCAGGAGGGAGTTCAGACAGCAATCTCAGAGCTCGAGGGAGGTCAGACAGCACTCTCAGAGCACGAGGGAGGTTAGACAGCACTCTCAGAGTACGAGGGATGTCAGACAGCACTCTCCGAGCACGAGGGATGTCAGACAGCACTCGCAGAGCACGAGGGAGATCAGACAGCACTCTCAGAGCACGAGGGAGATCAGACATCACTCTCAGAGTATGACGGAGGTCAGACATCACTCTCAGAGCATGAGGGAGGTCAGACAGCACTCGCAGAGCACGGGGGAGGACAGACAGAACTCTCAGAGCACGAGGGAGGTCAGACAGCACTCTCAGAGCACGAGGGAGGTCAGACAGCGCTCTCCGATCACAAGGGAGGTCAGACGCCAATCTCAGAGCACGAGCGAGGTCAGACTACACTCTCAGAGTACGACGGATGTCAGACATCACTCTCAGAGCACGAGGGCGGTCACTCAGCACTCTAAGGGCACGAGGGAGGTCAGACAGCACTCTCAGAGCACGAGGGATGTCAGACAGAACTCTCAGAGCACTTGCGAGGTTGGACAGCTCTCTGGGAGCACGAGGGAGGTCAGACAGCACTCTCAGAGCATGAGGGAGGTCAGACAGCACTCTCAAAGCCTGGGGAAGATCAGACAGCACACTCAGAGCACGATAGAGGTCAGACCGCACACTCAGAGCGCGAGGGAGGTCAGAAAGCACGCTGATTGCACGACGGAGGTCAGACAGCCCAGCCAGAGCATGAGGGAAGTCAGACAGCAGTCTCAGTGCAATAGGGAGGTCGGACAGCACTCTCATAGCACGAATAATGCACCATCAATAACTCACTCTGAAATGTTAAGGAGAGATATTGCCTTTTATTGACTGGAAGAAGGAACCAGGAGTGAGTGACCACCATACTACAACCTGGAGACTGAGAGGCCAGGCTCAGGCCTCAGTCACGTTTATACAAGTGTCTGTGGGAGGAGCCACAGGAGCAGACAGCAGTGAGCGTCCAGACTGGTAAATGTAGTTCACCACAACGAGGGAGGTCAGAAAGCTTCCTCAGAGCACGAGGGAGATCAGACAGCAATTTCAGAGCACGAGTGGGGTCAGACTGCACTCCCCGATCACAACAGAGGTCAGACGGCAATCTCAGAGTACGAGGGAGGACAGACAGCACTCTCAGAGCAAGACGGAGGTCAGACAGCACTCTCAGAGCACGAGGACGGTCAGACAGCACTCTCAGAGCATGAGGGAGGACAGACAGCACTCTCAGAGCAAGACGGAGGTCAGACTGCACTCTCAGAGCAAGACGGAGGTCAGACAGCACTCTCAGAGCACGAGCGAGGTCAGACAGAACTCTCCGAGCACTAGGGAGGTTACTCAGCACTCTAAGGGTACGAGGGAGGTCAGACAGCACTCTCAGAGCACGAGGGAGGTCAGACAGCTCTCTCAGAGCACGAGGGAGGTCAGACAGCACTCTCAGAGCACGAGGAAGGTCAGACAGCACTCTCAGAGCACGAGCGATGTCAGACAGCACTCTCAGAGCTCGAGGGAGGACAGACAGCACTCTCAGAGCAAGACGGAGGTCAGACAGCACTCTCAGAGCACAAGGGAGGTCAGACATCCCTCTCAGAGCACGAGGAAGGTCAGACAGCACTCTCAGAGCACGAGGGAGGTCAGACCGCACTCTCAGAGCACGAGGAAGGTCAGACAGCACTCTCAGAGCACGAGGGAGGTCAGACAGCACTCTCAGAGCACGAGGGAGGTCAGACAGCACTCTCAGAGCACAAGGACGGTCAGACAGCACTCTCAGAGCTCGAGGGAGGACAGACAGCACTCTCAGAGCACGAGGAAGGTCAGACAGCACTCTCAGAGCACGAGCGATGTCAGACAGCACTCTCAGAGCTCGAGGGAGGACAGACATCCCTCTCAGAGCACGAGGGAGTTCAGACAGCACTCTCAGAGCACGAGGGAGTTCAGACAGCACTCTCAGAGCTCGAGGGAGGTCAGACCGCACTCTCAGAGCACGAGGAAGGTCAGACAGCACTCTCAGAGCACGAGGGAGGTCAGACAGCACTCTCAGAGCACGAGCGATGTCAGACAGCACTCTCAGAGCACAAGGGAGGTCAGACAGAACTCTCAGAGCACATGCGAGGTCAGACAGCACTCTCAGAGCACGAGGGAGGTCGGACAGCACTCTCAGAGCACGAGGGAGTTCAGACAGCACTCTCAGAGCACGAGGGAGGTCGGACAGCACTCTCAGAGCACAAGGGAGGTCGGACAGCACTCTCAGAGCACATGCGAGGTCGGACAGCTCTCTGGCAGCACGAGGAACGTCAAACAGCACTCACAGAGCACGAGGCAGGTCAGACATCACTCAGCGCACAAGGGAAGTCAGACAGCTCTCTGGGAGCACGAGGGAGGTCAGATATCACTCTCAGAGTACGAGGGAGGTCAGGCCGCACTCTCAGATCACGAGGACGGTCAGACAGCACTCTCAGAGCACGAGGGAGGTCAGACCGCACACTCAGAGCACAAGCGAGTTCAGAAAGCACGCTCATTGCACGAGGGATGTCAGACAGAACTCTCCGAGCATGAGGGAGATCAGATAGCACTCTCAGAGCACGAGGGAGATCAGACATCACTCTCAGAGTAGGAGGGAGGTCAGAAAGCACTCTCAGATCACGAGGACGGTCAGACAGCACTCTCAGAGCACGAGGGAGGTCAGACAGCACTCTCAGAGCAAGACGGATGTCAGACAGCACTCTCAGAGCACGAGGGAGGTCAGACAGCACTCGCAGAGCACGAGGACGGTAAGACAGCACTCTCAATGCCTGAGGAAGGTCAGACAGCAGTCTCAGAGCACGAGCGATGTCAGACAGCACTCTCAGAGCACGAGGGAGGTCAGACAGCCCTCCAAGAACACAAGTGAGGTCCGACAGCACTCACAGAGCACAAGGGAGGTCAGACAGCACTCTCAGAGTACGAGGGAGTTCAGACAGCACACTCAGATCATGAGGCGGGTCAGACAGCACTCTCAGAGCATGAGGGAGTTCAGACAGCACTCTCAGAGCATGAGGGAGTTCAGACAGCACTCTCAGAGCACGAGGGAGTTCAGACAGCACTCTCAGAGCATGAGGGAGGTCAGACAGCACTCTCAGAGCATGAGGGAGTTCAGACAGCACTCTCAGAGCACGAGGGAGGTCAGACAGCACTTTCAGAGCACGTGGGAGGTCAGACAGCACTCTCAGAGCACGAGGGAGGTCAGACAGCACTCTCAGAGCACGAGGGAAGTCGGACAGCTCTCTCAGAGCACGAGGGAGTTCAGACAGCACTCTCAGAGCACGAGGGAGTTCAGACAGCACTCTCAGAGCTCGAGGGAGGTCAGACCGCACTCTCAGAGCACGAGGAAGCTCAGACAGCACTCTCAGAGCACGAGGGAGGTCAGACAGCACTCTCAGAGCACGAGCGATGTCAGACAGCACTCTCAGAGCACAAGGGAGGTCAGACATCCCTCTCAGAGCACGAGGGAGGTCAGACAGAACTCTCAGAGCACGAGGGAGGTCAGACAGCACTTTCAGAGCACGTGGGAGGTCAGACAGCACTCTCAGAGCACGAGGGAGGTCGGACAGCACTCTCAGAGCACATGCGAGGTCGGACAGCTCTCTGGCAGCACGAGGAACGTCAAACAGCACTCACAGTGCACGAGGCAGGTCAGACATCACTCAGCGCACAAGGGAAGTCAGACAGCTCTCTGGGAGCACGAGGGAGGTCAGATATCACTCTCAGAGTACGAGGGAGGTCAGGCCGCACTCTCAGATCACGAGGACGGTCAGACAGCACTCTCAGAGCACGAGGGAGGTCAGACCGCACACTCAGAGCACAAGCGAGTTCAGAAAGCACGCTCATTGCACGAGGGATGTCAGACAGAACTCTCCGAGCATGAGGGAGGTCAGATAGCACTCTCAGAGCACGAGGGAGGTCAGACATCACTCTCAGAGTAGGTGGGAGGTCAGAAAGCACTCTCAGAGCAAGACGGATGTCAGACAGCACTCTGAGAGCACGTGCGAGGTCAGACAGCACTAACAGAGCACATGGGAGGTCAGACAGCACTCTCAGAGCACGAGGGAGGTCAGACAGCACTCTCAGAGCACGAGGGAAGTCGGACAGCTCTCTCAGAGCACGAGGGAGTTCAGACAGCACTCTCAGAGCACGAGGGAGTTCAGACAGCACTCTCAGAGCTCGAGGGAGGTCAGACCGCACTCTCAGAGCACGAGGAAGGTCAGACAGCACTCTCAGAGCACGAGGGAGGTCAGACAGCACTCTCAGAGCACGAGCGATGTCAGACAGCACTCTCAGAGCACAAGGGAGGTCAGACATCCCTCTCAGAGCACGAGGGAGTTCAGACAGAACTCTCAGAGCACGAGGGAGGTCAGACAGCACTTTCAGAGCACGTGGGAGGTCAGACAGCACTCTCAGAGCACGAGGGAGGTCGGACAGCACTCTCAGAGCACGAGGGAGTTCAGACAGCACTCTCAGAGCACGAGGGAGGTCGGACAGCACTCTCAGAGCACATGCGAGGTCGGACAGCTCTCTGGCAGCACGAGGAACGTCAAACAGCACTCACAGAGCACAAGGCAGGTCAGACATCACTCAGCGCACAAGGGAAGTCAGACAGCTCTCTGGGAGCACGAGGGAGGTCAGATATCACTCTCAGAGTACGAGGGAGGTCAGGCCGCACTCTCAGATCATGAGGACGGTCAGACAGCACTCTCAGAGCACGAGGGAGGTCAGACCGCACACTCAGAGCACAAGCGAGTTCAGAAAGCACGCTCATTGCACGAGGGATGTCAGACAGAACTCTCCGAGCATGAGGGAGGTCAGATAGCACTCTCAGAGCACGAGGGAGGTCAGACATCACTCTCAGAGTAGGTGGGAGGTCAGAAAGCACTCTCAGAGCAAGACGGATGTCAGACAGCACTCTGAGAGCACGTGCGAGGTCAGACAGCACTAACAGAGCACATGGGAGGTCAGACAGCACTCTCAGAGCACGAGGGAGGTCAGACAGCGCTCTCCGATCACAAGGGAGGTCAGACGCCAATCTCAGAGCACGAGCGAGGTCAGACTACACTCTCAGAGTATGACGGATGTCAGACATCACTCTCAGAGCACGAGGGCGGTCACTCAGCACTCTAAGGGCACGAGGGAGGTCAGACAGCACTCTCAGAGCACGAGGGAGGTCAGACAGAACTCTCAGAGCACTTGCGAGGTCGGACAGCTCTCTGGGAGCACGAGGGAGGTCAGACAGCACTCTCAGAGTATGAGGGAGGTCAGACAGCACTCTCAAAGCCTGGGGAAGATCAGACAGCACACTCAGAGCACGATGGAGGTCAGACCGCACACTCAGAGCGCGAGGGAGGTCAGAAAGCACGCTGATTGCACGACGGAGGTCAGACAGCCCAGCCAGAGCATGAGGGAAGTCAGACAGCAGTCTCAGTGCAATAGGGAGGTCGGACAGCACTCTCATAGCACGAATAATGCACCATCAATAACTCACTCTGAAATGTTAAGGAGAGATATTGCCTTTTATTGACTGGAAGAAGGAACCAGGAGTGAGTGACCACCATACTACAACCTGGAGACTGAGAGGCCAGGCTCAGGCCTCAGTCACGTTTATACAAGTGTCTGTGGGAGGAGCCACAGGAGCAGACAGCAGTGAGCGTCCAGACTGGTAAATGTAGTTCACCACAACGAGGGAGGTCAGAAAGCTTCCTCAGAGCACGAGGGAGATCAGACAGCAATTTCAGAGCACGAGTGGGGTCAGACTGCACTCCCCGATCACAACAGAGGTCAGACGGCAATCTCAGAGTACGAGGGAGGACAGACAGCACTCTCAGAGCAAGACGGAGGTCAGACAGCACTCTCAGAGCACGAGGACGGTCAGACAGCACTCTCAGAGCATGAGGGAGGACAGACAGCACTCTCAGAGCAAGACGGAGGTCAGACTGCACTCTCAGAGCAAGACGGAGGTCAGACAGCACTCTCAGAGCACGAGGGAGGTCAGACAGAACTCTCAGAGCACTAGGGAGGTTACTCAGCACTCTAAGGGTACGAGGGAGGTCAGACAGCACTCTCAGAGCACGAGGGAGGTCAGACAGCTCTCTCAGAGCACGAGGGAGGTCAGACAGCACTCTCAGAGCGCGAGGGAGGTCAGAAAGCACGCTGATTGCACGACGGAGGTCAGACAGCCCAGCCAGAGCATGAGGGAAGTCAGACAGCAGTCTCAGTGCAATAGGGAGGTCGGACAGCACTCTCATAGCACGAATAATGCACCATCAATAACTCACTCTGAAATGTTAAGGAGAGATATTGCCTTTTATTGACTGGAAGAAGGAACCAGGAGTGAGTGACCACCATACTACAACCTGGAGACTGAGAGGCCAGGCTCAGGCCTCAGTCACGTTTATACAAGTGTCTGTGGGAGGAGCCACAGGAGCAGACAGCAGTGAGCGTCCAGACTGGTAAATGTAGTTCACCACAACGAGGGAGGTCAGAAAGCTTCCTCAGAGCACGAGGGAGATCAGACAGCAATTTCAGAGCACGAGTGGGGTCAGACTGCACTCCCCGATCACAACAGAGGTCAGACGGCAATCTCAGAGTACGAGGGAGGACAGACAGCACTCTCAGAGCAAGACGGAGGTCAGACAGCACTCTCAGAGCACGAGGACGGTCAGACAGCACTCTCAGAGCATGAGGGAGGACAGACAGCACTCTCAGAGCAAGACGGAGGTCAGACTGCACTCTCAGAGCAAGACGGAGGTCAGACAACACTCTCAGAGCACGAGGGAGGTCAGACAGAACTCTCAGAGCACTAGGGAGGTTACTCAGCACTCTAAGGGTACGAGGGAGGTCAGACAGCACTCTCAGAGCACGAGGGAGGTCAGACAGCTCTCTCAGAGCACGAGGGAGGTCAGACAGCACTCTCAGAGCTCGAGGGAGGACAGACAGCACACTCAGAGCAAGACGGAGGTCAGACAGCACTCTCAGAGCACGAGGAAGGTCAGACAGCACTCTCAGAGCACGAGCGATGTCAGACAGCACTCTCAGAGCTCGAGGGAGGACAGACAGCACTCTCAGAGCAAGACGGAGGTCAGACAGCACTCTCAGAGCACAAGGGAGGTCAGACATCCCTCTCAGAGCACGAGGGAGTTCAGACAGCACTCTCAGAGCACGAGGGAGTTCAGACAGCACTCTCAGAGCACGAGGGAGGTCAGACCGCACTCTCAGAGCACGAGGAAGGTCAGACAGCACTCTCAGAGCACGAGGGAGGTCAGACCGCACTCTCAGAGCACGAGGAAGGTCAGACAGCACTCTCTGAGCACGAGGGAGGTCAGACCGCACTCTCAGAGCACGAGGAAGGTCAGACAGCACTCTCAGAGCACGAGCGATGTCAGACAGCACTCTCAGAGCACGAGCAATGTCAGACAGCACTCTCAGAGCACAAGGGAGGTCAGACATCCCTCTCAGAGCACGAGGGAGGTCAGACAGAACTCTCAGAGCACGAGGGAGGTCAGACAGCACTTTCAGAGCACGTGGGAGGTCAGACAGCACTCTCAGAGCACGAGGGAGGTCGGACAGCACTCTCAGAGCACGAGGGAGTTCAGACAGCACTCTCAGAGCACGAGGGAGGTCGGACAGCACTCTCAGAGCACATGCGAGGTCGGACAGCTCTCTCAGAGCACATGCGAGGTCGGACAGCTCTCTGGCAGCACGAGGAACGTCAAACAGCACTCACAGAGCACGAGGCAGGTCAGACATCACTCAGCGCACAAGGGAAGTCAGACAGCTCTCTGGGAGCACGAGGGAGGTCAGATATCACTCTCAGAGTACGAGGGAGGTCAGGCCGCACTCTCAGATCACGAGGACGGTCAGACAGCACTCTCAGAGCACGAGGGAGGTCAGACCGCACACTCAGAGCACAAGCGAGTTCAGAAAGCACGCTCATTGCACGAGGGATGTCAGACAGAACTCTCCGAGCATGAGGGAGGTCAGATAGCACTCTCAGAGCACGAGGGAGGTCAGACATCACTCTCAGAGTAGGAGGGAGGTCAGAGAGCACTCTCAGAGCAAGACGGATGTCAGACAGCACTCTCAGAGCACGAGGGAGGTCAGACAGCACTCGCAGAGCACGAGGAAGGTCAGACAGCACTCTGCAAGCAGGAGGGAGGTCAGACAGCACTCGCAGAGCACGAGGACGGTAAGACAGCACTCTCAAAGCCTGAGGAAGGTCAGACAGCAGTCTCAGAGCACGAGGGAGGTCAGACAGCACTCTCAAAGCCTGGGGAAGATCAGACAGCACACTCAGAGCACGATGGAGGTCAGACCGCACACTCAGAGCGCGAGGGAGGTCAGAAAGCACGCTGATTGCACGACGGAGGTCAGACAGCCCAGCCAGAGCATGAGGGAAGTCAGACAGCAGTCTCAGTGCAATAGGGAGGTCGGACAGCACTCTCATAGCACGAATAATGCACCATCAATAACTCACTCTGAAATGTTAAGGAGAGATATTGCCTTTTATTGACTGGAAGAAGGAACCAGGAGTGAGTGACCACCATACTACAACCTGGAGACTGAGAGGCCAGGCTCAGGCCTCAGTCACGTTTATACAAGTGTCTGTGGGAGGAGCCACAGGAGCAGACAGCAGTGAGCGTCCAGACTGGTAAATGTAGTTCACCACAACGAGGGAGGTCAGAAAGCTTCCTCAGAGCACGAGGGAGATCAGACAGCAATTTCAGAGCACGAGTGGGGTCAGACTGCACTCCCCGATCACAACAGAGGTCAGACGGCAATCTCAGAGTACGAGGGAGGACAGACAGCACTCTCAGAGCAAGACGGAGGTCAGACAGCACTCTCAGAGCACGAGGACGGTCAGACAGCACTCTCAGAGCATGAGGGAGGACAGACAGCACTCTCAGAGCAAGACGGAGGTCAGACTGCACTCTCAGAGCAAGACGGAGGTCAGACAGCACTCTCAGAGCACGAGGGAGGTCAGACAGAACTCTCAGAGCACTAGGGAGGTTACTCAGCACTCTAAGGGTACGAGGGAGGTCAGACAGCACTCTCAGAGCACGAGGGAGGTCAGACAGCTCTCTCAGAGCACGAGGGAGGTCAGACAGCACTCTCAGAGCTCGAGGGAGGACAGACAGCACTCTCAGAGCAAGACGGAGGTCAGACAGCACTCTCAGAGCACGAGGAAGGTCAGACAGCACTCTCAGAGCACGAGCGATGTCAGACAGCACTCTCAGAGATCGAGGGAGGACAGACAGCACTCTCAGAGCAAGACGGAGGTCAGACAGCACTCTCAGAGCACAAGGGAGGTCAGACATCCCTCTCAGAGCACGAGGGAGTTCAGACAGCACTCTCAGAGCACGAGGGAGTTCAGACAGCACTCTCAGAGCACGAGGGAGGTCAGACAGCTCTCTCAGAGCACGAGGGAGGTCAGACAGCACTCTCAGAGCTCGAGGGAGGACAGACAGCACACTCAGAGCAAGACGGAGGTCAGACAGCACTCTCAGAGCACGAGGAAGGTCAGACAGCACTCTCAGAGCACGAGCGATGTGAGACAGCACTCTCAGAGCTCGAGGGAGGACAGACAGCACTCTCAGAGCAAGACGGAGGTCAGACAGCACTCTCAGAGCACAAGGGAGGTCAGACATCCCTCTCAGAGCACGAGGGAGTTCAGACAGCACTCTCAGAGCACGAGGGAGTTCAGACAGCACTCTCAGAGCACGAGGGAGGTCAGACCGCACTCTCAGAGCACGAGGAAGGTCAGACAGCACTCTCAGAGCACGAGGGAGGTCAGACCGCACTCTCAGAGCACGAGGAAGGTCAGACAGCACTCTCTGAGCACGAGGGAGGTCAGACCGCACTCTCAGAGCACGAGGAAGGTCAGACAGCACTCTCAGAGCACGAGCGATGTCAGACAGCACTCTCAGAGCACGAGCAATGTCAGACAGCACTCTCAGAGCACAAGGGAGGTCAGACATCCCTCTCAGAGCACGAGGGAGGTCAGACAGAACTCTCAGAGCACGAGGGAGGTCAGACAGCACTTTCAGAGCACGTGGGAGGTCAGACAGCACTCTCAGAGCACGAGGGAGGTCGGACAGCACTCTCAGAGCACGAGGGAGTTCAGACAGCACTCTCAGAGCACGAGGGAGGTCGGACAGCACTCTCAGAGCACATGCGAGGTCGGACAGCTCTCTCAGAGCACATGCGAGGTCGGACAGCTCTCTGGCAGCACGAGGAACGTCAAACAGCACTCACAGAGCACGAGGCAGGTCAGACATCACTCAGCGCACAAGGGAAGTCAGACAGCTCTCTGGGAGCACGAGGGAGGTCAGATATCACTCTCAGAGTACGAGGGAGGTCAGGCCGCACTCTCAGATCACGAGGACGGTCAGACAGCACACTCAGAGCACGAGGGAGGTCAGACCGCACACTCAGAGCACAAGCGAGTTCAGAAAGCACGCTCATTGCACGAGGGATGTCAGACAGAACTCTCCGAGCATGAGGGAGGTCAGATAGCACTCTCAGAGCACGAGGGAGGTCAGACATCACTCTCAGAGTAGGAGGGAGGTCAGAGAGCACTCTCAGAGCAAGACGGATGTCAGACAGCACTCTCAGAGCACGAGGGAGGTCAGACAGCACTCGCAGAGCACGAGGAAGGTCAGACAGCACTCTGCAAGCAGGAGGGAGGTCAGACAGCACTCGCAGAGCACGAGGACGGTAAGACAGCACTCTCAAAGCCTGAGGAAGGTCAGACAGCAGTCTCAGAGCACGAGGGAGGTCAGACAGCACTCTCAAAGCCTGGGGAAGATCAGACAGCACACTCAGAGCACGATGGAGGTCAGACCGCACACTCAGAGCGCGAGGGAGGTCAGAAAGCACGCTGATTGCACGACGGAGGTCAGACAGCCCAGCCAGAGCATGAGGGAAGTCAGACAGCAGTCTCAGTGCAATAGGGAGGTCGGACAGCACTCTCATAGCACGAATAATGCACCATCAATAACTCACTCTGAAATGTTAAGGAGAGATATTGCCTTTTATTGACTGGAAGAAGGAACCAGGAGTGAGTGACCACCATACTACAACCTGGAGACTGAGAGGCCAGGCTCAGGCCTCAGTCACGTTTATACAAGTGTCTGTGGGAGGAGCCACAGGAGCAGACAGCAGTGAGCGTCCAGACTGGTAAATGTAGTTCACCACAACGAGGGAGGTCAGAAAGCTTCCTCAGAGCACGAGGGAGATCAGACAGCAATTTCAGAGCACGAGTGGGGTCAGACTGCACTCCCCGATCACAACAGAGGTCAGACGGCAATCTCAGAGTACGAGGGAGGACAGACAGCACTCTCAGAGCAAGACGGAGGTCAGACAGCACTCTCAGAGCACGAGGACGGTCAGACAGCACTCTCAGAGCATGAGGGAGGACAGACAGCACTCTCAGAGCAAGACGGAGGTCAGACTGCACTCTCAGAGCAAGACGGAGGTCAGACAGCACTCTCAGAGCACGAGGGAGGTCAGACAGAACTCTCAGAGCACTAGGGAGGTTACTCAGCACTCTAAGGGTACGAGGGAGGTCAGACAGCACTCTCAGAGCACGAGGGAGGTCAGACAGCTCTCTCAGAGCACGAGGGAGGTCAGACAGCACTCTCAGAGCTCGAGGGAGGACAGACAGCACTCTCAGAGCAAGACGGAGGTCAGACAGCACTCTCAGAGCACGAGGAAGGTCAGACAGCACTCTCAGAGCACGAGCGATGTCAGACAGCACTCTCAGAGATCGAGGGAGGACAGACAGCACTCTCAGAGCAAGACGGAGGTCAGACAGCACTCTCAGAGCACAAGGGAGGTCAGACATCCCTCTCAGAGCACGAGGGAGTTCAGACAGCACTCTCAGAGCACGAGGGAGTTCAGACAGCACTCTCAGAGCACGAGGGAGGTCAGACCGCACTCTCAGAGCACGAGGAAGGTCAGACAGCACTCTCAGAGCACGAGGGAGGTCAGACCGCACTCTCAGAGCACGAGGAAGGTCAGACAGCACTCTCAGAGCACGAGGGAGGTCAGACAGCACTCTCAGAGCACGAGGGAGGTCAGACAGCACTCTCAGAGCACAAGGACGGTCAGACAGCACTCTCAGAGCTCGAGGGAGGACAGACAGCACTCTCAGAGCACAAGCGAGTTCAGAAAGCACGCTCATTGCACGAGGGATGTCAGACAGAACTCTCCGAGCATGAGGGAGGTCACATAGCACTCTCAGAGCACGAGGGAGGTCAGACATCACTCTCAGAGCACGAGGGAGGTCAGACAGCACTCTGCGAGCATGAGGGAGGTCAGACAGCACTCGCAGAGCCTGAGGAAGGTCAGACAGCGGTCTCAGAGCACGAGGGAGGTCAGACCGCATTCTCAGAGCACGAGGGCGGTCAGACAGCACTCTCAGAGCACGAGGGAGGTCAGACTACACTCTCACAGCATGAATGAGGTCAGACAGCAATCTCAGAGCACGAGGGAGGTCAGACCGCACACTCAGAGCACAGGCGAGTTCAGAAAGCACGCTCATTGCACGAGGGATGTCAGACAGAACTCTCCGAGCATGAGGGAGGTCAGATAGCACTCTCAGAGCACGAGGGAGGTCAGACATCACTCTCAGAGTAGGTGGGAGGTCAGAAAGCACTCTCAGAGCAAGACGGATGTCAGACAGCACTCTCAGAGCACGAGGGAGGTCAGACAGCACTCTGCGAGCATGAGGGAGGTCAGACAGCACTCGCAGAGCCTGAGGAAGGTCAGACAGCGGTCTCAGAGCACGAGGGAGGTCAGACCGCATTCTCAGAGCACGAGGGCGGTCAGACAGCACTCTCAGAGCATGAGGGAGTTCAGACAGCACTCTCAGAGCATGAGGGAGTTCAGACAGCACTCTCAGAGCACGAGGGAGTTCAGACAGCACTCTCAGAGCATGAGGGAGGTCAGACAGCACTCTCAGAGCATGAGGGAGTTCAGACAGCACTCTCAGAGCACGAGGGAGGTCAGACAGCACTTTCAGAGCACGTGGGAGGTCAGACAGCACTCTCAGAGCACGAGGGAGGTCAGACAGCACTCTCAGAGCACGAGGGAAGTCGGACAGCTCTCTCAGAGCACGAGGGAGTTCAGACAGCACTCTCAGAGCATGAGGGAGTTCAGACAGCACTCTCAGAGGACGTGCGAGGTCGGACAGCTCTCTGGCAGCACGAGGAACGTCAAACAGCACTCACAGAGCACGAGGGAGTTCAGACATCACTCAGCGCACGAGGGAAGTCAAACAGCTCTCTGGGAGCACGAGGGTGGTCAGGCCACACTCTCAGATCACGAGGAATGTCCGACAGCCCTCCAAGAGGAAAGTCAGACTGCACTCTCAAAGCCTGAGGAAGGTCAGACAGCTGTCTCAGAGCACGAGGGAGGTCAGACCGCATTCTCAGAGCACGAGGGCGGTCAGACAGCACTCTCAGAGCACGAGGGAGGTCAGACTACACTCTCACAGCATGAATGAGGTCAGACAGCAATCTCAGAGCATGAGGGAGGTCAGACAGCACTCTCAGAGCACGAGGGAGGTCAGACAGCACTCTCAGAGCACGAGGGAGGTCAGACATCACTCAGCGCATGAGGGAAGTCAGACAGCTCTCTGGGAGCACGAGGGAGGTCAGATGTCACTCTCAGAGTACGAGGGAGGTCAGACCGCACACCCAGAGCACAAGCGAGTTCAGAAAGCACGCTCATTGCACGAGGGATGTCAGACAGAACTCTCCGAGCATGAGGGAGGTCAGATAGCACTCTCAGAGCACGAGGGAGGTCAGACATCACTCTCAGAGTAGGAGGGAGGTCAGAAAGCACTCTCAGAGCAAGACGGATGTCAGACAGCACTCTCAGAGCACGAGGGAGGTCAGACAGCACTCGCAGAGCACGAGGAAGGTCAGACAGCACTCTGCGAGCAGGAGGGAGGTCAGACAGCACTCGCAGAGCATGAGGGAGGTCAGACTACACTCTCACAGCATGAATGAGGTCAGACAGCAATCTCAGAGCACGAGGGAGGTCAGACCGCACTCTGAGAGTACGAGGGTTGTCAGACAGCACTCTCAGAGCACGAGGGATGTCAGACAGCACTCTCAGAGCACGAGGGAGGTCAGACAGCACTCTCAGAGTACGAGGGTTGTCAGACAGCACTCTCAGAGCACGAGGGAGGTCAGACAGCACTCTCAGAGCACGAGGGAGGTCAGCTAGCAGTCTCAGAGCACGAGGGAGGTCAGAGCGCACTCTGAGAGCACGAGGGAGGTCAGACAGCACTTTCAGAGCACGTGGGAGGTCAGACAGCACTCTCAGAGCACGAGGGAGGTCAGACAGCACTCTCAGAGCACGAGGGAAGTCGGACAGCTCTCTCAGAGCACAAGGGAGTTCAGACAGCACTCTCAGAGCACGAGGGAGTTCAGACAGCACTCTCAAAGCACGAGGGAGGTCGGACAGCACTCTCAGAGGACGTGCGAGGTCAGACAGCTCTCTGGCAGCACGAGGAACGTCAAACAGCACTCACAGAGCACGAGGGAGTTCAGACATCACTCAGCGCACGAGGGAAGTCAAACAGCTCTCTGGGAGCACGAGGGAGGTCAGATATCACTCTCAGAGTACGAGGGAGGTCAGGCCACACTCTCAGATCACGAGGAATGTCCGACAGCCCTCCACGAGGAAAGTCAGACTGCACTCTCAGAGCACGAGGGAGGTTAGACAGCACTCTCAGAGCACAAGGGAGGTTAGACAGCACTCTCAGAGCACAAGGGAGGTCAATCAGCACTCTCAGTGCACGAGCGATGTCAGACAGCACTCTCAGAGCACGAGGGAGATCAGACAGCACTCTCAGAGTACGAAGGAGATCAGACAGCACTCTCAGAACACGAGGGTGAACAGCCAGCACTCTCAGAGCACGAGGGAGGTCGGACAGCACTCTCAGAGCACGAGGGAGGTCGGACAGCACTCTCAGAGCACGAGGGAGGTCGGACAGCACTCTCAGAGCACGTGCGAGGTCGGACAGCCCTCTGGCAGCACGAGGAACGTCAAACAGCACTCACAGAGCACGAGGGAGGTCAGACATCACTCAGCGCATGAGGGAAGTCAGACAGCTCTCTGGGAGCACGAGGGAGGTCAGATGTCACTCTCAGAGTACGAGGGAGGTCAGAGCGCACACCCAGAGCACAAGCGAGTTCAGAAAGCACGCTCATTGCACGAGGGATGTCAGACAGAACTCTCCGAGCATGAGGGAGGTCAGATAGCACTCTCAGAGCACGAGGGAGGTCAGACATCACTCTCAGAGTAGGAGGGAGGTCAGAAAGCACTCTCAGAGCAAGACGGATGTCAGACAGCACTCTCAGAGCACGAGGGAGGTCAGACAGCACTCTCAGAGCACGAGGGAGGTCAGACAGCACTCTCAGAGCACGAGGGAGGTCAGACAGCACTCGCAGAGCACGAGGAAGGTCAGACAGCACTCTGCGAGCAGGAGGGAGGTCAGACAGCACTCGCAGAGTATGAGGACGGTAAGACAGCACTCTCAAAGCCTGAGGAAGGTCAGACAGCGGTCTCAGAGCACGAGGGAGGTCAGACCGCATTCTCAGAGCACGAGGGCGGTCAGACAGCACTCTCAGAGCACGAGGGAGGTCAGACTACACTCTCACAGCATGAATGAGGTCAGACAGCAATCTCAGAGCACGAGGGAGGTCAGACCGCACTCTGAGAGTACGAGGGTTGTCAGACAGCACTCTCAGAGCACGAGGGATGTCAGACAGCACTCTCAGAGCACGAGGGAGGTCAGACAGCACTCTCAGAGCACGAGGGAGGTCAGACAGCACTCTCAGAGTACGAGGGTTGTCAGACAGCACTCTCAGAGCACGAGGGAGGTCAGACAGCACTCTCAGAGCACGAGGGAGGTCAGCTAGCAGTCTCAGAGCACGAGGGAGGTCAGACCGCACTCTGAGAGCACGTGCGAGGTCAGACAGCACTAACAGAGCACATGGGAGGTCAGACAGCACTCTCAGAGCACGAGGGAGGTCAGACAGCGCACTCCGATCTCAAGGGAGGTCAGACGCCAATCTCAGAGCACGAGCGAGGTCAGACTACACTCTCAGAGTACGACGGATGTCAGACATCACTCTCAGAGCACGAGGGCGGTCACTCAGCACTCTAAGGGCACGAGGGAGGTCAGACAGCACTCTCAGAGCACGAGGGAGGACAGACAGAACTCTCAGAGCACTTGCGAGGTTGGACAGCTCTCTGGGAGCACGAGGGAGGTCAGACAGCACTCTCAGAGCATGAGGGAGGTCAGACAGCACTCTCAAAGCCTGGGGAAGATCAGACAGCACACTCAGAGCACGATAGAGGTCAGACCGCACACTCAGAGCGCGAGGGAGGTCAGAAAGCACGCTGATTGCACGACGGAGGTCAGACAGCCCAGCCAGAGCATGAGGGAAGTCAGACAGCAGTCTCAGTGCAATAGGGAGGTCGGACAGCACTCTCATAGCACGAATAATGCACCATCAATAACTCACTCTGAAATGTTAAGGAGAGATATTGCCTTTTATTGACTGGAAGAAGGAACCAGGAGTGAGTGACCACCATACTACAACCTGGAGACTGAGAGGCCAGGCTCAGGCCTCAGTCACGTTTATACAAGTGTCTGTGGGAGGAGCCACAGGAGCAGACAGCAGTGAGCGTCCAGACTGGTAAATGTAGTTCACCACAACGAGGGAGGTCAGAAAGCTTCCTCAGAGCACGAGGGAGATCAGACAGCAATTTCAGAGCACGAGTGGGGTCAGACTGCACTCCCCGATCACAACAGAGGTCAGACGGCAATCTCAGAGTACGAGGGAGGACAGACAGCACTCTCAGAGCAAGACGGAGGTCAGACAGCACTCTCAGAGCACGAGGACGGTCAGACAGCACTCTCAGAGCATGAGGGAGGACAGACAGCACTCTCAGAGCAAGACGGAGGTCAGACTGCACTCTCAGAGCAAGACGGAGGTCAGACAGCACTCTCAGAGCACGAGGGAGGTCAGACAGAACTCTCAGAGCACTAGGGAGGTTACTCAGCACTCTAAGGGCACGAGGGAGGTCAGACAGCACTCTCAGAGCACGAGGGAGGTCAGACAGCTCTCTCAGAGCACGAGGGAGGTCAGACAGCACTCTCAGAGCTCGAAGGAGGACAGACAGCACTCTCAGAGCAAGACGGAGGTCAGACAGCACTCTCAGAGCACGAGGAAGGTCAGACAGCACTCTCAGAGCACGAGCGATGTCAGACAGCACTCTCAGAGCTCGAGGGAGGACAGACAGCACTCTCAGAGCAAGACGGAGGTCAGACAGCACTCTCAGAGCACAAGGGAGGTCAGACATCCCTCTCAGAGCACGAGGGAGTTCAGACAGCACTCTCAGAGCACGAGGGAGTTCAGACAGCACTCTCAGAGCACGAGGGAGGTGAGATGTCACTCTCAGAGTACGAGGGAGGTCAGAGCGCACACCCAGAGCACAAGCGAGTTCAGAAAGCACGCTCATTGCACGAGGGATGTCAGACAGAACTCTCCGAGCATGAGGGAGGTCAGATAGCACTCTCAGAGCACGAGGGAGGTCAGACATCACTCTCAGATTAGGAGGGAGGTCAGAAAGCACTCTCAGAGCAAGACGGATGTCAGACAGCACTCTCAGAGCACGAGGAAGGTCAGACAGCACTCGCAGAGCACGAGGAAGGTCAGACAGCACTCTGCGAGCAGGAGGGAGGTCAGACAGCACTCGCAGAGCATGAGGACGGTAAGACAGCACTCTCAAAGCCTGAGGAAGGTCAGACAGCAGTCTCAGAGCACGAGGGAGGTCAGACCGCATTCTCAGAGCACGAGGGCGGTCAGACTACACTCTCACAGCATGAATGAGGTCAGACAGCAATCTCAGAGCACGAGGGAGGTCAGACCGCACTCTGAGAGTACGAGGGTTGTCAGACAGCACTCTCAGAGCACGAGGGATGTCAGACAGCACTCTCAGAGCACGAGGGAGGTCAGACAGCACTCACAGAGCACGAGGAAGGTCAGACAGCACTCTGCAAGCAGGAGGGAGGTCAGACCGCACTCTCAGAGCACGAAGGAGGTCAGACAGCACTCTGGGAGTACGAGAGAGGTCGGACAGCACTGTCAGAGCACGAGAGAGTTCAGAAAGCACGCTAAATACATGAGGAATGTCCGACAGCCCTCCACGAGGAAAGTCAGACAGCACTCTCAGAGCACGAGGGAGGTTAGACAGCACTCGCAGAGCACGAGGACAGTCAGACAGCACTCTCAGAGCACAAGCGATGTCAGACAGCACTCTCAGAAAACGAGAGAGGTCAGACAGCAGTCTCAGAGCATGACGGAGGTCAGACAGCACTCTCAGAGCACGAGGGAGTTCAGACAGCACACTCAGATCACAAGGCGGGTCAGACCACACAATCAGAGCACAAGGGTGGTCAGACAGCACTCTCAGAGCACGAGGGAGATCAGACCGCACACTCAGAGCACGAGGGAGGTCAGACAGCACTCTCAGAGTACGAGGGAGGTCAGACAGCACTCTGGGAGCATGCAGGAGGTCAGACAGCACTCTGGGAGCATGCGGGAGGTCAGACAGCATTCTCAGGGCACGAGGGCGGTCAGCAAGCACTCTCAGAGCACGAGGGAGGTCAGACAGCACTCTCAGAGCATGAGGGAGTTCAGACAGCAGAGCACGTGGGAGGTCAGACAGGACTCTCAGAGCACGAGGGAGGTCAGACAGCACTCGCAGAGCACGACGAAGTTCAGACAGCACTCTGCGAGCAGGAGGGAGGTCAGACAGCACTCTCCGAGCATGAGGGAGGTCAGACAGCACTCTCAGAGCACGAGCGAGGTCAGACAGCACTCACAGAGCACATGGGAGGTCAGACAGCAATCTCAGAGCACGAGTGTGGTCAGACAGCACTCTGAGAGAACAAGGGAGGTCAGACGGCAGTCTCAGAGCACGAGGGAGTTCAGACAGCACTCTCAGAGAATGAGCGAGGTCAGACAGCACTCACAGAGCACAAGCGAGGTCGGACAGCACTCTCAGAGCACGAGGGAGGTTAGACAGCAGTCTCAGAGCACGAGGGTGGTCAGACAGCACTCTGAGAGAACAAGGGAGGTCAGACGGCAGTCTCAGAGCACGAGGGAGTTCAGACAGCACTCACAGAGCACAAGCGAGGTCGGACTGCACTCTCAGAGCATGAGGGAGGTCAGACGGCAGTCTCAGAGCATGAGGGATGTCAGCCCGTAGTCTCAGAGCATGAGGGAGGTCAGACAGCACTCTCCGAGCACGAGGGTGGTCAGACAGCACTCTCAGAGCACGAGGGAGGTCAGACAGCACACTCAGATCACGAGGCGGGTCAGACCACACAATCAGAGCACAAGGGTGGTCAGACAGCACTCTCATAGCACGAGGGAGGACAGATAGCACTCTCAGAGCACGAGGGAGGTCAGACATCACTCTCAGAGTAGGAGGGAGGTCAGAAAGCACTCTCAGAGCAAGACGGATGTCAGACAGCACTCTCAGAGCACGAGGGAGGTCAGACAGCACTCTCAGAGCACGAGGGAGGTCAGTCAGCTCTCTGGGAGCATGCGGGAGGTCAGACAGCACTCTCAGAGCTCGAAGGAGGTCAGAAAGCACTCTCAGAGCACGAGCGATGTCAGACAGCACTCTCAGAGCACGAGGGAGTTCAGACAGCATTCTCAGGGCACGAGGGCGGTCAGCAAGCACTCTCAGAGCACGAGGGAGGTCAGACAGCACTCTCAGAGCATGAGGGAGTTCAGACAGCACTCTCAGAGCACGAGGGAGGTCAGACAGCACTCTCTGAGCACGAGGGAAGTCAGACAGCACTCTCAGAGAACGAGGGAGGTCAGACCGCACACTCAGAGCATAAGCGAGTTCAGAAAGCACGCTCATTGCACGAGGGATGTCAGACAGAACTCTCCGAGCATGAGCGAGGTCAGACAGCACTCTCAGAGCACGAGGGAGGTCAGACAGCACTCTCAGAGCACGAGGAAGGTCAGACAGCACTCTGAGAGCACGAGGGAGGTCAGACGGCAGTCTCAGAGCACGAGGGATGTCAGCCCGTAGTCTCAGAGCATGAGGGAGGTCAGACAGCACTCACAGAGCACAAGGGAGGTCAGACAGCTCTCTCAGAGCACGAGGGAGGTCAGACAGCACACTCAGATCACGAGGCGGGTCAGACCACACAATCAGAGCACAAGGGTGGTCAGACAGCACTCTCATAGCACGAGGGAGGACAGATAGCACTCTCAGAGCACGAGGGAGGTCAGACACATCTCTCAGAGTAGGAGGGAGGTCAGAAAGCACTCTCAGAGCAAGACGGATGTCAGACAGCACTCTCAGAGCACGAGGGAGGTCAGACAGCACTCTCAGAGCACGAGGGAGGTCAGACAGCACTCGCAGAGCACGAGGAAGGTCAGACAGCACTCTCAGAGCACGAGGAAGGTCAGACAGCACTCTGCGAGCAGGAGGGAGGTCAGACAGCACTCGCAGAGCATGAGGACGGTAAGACAGCACTCTCAAAGCCTGAAGAAGGTCAGACAGCGGTCTCAGAGCACGAGGGAGGTCAGACCGCATTCTCAGAGCACGAGGGCGGTCAGACAGCACTCTCAGAGCACGAGGGAGGTCAGACCGCACTCTCAGAGCACGAGCGAGGTCAGACAGCACTCACAGAGCACGAGGGAGGTCAGACCGCATTCTCAGAGGACGAGGGCGGACAGACCGCACTCTGAGAGTACGAGGGTTGTCAGACAGCACTCTCAGAGCACGAGGGAGATCAGCTAGCAGTTTCAGAGCACGAGTGAGGTCAGACCGCACTCTGAGAGCACGTGCGAGGTCAGACAGCACTAACAGAGCACGAGGGAGGTCAGACCGCACTCTCAGAGCACGAAGGAGGTCAGACAGCACTCTGGGAGCACGAGAGAGTTCAGAAAGCACGCTAAATACATGAGGAATGTCCGACAGCCCTCCACGAGGAAAGTCAGACAGCACTCTCAGAGCACGAGGGAGGTTAGACAGCACTGTCAGAGCACAAGCGATGTCAGACAGCACTCTCAGAAAACGAGAGAGGTTAGACAGCAGTCTCAGAGCATGACGGAGGTCAGACAGCACTCTCAGAGCACGAGGGAGTTCAGACAGCACACTCAGATCACAAGGCGGGTCAGACCACACAATCAGAGCACAAGGGTGGTCAGACAGCACTCTCAGAGCACGAGGGAGATCAGACCGCACACTCAGAGCACGAGGGAGGTCAGACAGCACTCTGGGAGCATGCGGGAGGTCAGACAGCACTCTGGGAGCATGCGGGAGGTCAGACAGCACTCTCAGAGCTCGAAGGAGGTCAGAAAGCACTCTCAGAGCACGAGCGATGTCAGACAGCACTCTCAGAGCAGGAGGGAGTTCAGACAGCACTCTCAGAGCACGAGGGCGGTCAGACAGCACTCTCAGAGCACGAGGGAGGTCAGACAGCACTCTCAGAGCACGAGGGAGGTCAGACAGCACTCACAGAGCACGAGGAAGGTCAGACAGCACTCTGCGAGCAGGAGGGAGGTCAGACAGCACTCTCAGAGCACGAGCGAGGTCAGACAGCACTCACAGAGCACATGGGAGGTCAGACAGCAATCTCAGAGCACGAGGGTGGTCAGACAGCACTCTGAGAGAACAAGGGAGGTCAGACGGCAGTCTCAGAGCACGAGGGAGTTCAGACAGCACTCTCAGAGAATGAGCGAGGTCAGACAGCACTCACAGAGCACAAGCGAGGTCGGACAGCAGTCTCAGAGCACGAGGGAGGTCAGACAGCACTCTGAGAGAACAAGGGAGGTCAGACGGCAGTCTCAGAGCACGAGGGAGTTCAGACAGCACTCACAGAGCACAAGCGAGGTCGGACTGCACTCTCAGAGCACGAGGGAGGTCAGACGGCAGTCTCAGAGCATGAGGGATGTCAGCCCGTAGTCTCAGAGCATGAGGGAGGTCAGACAGCACTCACAGAGCACAAGGGAGATCAGACAGCACTCTCTGAGCACGAGGGAGGTCAGACAGCACTCTCAGAGCACGAGGCGGGTCAGACCACACAATCAGAGCACAAGGGTGGTCAGACAGCACTCTCAGAGCACGAGGGAGATCAGACCGCACTCTCAGAGCACGAGGGAGGTCAGACAGCACTCTCAGAGCACGAGGGATGTCAGTCAGCTCTCTGGGAGCATGCGGGAGGTCAGACAGCACTCTCAGAGCTCGAAGGAGGTCAGAAAGCACTCTCAGAGCACGAGCGATGTCAGACAGCACTCTCAGAGCACGAGGGAGTTCAGACAGCATTCTCAGGGCACGAGGGCGGTCAGCAAGCACTCTCAGAGCACGAGGGAGGTCAGACAGCACTCTCAGAGCATGAGGGATTTCAGACAGCACTCTCAGAGCACGAGGGAGGTCAGACAGCACTCTCTGAGCACGAGGGAAGTCAGACAGCTCTCTGGGAGCACGAGGGAGGTCAGATATCACTCTCACAGTACGAGGGAGGTCAGGCCGCACTCTCAGATCACGAGGACGGTCAGACAGCACTCTCAGAGCACAAGGGAGGTCAGACAGCACTCTCAGAGCACGAGGGAGGTCAGACAGCACTCTCAGAGCACGAGGGAGGTCAGACCGCACACTCAGAGCATAAGCGAGTTCAGAAAGCACGCTCATTGCACGAGGGATGTCAGACAGAACTCTCCGAGCATGAGGGAGGTCAGATAGCACTCTCAGAGCACGAGGGTGGTCAGACATCACTCTCAGAGCACGAGGGAGGTCAGACAGCACTCTCAGAGCACGAGGGAGGTCAGACAGCACTCGCAGAGCACGAGGAAGGTCAGACAGCACTCTGAGAGCACGAGGGAGGTCAGACGGCAGTCTCAGAGCACGAGGGATGTCAGCCCGTAGTCTCAGAGCATGAGGGAGGTCAGACAGCACTCTCCGAGCACGAGGGAGGTCAGACAGCACTCTCAGAGCACGAGGGAGGTCCGACAGCACACTCAGATCACGAGGCGGGTCAGACCACACAATCAGAGCACAAGGGTGGTCAGACAGCACTCTCATAGCACGAGGGAGGACAGACAGCATTCTCAGAGCTCGAGGGTGGTCTGACGCATCTCTCAGAGGACGAGGGAGGTCAGACATCACTCTCATTCCACGAGTGATGCACCATCAGTAACTCACTCTGAGACGTAAAGGCCAGATATCAGCTTTAATTGACTGGAAGAAGGAGCAAGCAGTGAGTGAACATCATACTACATCCTGGAGACTGAGAGGCCGGGCTCAGGCCTCAATCGCATTTATACAGGGGACTGTGGGAGGAGCCACAGGAGCAGACAGCAGGGGGCGTCCAGACTGGTATATGTAGTTCACCACAACGAGTGAGGTCAGAAAGCATTCACGGAGCACAAGCGAGGTCAGACCACACTCTCAGAGCACGAGGGAGGTCAGACCGCACTCTCAGAGCACGAGGGAGGTCAGACAGCACTCTCAGAGCACGAGGGATGTCAGTCAGCTCTCTGGGAGCATGCGGGAGGTCAGACAGCACTCTCAGAGCTCGAAGGATGTCAGAAAGCACTCTCAGAGCACGAGGGAGGTCGGACATCACTCTCATTCCACGAGTGATGCACCATCAGTAACTCACTCTGAGACGTAAAGGCCAGATATCGGCTTTAATTGACTGGAAGAAGGAGCAAGCAGTGAGTGAACATTCATACTACATCCTGGAGACTGAGAGGCCGGGCTCAGGCCTCAATCGCATTTATACAGGGGACTGTGGGAGGAGCCACAGGAGCAGACAGCAGGGGGCGTCCAGACTGGTATATGTAGTTCACCACAACGAGGGAGGTCAGAAAGCATTCACGGAGCACAAGCGAGGTCAGACCACACTCTCAGAGCACGAGGGAGGTCAGACCGCACTCTCAGAGCACGAGGGAGGTCAGACAGCACTCTCAGAGCATGAGGGAGGACAGTCAGCTCTCTAGGAGCATGCGGGAGGTCAGACAGCACTCTCAGAGCTCGAAGGATGTCAGAAAGCACTCTCAGAGCACGAGGGAGGTCGGACAGCACTCTCAGAGCATGAGGGAGTTCAGACAGCACTCTCAGAGCACGAGGGAGGTCAGACAGCACTTTCAGAGCACGTGTGAGGTCAGACAGCACTCTCAGAGCACGAGGGAGGTCAGACAGCACTCTCAGAGCACGAGGGAGCTCAGACAGCACTTTCAGAGCACGAGGGAGGTCGGACAGCTCTTTCAGAGCACGAGGGAGTTCAGACAGCACTCTCAGAGCATGAGGGAGTTCAGACAGCACTCTCAGAGGACGTGCGAGGTCGGACAGCTCTCTGGCAGCACGAGGAACGTCAAACAGCACTCACAGAGCACGAGGGCGTTCAGACATCACTCAGCGCACGAGGGAAGTCAAACAGCTCTCTGGGAGCACGAGGGAGGTCAGATATCACTCTCAGAGTACGAGGGAGGTCAGGCCACACTCTCAGATCACGAGGAATGTCCGACAGCCCTCCACGAGGAAAGTCAGACTGCACTCTCAGAACACGAGGGAGGTTAGACAGCACTCTCAGAGCACAAGGGAGGTCAATCAGCACTCTCAGTGCACGAGCGATGTCAGACAGCACTCTCAGAGCACAAGGGAGGTCAATCAGCACTCTCAGTGCACGAGCGATGTCAGACAGCACTCTCAGAGCACGAGGGAGGTCAGACAGAACTCTCAGAGCACGAGGGAGGTCAGACAGAACTCTCAGAGCACGAGGGAGGTCAGACAGCACTCTCAGAGTACGAGCGATGTCAGACAGCACTCTCAGAGTACGAGCGATGTCAGACAGCACTCTCAGAGCATGACGGAGGTCAGACAGCACACTCAGATCACGAGGCGGGTCAGACCACACAATCAGAGCACAAGGGTGGTCAGACAGCACTCTCAGAGCACGAGGGAGAACAGACCGCACTCTCAGAGCACGAGGGAGGTCAGACAGCACTCTCAGTGTACGAGGGAGGTCAGACAGCACTCTCAGAGCACGAGGGATGTCAGTCAGCTCTCTGGGAGCATGCGGGAGGTCAGACAGCACTCTCAGAGCTTGAAGGAGGTCAGAAAGCACTCTCAGAGCACGAGCGATGTCAGACAGCACTCTCAGAGCACGAGGGAGTTCAGACAGCACTCACAGAGCACATGGGAGGTCAGACAGCACTCTCAGGGCACGAGGGCGGTCAGCAAGCACTCTCAGAGCACGAGGGAGGTCAGACAGCACTCTCAGAGCACGAGGGAGTTCAGACAGCACTCTCAGAGCACGTGGGAGGTCAGACAGCACTCTCAGAGCACGAGGGAGGTCAGACAGCACTCGCAGAGCACGAGGAAGGTCAGACAGCACTCTGCGAGCAGGAGGGAGGTCAGACAGCACTCTCCGAGCATGAGGGAGGTCAGACAGCACTCTCAGAGCACGAGCGAGGTCAGACAGCACTCACAGAGCACATGGGAGGTCAGACAGCAATCTCAGAGCACGAGGGTGGTCAGACGGCACTCTGAGAGAACAAGGGAGGTCAGACGGCAGTCTCAGAGCACGAGGGAGTTCAGACAGCACTCTCAGAGAATGAGCGAGGTCAGACAGCACTCACAGAGCACAAGCGAGGTCGGACAGCACTCTCAGAGCACGAGGGAGGTCAGACGGCAGTCTCAGAGCACGAGGGATGTCAGCCCGTAGTCCCAGAGCATGAGGGAGGTCAGACAGCACTCACAGAGCACAAGGGAGGTCAGACAGCACTCTCCGAGCACGAGGGAGATCAGACAGCACTCTCAGAGCACGAGGCGGGTCAGACCACACAATCAGAGCACAAGGGTGGTCAGACAGCACTCTCAGAGCACGAGGGAGATCAGACCGCGCTCTCAGAGCACGAGGGAGGTCAGACAGCACTCTCAGAGCACGAGGGATGTCAGTCAGCTCTCTGGGAGCATGCCGGAGGTCAGACAGCACTCTCAGAGCTCGAAGGAGGTCAGAAAGCACTCTCAGAGCACGAGTGACGTCAGACAGCACTCTCAGAGCACGAGGGAGTTCAGACAGCATTCTCAGGGCACGAGGGCGGTCAGCAAGCACTCTCAGAGCACGAGGGAGGTCAGACAGCACTCTCAGAGCATGAGGGAGTTCAGACAGCACTCTCAGAGCACGAGGGAGGTCAGACAGCACTCTCTGAGCACGAGGGAAGTCAGACAGCTCTCTTGGAGCACGAGGGAGGTCAGATATCACTCTCAGAGTACGAGGGAGGTCAGGCCGCACTCTCAGATCACGAGGATGGTCAGACAGCACTCTCAGAGCACGAGGGAGGTCAGACCGCACACTCAGAGCACAAGCGAGTTCAGAAAGCACGCTCATTGCACGAGGGATGTCAGACAGAACTCTCCGAGCATGAGGGAGGTCAGATAGCACTCTCAGAGCACGAGGGTGGTCAGACATCACTCTCAGAGTAGGAGGGAGGTCAGAAAGCACTCTCAGAGCAAGACGGATGTCAGACAGCACTATCAGAGCACGAGGGAGGTCAGACAGCACTCGCAGAGCACGAGGAAGGTCAGACAGCACTCTGAGAGCACGAGGGAGGTCAGGCGGCAGTCTCAGAGCACGAGGGATGTCAGCCCGTAGTCTCAGAGCATGAGGGAGGTCAGACAGCACTCACAGAGCACAAGGGAGGTCAGACAGCACTCTCCGAGCACGAGGGAGGTCAGACAGCAGGCTCAGAGCATGACGGAGGTCAGACAGCACTCTCAGAGTACGAGGGAGTTCAGACAGCACACTCAGATCACGAGGCGGGTCAGACCACACAATTAGAGCACAAGGGTGGTCAGACAGCACTCTCAGAGCTCGAGGGAGGTCAGACACATCTCTCAGAGCACAAGGGTGGTCTGACACATCTCTCAGAGGACGTGGGAGGTCAGACATCACTCTCATTCCACGAGTGATGCACCATCAGTAACTCACTCTGAGACGTAAAGGCCAGATATCGGCTTTAATTGACTGGAAGAAGGAGCAAGCAGTGAGTGAACATCATACTACATCCTGGAGACTGAGAGGCCGGGCTCAGGCCTCAATCGCATTTATACAGGGGACTGTGGGAGGAGCCACAGGAGCAGACAGCAGGGGGCGTCCAGACTGGTATATGTAGTTCACCACAACGAGGGAGGTCAGAAAGCATTCACGGAGCACAAGCGAGGTCAGACCACACTCTCAGAGCACGAGGGAGGTCAGACCGCACTCTCAGAGCACGAGGGAGGTCAGACAGCACTCTCAGAGCACGAGGGATGTCAGTCAGCTCTCTGGGAGCATGCGGGAGGTCAGACAGCACTCTCAGAGCTCGAAGGATGTCAGAAAGCACTCTCAGAGCACGAGGGAGGTCGGACATCACTCTCATTCCACGAGTGATGCACCATCAGTAACTCACTCTGAGACGTAAAGGACAGATATCGGCTTTAATTGACTGGAAGAAGGAGCAAGCAGTGAGTGAACATTCATACTACATCCTGGAGACTGAGAGGCCGGGCTCAGGCCTCAATCGCATTTATACAGGGGACTGTGGGAGGAGCCACAGGAGCAGACAGCAGGGGGCGTCCAGACTGGTATATGTAGTTCACCACAACGAGGGAGGTCAGAAAGCATTCACGGAGCACAAGCGAGGTCAGACCACACTCTCAGAGCACGAGGGAGGTCAGACCGCACTCTCAGAGCACGAGGGAGGTCAGACAGCATTCTCAGAGCACGAGGGATGTCAGTCAGCTCTCTAGGAGCATGCGGGAGGTCAGACAGCACTCTCAGAGCTCGAAGGATGTCAGAAAGCACTCTCAGAGCACGAGGGAGGTCGGACAGCACTCTCAGAGCATGAGGGAGTTCAGACAGCACTCTCAGAGCACGAGGGAGGTCAGACAGCACTTTCAGAGCACGTGGGAGGTCAGACAGCACTCTCAGAGCACGAGGGAGGTCGGACAGCACTCTCAGAGCACGAGGGAGTTCAGACAGCACTTTCAGAGCATGTGGGAGGTCAGACAGCACTCTCAGAGCATGAGGGAGGTCAGACAGCACTCTCAGAGCATGAGGGAGGTCAGACAGCACTCTCAGAGCACGAGGGAGGTCAGACAGCACTTTCAGAGCACGTGGGAGGTCAGACAGCACTCTCAGAGCACGAGGGAGGTCGGACAGCACTCTCAGAGCATGAGGGATGTCAGACAGCACTCTCAGAGCACGAGGGAGGTCGGACAGCACTCTCAGAGCACGTGCGAGGTCGGACAGCTCTCTGGCAGCACGAGGAAAGTCAAACAGCACTCACAGAGCACGAGGGAGGTCAGACATCACTCAGCACACGAGGGAAGTCAGACAGAACTCTCCGAGCATGAGGGAGGTCAGATAGCACTCTCAGAGGACGAAGGAGGTCAGACAGCACTCTCAGAGCACGAGGGAGATCAGACAGCACTCTCAGAGTACTAGCGAGGTCAGACAGCACTCTCAGAGTACGAGCGAGGTCAGACAGCACTCTCAGAGTACGAGCGAGGTCAGACAGCACTCTCAGAGAACGTGGCAGGTCAGACAGCACTCTCAGAGCACGAGCGAGGTCAGACAGCACTCTCAGAGCACGAGCGAGGTCAGACAGCACTCTCAGAGAACGAAGGAGGTCAGACCGCACTCTCAGAGCACGAGGGAGATCAGACAGCACTCTCAGAGTACTAGCGAGGTCAGACAGCACTCTCAGAGCACGAGCGAGGTCAGACAGCACTCTCAGAGAACGTGGCAGGTCAGACAGCACTCTCAGAGCACGAGGGAGGTCGGACAGCACTCTCAGAGCACGTGCGAGGTCGTACAGCTCTCTGGCAGCACGAGGAACGTCAAACAGCACTCACAGAGCACGAGGGAGGTCAGACGTCACTCAGCACACGAGGGATGTCAGACAGAACTCTCCGAGCATGAGGGAGGTCAGATAGCACTCTCAGAGCAAGACGGATGTCAGATAGCACTCTCAGAGCACGAGGGAGGTCAGACAGCACTCGCAGAGCACGAGGAAGGTCAGACAGCACTCTGCGAGCAGGAGGGAGGTCAGACAGCACTCTGCGAGCAGGAGGGAGGTCAGACAGCACTCTCAGAGCACGAGCGAGGTCAGACAGCACTCACAGAGCACATGGGAGGTCAGACAGCACTCTCAAAGCACGAGCGAGGTCGGACAGCACTCTCAGAGCACGGGGGAGGTTAGACAGCAGTCTCAGAGCACGAGGGTAGTCAGACAGCACTCTGAGAGAACAAGGGAGGTCAGACGGCAGTCTCAGAGCACGAGGGAGTTCAGACAGCACTCTCAGAGAATGAGCGAGGTCAGACAGCACTCTCAGAGCACGAGGGAGGTCAGACCGCACTCTCAGAGCACGAGGGAGGTTAGACAGCAGTCTCAGAGCACGAGGGTGGTCAGCCAGCACTCTGAGAGCACGAGGGAGGTCAGACGGCAGTCTCAGAGCACGAGGGATGTCAGCCCGTAGTCTCAGAGCATGAGGGAGGTCAGACAGCACTCTCAGAGCACGAGGGAGTTCAGACAGCACACTCAGATCACGAGGCGGGTCAGACCACACAATCAGAGCACAAGGGTGGTCAGACAGCACTCTCAGAGCACGAGGGAGATCAGACCGCACTCTCAGAGCTCGAGGGAGGTCAGACACATCTCTCAGAGGACGAGGGAGGTCTGACATCACTCTCATTCCACGAGTGATGCACCATCAGTAACTCACTCTGAGACGTAAAGGCCAGATATCGGCTTTAATTGACTGGAAGAAGGAGCAAGCAGTGAGTGAACATCATACTACATCCTGGAGACTGAGAGGCCGGGCTCAGGCCTCAATCGCATTTATACAGGGGTCTGTGGGAGGAGCCACAGGAGCAGACAGCAGGGGGCGTCCAGACTGGTATATGTAGTTCACCACAACGAGGGAGGTCAGAAAGCATTCACGGAGCACAAGCGAGGTCAGACCACACTCTCAGTGCACGAGGGAGGTCAGACCGCACTCTCAGAGCACGAGGGAGGTCAGACAGCACTCTCAGAGTACGAGGGAGGTCAGACAGCACTCTCAGAGCACGAGGGATGTCAGTCAGCTCTCTGGGAGCATGCGGGAGGTCAGACAGCACTCTCAGAGCTCGAAGGAGGCCAGAAAGCACTCTCAGAGCACGAGCGATGTCAGACAGCACTCTCAGAGCACGAGGGAGTTCAGACAGCATTCTCAGGGCACGAGGGAGGTCAGACAGCACTCTCAGAGCATGAGGGAGTTCAGACAGCACTCTCAGAGCACGAGGGAGGTCAGACAGCACTTTCAGAGCACGTGGGAGGTCAGACAGCTCTCTTAGAGAACAAGGGAGGTCAGTTGGCAGTCTCAGAGCAGGAGGGAGTTCAGACTGCACACTCAGAGCACGAGCGATGTCAGAAAGCAATTTCAGAGAACGAAGGAGGTCAGACACATCTCTCAGAGCACAAGTGTGGTCTGACACATCTCTCAGAGGACGAAGGAGGTCAGACCGCACATTCAGAGCACGAGCGATGTCAGACAGCACTCTCAGAGAACGAAGGAGGTCAGACCGCACTCTCAGAGCACGAGGGAGATCAGACAGCACTCTCAGAGCACGAGGGAGGTCAGACAGCACTCTCAGAGTACGAGCGAGGTCAGACAGCACTCTCAGAGCACGAGCGAGGTCAGACAGCACTCTCAGAGCACAAGCGAGGTCAGACTGCACTCTCAGAGAACGTGGCAGGTCAGACAGCACTCTCAGAGCACGAGCGAGGTCAGAGAGCACTCTCAGAGCACGAGCGAGGTCAGACAGCACTCTCAGAGCACAAGCGAGGTCAGACTGCACTCTCAGAGAACGTGGCAGGTCAGACAGCACTCTCAGAGCACGAGCGAGGTCAGACAGCACTCTCAGAGTACGAGCGAGGTCAGACAGCACTCTCAGAGTCCAAGCGAGGTCAGACTGCACTCTCAGAGAACGTGGCAGGTCAGACAGCACTCTCAGAGCACGAGCGATGTCAGAAAGCACTCTCAGAGAACGAAGGAGGTCAGACCGCACTCTCAGAGCACGAGGGAGTTCAGACAGCCCTCTCAGAGCACGAGGGAGGTCAGACAGCACTCTCACAGCACGAGTGAGGTCAGACAGCACTCACAGAGCACATGGGAGGTCAGACAGTACTCACCGAGCAGGAGGGAGGCCAGACAGCACTCTCAGAGCACGAGGGAGATCAGACAGCACTCTCAGAGCACGAAGGAGGTTAGACAGCACTTTCAGAGCACGAGGGAGGTCAGACAGAACTCTCAGAGCACGAAGGAGGTCAAACAGCACTCTGAGAGCACGAGGGAGGAGAGACAGCATTCTCAGAGCTCGAGGGAGGTCAGACACATCTCTCAGAGTACAAGGGAGGTCTGACACATCTCTCAGAGGACACGGGAGGTCAGACCGCGCATTCCGAGCACGGGGGAGGTCGGACAGAACTCTCAGAGCATGAGGGAGGTCAGATCGCACTATCAGCACACGAGGGAGGTCAGACAGCAATTTCAGAGCACGACGGAGTTCAGACAGCACTCTCCGAGCACGAGGGAGATCAGACAACAATCTCAGAGCACGAGGGAGGTCAGACAGCACTCTCAGAGCACGAGGAAGGTCAGACAGCACTCTCAGAGCACGAGGAAGGACAGCCAGCACTCTCAGAGCACGAGGAAGGTCAGACCGCACTCTCAGAGCACGAGCGAGGTCAGAAAGCACGCTCATTGCACGAGGGAGGTCAGACAGCGCTCTCAGAGCACGAGGGAGTTCAGACTGCAATCTCAGAGCACGAGGGAGGTCAGACATCACTCTCAGAGCATGACTAAGTTCAGACAGCACTCTCAGAGCACGAGCGAGGTCAGACAGCACTCACGGAGTACGAGGGAGGTCAGACCACACTGTCAGAGCACGAGGGAGGTCAGATCGCACTATCAGCACACGAGGGAGGTGAGACAGCACGCTCAGATAATGAGGGAGGTCAGACCCCATCGCAGAGCACGAGGGAGGTCAGACAGCAATTTCAGAGCACGATGGAGTTCAGACAGCAATCTCCGAGCACGAGGGAGATCAGACAACAATCTCAGAGCACGAGGGAGGTCAGACCACACTCTGAGAGCACGATGGAGGTCATACAGCACTCTCAGAGCACGAGCGAGGTCAGACAGCACTCTCAGAGTACAAGCGAGGTCAGACAGCACTCTCAGAGTACAAGCGAGGTCGGACAGCACTCTCAGAGCACGTGCGAGGTCGGACAGCTCTCTGGCAGCACGAGGAACGTCAAACAGCACTCACAGAGCACGAGGGAGGTCAGACATCACTCAGCACACGAGGGATGTCAGACAGAACTCTCCGAGCATGAGGGAGGTCAGATAGCACTCTCAGAGCACGAGGGAGGTCAGATAGCACTCTCAGAGCACGAGCGATGTCAGACAGCACTCTGAGAGAACAAGGGAGGTCAGACGGCAGTCTCAGAGCAGGAGGGAGTTCAGACTGCACACTCAGAGCACGAGCGATGTCAGAAAGCACTTTCAGAGAACGAAGGAGGTCAGACACATCTCTCAGAGCACAAGGGTGGTCTGACACATCTCTCAGAGGACGAGGGAGGTCAGACAGCACTCTCAGAGTACGAGCGAGGTCAGACAGCACTCTCAGAGTACGAGCGAGGTCAGACAGCACTCTCAGAGTACGTGGCAGGTCAGACAGCACTCTCAGAGCACGAGCGAGGTCAGACAGCACTCTCAGAGAACGTGGCAGGTCAGACAGCACTCTCAGAGCACGAGCGAGGTCAGACAGCACTCTCAGTACAAGCGAGGTCAGACAGCACTCTCAGAGAACGTGGCAGGTCAGACAGCACTCTTAGAGCACGAGCGATGTCAGAAAGCACTCTCAGAGAACGAAGGAGGTCAGACCGCACTCTCAGAGCACGAGGGAGTTCAGACAGCCCTCTCAGAGCACGAGGGTGGTCAGACAGCACTCTCACAGCACGAGCGAGGTCAGACAGCACTCACAGAGCACATGGGAGGTCAGACAGTACTCAGCGAGCAGGAGGGAGGTCAGACAGCACTCTCAGAGCACGAGGGAGATCAGACAGCACTCTCAGAGCACGAAGGAGGTGAGACAGCACTTTCAGAGCACGAGGGAGGTCAGACAGAACTCTCAGAGCACGAAGGAGGTCAAACAGCACTCTGAGAGCACGAGGGAGGAGAGACAGCTTTCTCAGAGCTCGAGGGAGGTCAGACACATCTCTCAGAGTACAAGGGAGGTCTGACACATCTCTCAGAGGACACGGGAGGTCAGACCGCGCATTCCGAGCACGGGGGAGGTCGGACAGAACTCTCAGAGCATGAGGGAGGTCAGACAGCACTCTCAGAGCACGAGGGAGGTCAGACAGCACTCTCAGAGCACGAGGGTGGTCCGACAGCACTATCAGAGCACGAGGGAGGTCAGACTGCACACTCAGAGCACAAGGGAGGACAGACAGCACTCTCAGAGCACGAGTGATGTCAGACAGCATTCTCAGAGCACGAGGGAGGTCAGACCTCCCTCGCAGAGCACGAGGGAGTTCAGACAGCACTCTCAGAGCAGGAGGGAGGTCAGACAGCACTCTCAGAGCACGAGTGAGTTCAGTCTGCACACTCAGAGCACAAGGGAGGTCAGACACATCTCTCCGAGCATGAGGGAGGTCAGACAGCATTCACAGAGGAAGAGGGAGGTCAGACAGCACACTCAGTTCACGAGGCGGGTCAGACCACACAATCAGAGCACAAGGGTGGTCAGACAGCACTCTCATAGCACGAGGGAGGACAGATAGCACTCTCAGAGCACGAGGGAGGTCAGACACATCTCTCAGAGTAGGAGGGAGGTCAGACAGCATTCTCAGAGCACGAGTGATGTCAGACAGCTCTCTCAGAGCACGAGGGAGGTCAGACAGCACTCTCAGAGCACGAGGGAAGTCAGACAGCTCTCTCAGAGCACGAGGGAGGTCAGACAGCATTCTCAGAGCACGAGGGAGGTCAGACCTCCCTCGCAGAGCACGAGGGAGTTCAGACAGCACTCTCAGAGCAGGAGGGAGGTCAGACAGCACTCTCAGAGCACGAGTGAGTTCAGTCTGCACACTCAGAGCACAAGGGAGGTCAGACACATCTCTCCGAGCATGAGGGAGGTCAGACAGCATTCACAGAGGAAGAGGGAGGTCAGACAGCACACTCAGTTCACGAGGCGGGTCAGACCACACAATCAGAGCACAAGGGTGGTCAGACAGCACTCTCATAGCACGAGGGAGGACAGATAGCACTCTCAGAGCACGAGGGAGGTCAGACACATCTCTCAGAGTAGGAGGGAGGTCAGACAGCATTCTCAGAGCACGAGTGATGTCAGACAGCTCTCTCAGAGCACGAGGGAGGTCAGACAGCACTCTCAGAGCACGAGGGAAGTCAGACAGCTCTCTCAGAGCACGAGGGAGGTCAGACAGCACTCTCAGAGCACGAGGGTGGTTCGACAGCACTATCAGAGCACGAGGGAGTTCAGACAGCACTCTCAGAGCAGGAGGGAGGTCAGACAGCACTCTCAGAGCACGAGGGATGTCAAACAGCACTCTCAGAGCACGAGGGATGTCAGACAGCACTCTCAGAGCACGAGCGTGGTCAGACAGCACTCTCAGAGCATAAGGGAGGTCTGACACATCTCTCACAGGACACGGGAGGTCAGACCGCGCATTCCGAGCACGGGGGAGGTCGGACAGAACTCTCAGAGCATGAGGGAGGTCAGACAATACTGTCGGAGGATGAGTGAGGTCAGACATCACTCTCATTCCACGTGTGATGCACCATCAATAAATCACTCTGAAACGTAAAGGCCAGATATCGGCTTTTATTGACTGGAAGAAGGAACCAGCAGTGAGTTACCACCATACTACATCCTGGAGACGGAGAGGCCGAGCTCAGGCCTCGATCGCGTTTATACAGGTGTCTGTGGGAGGAGCCACAGGAGCAGACAGCAGGGGGCGTCCAGACTGGTATATGTAGTTCACCACAACGAGGAAGGTCAGACAGCATTCTCAGAGCACGAGGGAGGTCAGACAGCACTCTCAGAGCACGAGAGAGGTCAGACACATCTCTCAGAGCACGAGGGAGGTCAGACACATCTCTCAGAGCACGAGGGATGTCAGAAAGTATGCTCATTGCACGAGGGAGGTCAGACAGCACTCTCAGAGCACGAGCGAGTTCAGACAGCACTCTCAGAGCTCGAGGGAGGTCAGACAGCATTCTCAGAGCTCGAGGGAGGTCAGACATCACTCTCTTTGCACGAGTGATGCACCATCAATAACTCATACTGAGACGTAAAGGCCAGATATCGGCTTTTATTGACTGGAAGAAGGAACCAGCAGTGAGTGACCATCATACTACATCCTGGAGACTGAGAGGCCGGGCTCAGGCCTCGATCGCGTTTATACAGGGGTCTGTGGGAGGAGCCACAGGAGCAGTCAGCAGGGGGCGTCCAGACTGGTATATGTAGTTCACCACAAAGAGGGAGGTCAGAAAGCAGTCTCAGAGTACGAGCGAGGTCAGACCACACTCTCAGAGCACGAGTGATGTCAGACAGCTCTCTCAGAGCACGAGGGAGGTCAGACAGCACTCTCAGAGCACGAGGGTGGTCCGACAGCACTATCAGAGCACGAGGGAGGTCAGACTGCACACTCAGAGCACAAGGGAGGACAGACAGCACTCTCAGAGCACGAGTGATGTCAGACAGCATTCTCAGAGCACGAGGGAGGTCAGACCTCCCTCGCAGAGCACGAGGGAGTTCAGACAGCACTCTCAGAGCAGGAGGGAGGTCAGACAGCACTCTCAGAGCACGAGTGAGTTCAGTCTGCACACTCAGAGCACAAGGGAGGTCAGACACATCTCTCCGAGCATGAGGGAGGTCAGACAGCATTCACAGAGGAAGAGGGAGGTCAGACAGCTCTCTCAGAGCATGAGGGTGGTTCGACAGCACTATCAGAGCACGAGGGAGTTCAGACAGCACTCTCAGAGCACGAGGGATGTCAAACAGCACTCTCAGAGCACGAGGGAGGTCAGACAGCACTCTCAGAGCACGAGCGTGGTCAGACAGCACTCTCAGAGCATAAGGGAGGTCTGACACATCTCTCACAGGACACGGGAGGTCAGACCGCACATTCCGAGCACGGGGGAGGTCGGACAGAACTCTCAGAGCACGAGGAAGGTCAGACAGCACTATCAGCACATGAGGGAGGTCAGACAGCAATTTCAGAGCACGACGGAGTTCAGACAGCACTCTCCGAGCACGAGGGAGATCAGACAACAATCTCAGAGCACGAGGGTGGTCCGACAGCACTATCAGCACACGAGGGAGGTCAGACAGCAATTTCAGAGCACGACGGAGTTCAGACAGCACTCTCCGAGCACGAGGGAGATCAGACAACAATCTCAGAGCACGAGGGAGGTCAGACAGCATTCTCAGAGCACGACGGAGTTCAGACAGCACTCTCCGAGCATGAGGGAGATCAGACAACAATCTCAGAGCACGAGGGAGGTCAGACAGCATTCTCAGAGTACGAGGGAGTTCAGACAGCACTCTCCGAGCACAAGGGAGTTCAGACAGCACTCTCAGAGCACGAGGGAGGTCAGACAGCACTCTCAGAGCACGAGGGAGGTCAGACACATCTCTCAGAGCACGAGGGAGGTCAGACCGCACTCTCAGAGTACGAGGGAGGTCAGACAGCACTCACGGAGCACGAGGGAGGTCAGACAGCACTCTCAGAGCATGAGGGAGGTCAGACAGCACTCTCAGAGCACAAGGGAGGTCAGACAGCACTCTCCGAGCAGGAGGGAGGTCAGACAGCACTCTCAGAGCACGAGGGATTTCAGACAGCACACTCCGAGCACAAGGGAGTTCAGACAGCACTCTCAGAGCACGAGGGAGGTCAGAGAGCAGACTCAGAGCACGAGGGAGGTCAGACAGCCCTCTCAGAGCACGAGGGAGGTCAGACAGCCATCTCAGAGCACGAGGGAGTTCAGACGGCCCTCTCAGAGCACGAGGGAGGTCAGACAGCTCTCTCAGAGCATGAGGGAGTTCAGACAGCACTCTCAGAGCACGAGGGAGTTCAGACAGCACTCTCAGAGCACGAGGGAGGTCAGAGAGCAGACTCAGAGCACGAGGGAGGTCAGACAGCCCTCTCAGAGCACGAGGGAGGTCAGACAGCCATCTCAGAGCACGAGGGAGTTCAGACGGCCCTCTCAGAGCACGAGGGAGGTCAGACAGCTCTCTCAGAGCATGAGGATGGTCAGACAGCACTCTCAAAGCCTGAGGAAGGTCAAACAGCACTTTCAGAGCACGAGGGAGGTCAGACCACACACTCAGAGCACAGGCGAGTTCAGAAAACACGCTCATTGCACGACGGAGATCAGACAGCCCTCCAAGAGCACAAGGGAGGTCTGACTGCACTCTCAGAGCACGAGGAAGGTCAGACAGCACTCTCAGAGCACGACGGAGGTCAGACAGCACTCTCAGAGCAAGAGGGAGGTCAGACAGCACTCTCGAAGCCTGAGGAAGATCAGACACCACTCTCAGAGGATGAGTGAGGTCAGACTTCACTCTCATTCCATGAGTGATGCACCATCAATAACATTCTGAGGCGTAAAGGCCAGATATCGGCTTTTATTGACTGGAAGAAGGAAGAAGCAGTGAGTGACCATCATACTACATCCTGGAGACTGAGAGGCCGGGCTCAGGCCTCAATCGCATTAATACAGGGGACTGTGGGAGGAGCCGCAGGAGCAGACAGCAGGGGGCGTCCAGACTGGTATATGAGGTTCACCACAACGAGGGAGTTCAGAAAGCATTCACGGAGCACGAGTGAGGTCAGACCACACTCTCAGAGCACGAGGGAGATCAGATCGCACTATCAGCACAAGAGGGAGGTCAGACAGCACGCTCAGAGCACGACGGAGTTCAGACAGCACTCACCGAGCATGAGGGAGATCAGACAACAATCTCAGAGCAAGAGGGAGGTCAGACAGCAATTTAGTGCACGAGCGAGTTCCGACAGCAGTATAAGAGCACGAGGGAGGTCAGACAGTATTCTCAGAGTACGAGGGTGGTCAGACAGCACTCTCAGAGCACGAGCTAGGTCAGAAAGCACGCTCATTGCACAAGGCAGGTCAGACAGCACTCTCTGAGCACGAGGAAGGTCAGCCAGCACTCTCAGAGCACGAGCTAGGTCAGAAAGCACGCTCATTGCACAAGGCAGGTCAGACAGCACTCTCTGAGCACGAGGAAGGTCAGCCAGCACTCTCAGAGCACGAGCTAGGTCAGAAAGCACGCTCATTGCACAAGGCAGGTCAGACAGCACTCTCTGAGCACGAGGAAGGTCAGCCAGCACTCTCAGAGCACGAGCGAGGTCAGAAAGCATGCTCATTGCACGAGGGAGGTCAGACAGCGCTCTCAGAGCACGAGGGAGGTCAGATCGCACTATCAGCACACGAGGGAGGTGAGACAGCACGCTCAGATAATGAGGGAGGTCAGACCCCATCGCAGAGCACGGAGGAGGTCAGACAGCAATTTCAGAGCACGATGGAGTTCAGACAGCACTCTCCGAGCACGAGGGAGATCAGACAACAATCTCAGAGCACGAGGGAGGTCAGACCGCACTCTGAGAGCACGATGGAGGTCATGCAGCAATTCAGTGCACGAGCGAGGTCCGACAGCACTATCAGAGCACGAGGGAGGTCAGACAGTATTCTCAGAGCATGAGGGAGGACAGACAGCACTCTCAGAGCATGAAGGAGGTCAGCCAGCAGACTCAGAGCACGAGGGAGGTCAGACCGCACTCTCAGAGCACAAGGGAGGTCTGACAGCACTCGCAGAGCACGAGGGAGGTCAGACCGCCCTATCAGAGCATGAGGGAGGTCAGACAGCCCTCTCAGAGCACGAAGGAGGTCAGACATCACTCTCAGAGTACGAGGGTGCTCAGACACTCTTAGAGCACGAGGGAGTTCAGACCGCCCTATCAGAGCATGAGGGAGGTCAGACAGCAATCTCTGAGCACGAGCGAGGTCAGAGCACACTCTCAGAGTACGACGGAGGTCAGACAGAACTCTCAGAGCACGAGAGAGGGCAGACATCACTCAGAGCACGAGGGAGGTCGGACAGCTCTCTGGGAGCACGAGGGAGGTCAGACAGCACTCTCAGAGCACGAGGGAGGTCAGACAGCACTCTCAGAGCACGAGGGAGGTCAGACAGCACTCTAAGAGCTCTAGGGAGGTCAGACAGCAGTCTCAGAGCAAGAGGGAGGTCAGACAGCACTCTCAGAGCAAGACGGAGGTCAGACAGCACTCTCAGAGCACGAGGGAGGTCAGACAGCACTCTCAGAGCAAGACGGAGGTCAGACAGCACTCTTAGAGCACGAGGGAGGTCAGACAGCACTCTCAGAGCAAGATGAGGTCAGACAGCACTCTCAGAGCAAGACGGAGGTCAGACAGCACTCTCAGAGCAAGAGGGTGGTCAGACAGCACTCTCAGAGCAAGACGGAGGTCAGACAGTACTCTCAGAGCAAGACGGAGGTCAGACAGCACTCTCAGAGCAAGACGGAGGTCAGACAGCACTCTCAGAGCAAGAGGGAGGTCGGACAGCACTCTCAGAGCACGTGCGAGGTCGGACAGCTCTCTGGCAGCACGAGGAACGTCAAACAGCACTCTCAGAGCAAGAGGGTGGTCAGACAGCACTCTCAGAGCAAGATGAGGTCAGACAGTACTCTCAGAGCAAGACGGAGGTCAGACAGCACTCTCAGAGCAAGACGGAGGTCAGACAGCACTCTCAGAGCAAGAGGGAGGTAGGACAGCACTCACAGAGCACGAGGGAGGTCAGATAGCACTCTCAGAGCACGAGGGAGGTCAGACAGCACTCTCAGAGCATGAGGGAGGTCAGACAGCGCTCTCAGAGCATGAGGGAGGTCAGATAGCACTCTCAGAGCACGAGGGAGGTCAGACAGCGCTCTCAGAGCATGAGGGAGGTCAAACAGCACTCACAGAGCACGAGGGAGGTCAGACATCACTCAGCACACGAGGGATGTCAGACAGAACTCTCCGAGCATGAGGGAGGTCAGATAGCACTCTCAGAGCACGAGGGAGGTCAGACATCACTCTCAGAGTAGGAGGGAGGTCAGATAGCACTCTCAGAGCACGAGGGAGGTCAGACAGCACTAACAGAGCACGAGGGAGGTCAGTCGTGCTCTCAGAGTACGAGCGTGGTCAGACAGCACTCTCAGAGCACAAGGGAGGTCTGACACATCTCTCAGAGGACACGGGAGGTCAGACCGCACATTCCGAGCACGAGCGAGGTCAGACAGCACTCACGGAGCACGAGGGAGGTCAGACCACACTGTCAGAGCACGAGGGAGGTCAGATCGCACTATCAGCACACGAGGGAGGTGAGACAGCACGCTCAGATAATGAGGGAGGTCAGACCCCATCGCAGAGCACGAGGGAGGTCAGACAGCAATTTCAGAGCACGATGGAGTTCAGACAGCACTCTCCGAGCACGAGGGAGATCAGACAACAATCTCAGAGCACGAGGGAGGTCAGACAGCACTCTCAGAGCACGAGCGAGGTCAGAAAGCACGCTCATTGCACGAGGGAGGTCAGACCGCACTCTGAGAGCACGATGGAGGTCATACAGCAATTCAGTGCACGAGCGAGGTCCAACAGCACTATCAGAGCACGAGGGAGGTCAGACAGTATTCTCAGAGCATGAGGGAGGACAGACAGCACTCACAGAGCACGAAGGAGGTCAGCCAGCAGACTCAGAGCACGAGGGAGGTCAGACCGCCCTATCAGAGCATCAGGGAGGTCAGACAGCCCTCTCAGAGCACGAAGGAGGTCAGACAGCACTCTCAGAGTACGAGGGTGCTCAGACCTCACTCTTAGAGCACGAGGGAGTTCAGACCGCCCTATCAGAGCATGAGGGAGGTCAGACAGCAATCTCTGAGCACGAGCGAGGTCAGAGCACACTCTCAGAGTACGACGGAGGTCAGACAGAACTCTCAGAGCACGAGAGAGGTCAGACATCACTCAGAGCGCGAGGGAGGTCGGACAGCTCTCTGGGAGCACGAGGGAGGTCAGACAGCACTCTCAGAGCACGAGGGAGGTCAGACAGCACTCTCAGAGCACGAGGGAGGTCAGACAGCACTCTAAGAGCTCTAGGGAGGTCAGACAGCACTCTCAGAGCAAGATGGAGGTCAGACAGCACTCTCAGAGCACGAGGGAGGTCAGACATCACTCAGCACACGAGGGATGTCAGACAGAACTCTCCGAGCATGAGGGAGGTCAGATAGCACTCTCAGAGCACGAGGGAGGTCAGATAGCACTCTCAGAGCACGAGGGAGGTCAGACATCACTCTCAGAGTAGGAGGGAGGTCAGATAGCACTCTCAGAGCAAGACGGATGTCAGACAGCACTCTCAGAGCACGAGGGAGGTCAGACAGCACTCGCAGAGCACGAGGAAGGTCAGACAGCACTCTCAGAGCACGAGGGAGGTTAGACAGCAGTCTCAGAGCACGAGGGTGGTCAGACAGCACTCTAAGAGAACAAGGGAGGTCAGACGGCAGTCTCAGAGCACGAGGGAGGTCAGACAGCACTCTCAGAGCACGAGGGAGGTCAGATCGCACTATCAGCACACGAGGGAGGTGAGACAGCACGCTCAGATAATGAGGGAGGTCAGACCCCATCGCAGAGCACGAGGGAGGTCAGACAACAATCTCAGAGCACGAGGGAGGTCAGACCGCACTCTGAGAGCACGATGGAGGTCATACAGCAATTCAGTGCACGAGCGAGGTCCGACAGCACTATCAGAGCACGAGGGAGGTCAGACAGTATTCTCAGAGCATGAGGGAGGACAGACAGCACTCTCAGAGCACGAAGGAGGTCAGCCAGCAGACTCAGAGCACGAGGGAGGTCAGACCGCCCTATCAGAGCATCAGGGAGGTCAGACAGCCCTCTCAGAGCACAAAGGAGGTCAGACAGCACTCTCAGAGTACGAGGGTGCTCAGACCTCACTCTTAGAGCACGAGGGAGTTCAGACCGCCCTATCAGAGCATGAGGGAGGTCAGACAGCAATCTCTGAGCACGAGCGAGGTCAGAGCACACTCTCAGAGTACGACGGAGGTCAGACATCACTCTCAGAGCACGAGAGAGGTCAGACATCACTCAGAGCGCGAGGGAGGTCGGACAGCTCTCTGGGAGCACGAGGGAGGTCAGACAGCACTCACAGAGCACGAGGGAGGTCAGAAAGCACTCTCAGAGCACGAAGGAGGTCAGACAGCACTCTCAGAGTACGAGGGTGCTCAGACCTCACTCTTAGAGCACGAGGGAGTTCAGACCGCCCTATCAGAGCATGAGGGAGGTCAGACAGCACTCGCAGAGCACGAGGGAGGTCAGACCGCCCTATCAGAGCATGAGGGAGGTCAGACAGCCCTCTCAGAGCACGAAGGAGGTCAGACATCACTCTCAGAGTACGAGGGTGCTCTGACACTCTTAGAGCACGAGGGAGTTCAGACCGCCCTATCAGAGCATGAGGGAGTTCAGACAGCAATCTCTGAGCACGAGCGAGGTCAGAGCACACTCTCAGAGTACGACGGAGGTCAGACAGAACTCTCAGAGCACGAGAGAGGGCAGACATCACTCAGAGCACGAGGGAGGTCGGACAGCTCTCTGGGAGCACGAGGGAGGTCAGACAGCACTCTCAGAGCACGAGGGAGGTCAGACAGCACTCTCAGAGCACGAGGGAGGTCAGACAGCACTCTCAGAGCAAGACGGAGGTCAGACAGCACTCTCAGAGCAAGAGGGAGGTCAGACAGCACTCTCAGAGCAAGACGGAGGTCAGACAGCACTCTCAGAGCACGAGGGAGGTCAGACAGCACTCTCAGAGCAAGACGGAGGTCAGACAGCACTCTTAGAGCACGAGGGAGGTCAGACAGCACTCTCAGAGCAAGATGAGGTCAGACAGCACTCTCAGAGCAAGACGGAGGTCAGACAGCACTCTCAGAGCAAGAGGGTGGTCAGACAGCACTCTCAGAGCAAGACGGAGGTCAGACAGTACTCTCAGAGCAAGACGGAGGTCAGACAGCACTCTCAGAGCAAGACGGAGGTCAGACAGCACTCTCAGAGCAAGAGGGAGGTCGGACAGCACTCTCAGAGCACGTGCGAGGTCGGACAGCTCTCTGGCAGCACGAGGAACGTCAAACAGCACTCACAGAGCAAGAGGGTGGTCAGACAGCACTCTCAGAGCAAGATGAGGTCAGACAGTACTCTCAGAGCAAGACGGAGGTCAGACAGCACTCTCAGAGCAAGACGGAGGTCAGACAGCACTCTCAGAGCAAGAGGGAGGTCGGACAGCACTCACAGAGCACGAGGGAGGTCAGATAGCACTCTCAGAGCACGAGGGAGGTCAGACAGCACTCTCAGAGCATGAGGGAGGTCAGACAGCGCTCTCAGAGCATGAGGGAGGTCAGACAGCACTCTCAGAGCACGAGGGAGGTCGGACAGCACTCTCAGAGCACGTGCGAGGTCGGACAGCTCTCTGGCAGCACGAGGAATGTCAGACAGAACTCTCCGAGCATGAGGGAGGTCAGATAGCACTCTCAGAGCACGAGGGAGGTCAGATAGCACTCTCAGAGCACGAGGGAGGTCAGACATCACTCTCAGAGTAGGAGGGAGGTCAGATAGCACTCTCAGAGCAAGACGGATGTCAGACAGCACTCTCAGAGCACGAGGGAGGTCAGACAGCACTCGCAGAGCACGAGGAAGGTCAGACAGCACTCTCAGAGCACGAGGGAGGTTAGACAGCAGTCTCAGAGCACGAGGGTGGTCAGACAGCACTCTAAGAGAACAAGGGAGGTCAGACGGCAGTCTCAGAGCACGAGGGAGGTCAGACAGCACTCTCAGAGCACGAGGGAGGTCAGATCGCACTATCAGCACACGAGGGAGGTGAGACAGCACGCTCAGATAATGAGGGAGGTCAGACCCCATCGCAGAGCACGAGGGAGGTCAGACAACAATCTCAGAGCACGAGGGAGGTCAGACCGCACTCTGAGAGCACGATGGAGGTCATACAGCAATTCAGTGCACGAGCGAGGTCCGACAGCACTATCAGAGCACGAGGGAGGTCAGACAGTATTCTCAGAGCATGAGGGAGGACAGACAGCACTCTCAGAGCACGAAGGAGGTCAGCCAGCAGACTCAGAGCACGAGGGAGGTCAGACCGCCCTATCAGAGCATCAGGGAGGTCAGACAGCCCTCTCAGAGCACAAAGGAGGTCAGACAGCACTCTCAGAGTACGAGGGTGCTCAGACCTCACTCTTAGAGCACGAGGGAGTTCAGACCGCCCTATCAGAGCATGAGGGAGGTCAGACAGCAATCTCTGAGCACGAGCGAGGTCAGAGCACACTCTCAGAGTACGACGGAGGTCAGACATCACTCTCAGAGCACGAGAGAGGTCAGACATCACTCAGAGCGCGAGGGAGGTCGGACAGCTCTCTGGGAGCACGAGGGAGGTCAGACAGCACTCACAGAGCACGAGGGAGGTCAGAAAGCACTCTCAGAGCACGAAGGAGGTCAGACAGCACTCTCAGAGTACGAGGGTGCTCAGACCTCACTCTTAGAGCACGAGGGAGTTCAGACCGCCCTATCAGAGCATGAGGGAGGTCAGACAGCACTCGCAGAGCACGAGGGAGGTCAGACCGCCCTATCAGAGCATGAGGGAGGTCAGACAGCCCTCTCAGAGCACGAAGGAGGTCAGACATCACTCTCAGAGTACGAGGGTGCTCTGACACTCTTAGAGCACGAGGGAGTTCAGACCGCCCTATCAGAGCATGAGGGAGTTCAGATAGCAATCTCTGAGCACGAGCGAGGTCAGAGCACACTCTCAGAGTACGACGGAGGTCAGACAGAACTCTCAGAGCACGAGAGAGGGCAGACATCACTCAGAGCACGAGGGAGGTCGGACAGCTCTCTGGGAGCACGAGGGAGGTCAGACAGCACTCTCAGAGCACGAGGGAGGTCAGACAGCACTCTCAGAGCACGAGGGAGGTCAGACAGCACTCTCAGAGCAAGACGGAGGTCAGACAGCACTCTCAGAGCAAGAGGGAGGTCAGACAGCACTCTCAGAGCAAGACGGAGGTCAGACAGCACTCTCAGAGCACGAGGGAGGTCAGACAGCACTCTCAGAGCAAGACGGAGGTCAGACAGCACTCTTAGAGCACGAGGGAGGTCAGACAGCACTCTCAGAGCAAGATGAGGTCAGACAGCACTCTCAGAGCAAGACGGAGGTCAGACAGCACTCTCAGAGCAAGAGGGTGGTCAGACAGCACTCTCAGAGCAAGACGGAGGTCAGACAGTACTCTCAGAGCAAGACGGAGGTCAGACAGCACTCTCAGAGCAAGACGGAGGTCAGACAGCACTCTCAGAGCAAGAGGGAGGTCGGACAGCACTCTCAGAGCACGTGCGAGGTCGGACAGCTCTCTGGCAGCACGAGGAACGTCAAACAGCACTCACAGAGCAAGAGGGTGGTCAGACAGCACTCTCAGAGCAAGATGAGGTCAGACAGTACTCTCAGAGCAAGACGGAGGTCAGACAGCACTCTCAGAGCAAGACGGAGGTCAGACAGCACTCTCAGAGCAAGAGGGAGGTCGGACAGCACTCACAGAGCACGAGGGAGGTCAGATAGCACTCTCAGAGCACGAGGGAGGTCAGACAGCACTCTCAGAGCATGAGGGAGGTCAGACAGCGCTCTCAGAGCATGAGGGAGGTCAGACAGCACTCTCAGAGCACGAGGGAGGTCGGACAGCACTCTCAGAGCACGTGCGAGGTCGGACAGCTCTCTGGCAGCACGAGGAATGTCAGACAGAACTCTCCGAGCATGAGGGAGGTCAGATAGCACTCTCAGAGCACGAGGGAGGTCAGATAGCACTCTCAGAGCACGAGGGAGGTCAGACATCACTCTCAGAGTAGGAGGGAGGTCAGATAGCACTCTCAGAGCAAGACGGATGTCAGACAGCACTCTCAGAGCACGAGGGAGGTCAGACAGCACTCGCAGAGCACGAGGAAGGTCAGACAGCACTCTCAGAGCACGAGGGAGGTTAGACAGCAGTCTCAGAGCACGAGGGTGGTCAGACAGCACTCTAAGAGAACAAGGGAGGTCAGACGGCAGTCTCAGAGCACGAGGGAGGTCAGACAGCACTCTCAGAGCACGAGGGAGGTCAGATCGCACTATCAGCACACGAGGGAGGTGAGACAGCACGCTCAGATAATGAGGGAGGTCAGACCCCATCGCAGAGCACGAGGGAGGTCAGACAACAATCTCAGAGCACGAGGGAGGTCAGACCGCACTCTGAGAGCACGATGGAGGTCATACAGCAATTCAGTGCACGAGCGAGGTCCGACAGCACTATCAGAGCACGAGGGAGGTCAGACAGTATTCTCAGAGCATGAGGGAGGACAGACAGCACTCTCAGAGCACGAAGGAGGTCAGCCAGCAGACTCAGAGCACGAGGGAGGTCAGACCGCCCTATCAGAGCATCAGGGAGGTCAGACAGCCCTCTCAGAGCACAAAGGAGGTCAGACAGCACTCTCAGAGTACGAGGGTGCTCAGACCTCACTCTTAGAGCACGAGGGAGTTCAGACCGCCCTATCAGAGCATGAGGGAGGTCAGACAGCAATCTCTGAGCACGAGCGAGGTCAGAGCACACTCTCAGAGTACGACGGAGGTCAGACATCACTCTCAGAGCACGAGAGAGGTCAGACATCACTCAGAGCGCGAGGGAGGTCGGACAGCTCTCTGGGAGCACGAGGGAGGTCAGACAGCACTCACAGAGCACGAGGGAGGTCAGAAAGCACTCTCAGAGCACGAAGGAGGTCAGACAGCACTCTCAGAGTACGAGGGTGCTCAGACCTCACTCTTAGAGCACGAGGGAGTTCAGACCGCCCTATCAGAGCATGAGGGAGGTCAGACAGCACTCGCAGAGCACGAGGGAGGTCAGACCGCCCTATCAGAGCATGAGGGAGGTCAGACAGCCCTCTCAGAGCACGAAGGAGGTCAGACATCACTCTCAGAGTACGAGGGTGCTCTGACACTCTTAGAGCACGAGGGAGTTCAGACCGCCCTATCAGAGCATGAGGGAGTTCAGATAGCAATCTCTGAGCACGAGCGAGGTCAGAGCACACTCTCAGAGTACGACGGAGGTCAGACAGAACTCTCAGAGCACGAGAGAGGGCAGACATCACTCAGAGCACGAGGGAGGTCGGACAGCTCTCTGGGAGCACGAGGGAGGTCAGACAGCACTCTCAGAGCACGAGGGAGGTCAGACAGCACTCTCAGAGCACGAGGGAGGTCAGACAGCACTCTCAGAGCAAGACGGAGGTCAGACAGCACTCTCAGAGCAAGAGGGAGGTCAGACAGCACTCTCAGAGCAAGACGGAGGTCAGACAGCACTCTCAGAGCACGAGGGAGGTCAGACAGCACTCTCAGAGCAAGACGGAGGTCAGACAGCACTCTTAGAGCACGAGGGAGGTCAGACAGCACTCTCAGAGCAAGATGAGGTCAGACAGCACTCTCAGAGCAAGACGGAGGTCAGACAGCACTCTCAGAGCAAGAGGGTGGTCAGACAGCACTCTCAGAGCAAGACGGAGGTCAGACAGTACTCTCAGAGCAAGACGGAGGTCAGACAGCACTCTCAGAGCAAGACGGAGGTCAGACAGCACTCTCAGAGCAAGAGGGAGGTCGGACAGCACTCTCAGAGCACGTGCGAGGTCGGACAGCTCTCTGGCAGCACGAGGAACGTCAAACAGCACTCACAGAGCAAGAGGGTGGTCAGACAGCACTCTCAGAGCAAGATGAGGTCAGACAGTACTCTCAGAGCAAGACGGAGGTCAGACAGCACTCTCAGAGCAAGACGGAGGTCAGACAGCACTCTCAGAGCAAGAGGGAGGTCGGACAGCACTCACAGAGCACGAGGGAGGTCAGATAGCACTCTCAGAGCACCAGGGAGGTCAGACAGCACTCTCAGAGCATGAGGGAGGTCAGACAGCGCTCTCAGAGCATGAGGGAGGTCAGACAGCACTCTCAGAGCACGAGGGAGGTCGGACAGCACTCTCAGAGCACGTGCGAGGTCGGACAGCTCTCTGGCAGCACGAGGAATGTCAAACAGCACTCACAGAGCAAGAGGGTGGTCAGACAGCACTCTCAGAGCAAGATGAGGTCAGACAGTACTCTCAGAGCAAGACGGAGGTCAGACAGCTCTCTGGGAGCACGAGGGAGGTCAGACAGCACTCTCAGAGCACGAGGGAGGTCAGACAGCACTCTCAGAGCACGAGGGAGGTCAGACAGCACTCTCAGAGCACGAGGGAGGTCAGACAGCACTCTCAGAGCACGAGGAAGGTCAGCCAGCACTCTCAGAGCACGAGCTAGGTCAGAAAGCACGCTCATTGCACAAGGCAGGTCAGACAGCACTCTCTGAGCACGAGGAAGGTCAGCCAGCACTCTCAGAGCACGAGCTAGGTCAGAAAGCACGCTCATTGCACAAGGCAGGTCAGACAGCACTCTCTGAGCACGAGGAAGGTCAGCCAGCACTCTCAGAGCACGAGCGAGGTCAGAAAGCATGCTCATTGCACGAGGGAGGTCAGACAGCGCTCTCAGAGCACGAGGGAGGTCAGATCGCACTATCAGCACACGAGGGAGGTGAGACAGCACGCTCAGATAATGAGGGAGGTCAGACCCCATCGCAGAGCACGGAGGAGGTCAGACAGCAATTTCAGAGCACGATGGAGTTCAGACAGCACTCTCCGAGCACGAGGGAGATCAGACAACAATCTCAGAGCACGAGGGAGGTCAGACCGCACTCTGAGAGCACGATGGAGGTCATGCAGCAATTCAGTGCACGAGCGAGGTCCGACAGCACTATCAGAGCACGAGGGAGGTCAGACAGTATTCTCAGAGCATGAGGGAGGACAGACAGCACTCTCAGAGCACGAAGGAGGTCAGCCAGCAGACTCAGAGCACGAGGGAGGTCAGACCGCACTCTCAGAGCACAAGGGAGGTCTGACAGCACTCGCAGAGCACGAGGGAGGTCAGACCGCCCTATCAGAGCATGAGGGAGGTCAGACAGCCCTCTCAGAGCACGAAGGAGGTCAGACATCACTCTCAGAGTACGAGGGTGCTCAGACACTCTTAGAGCACGAGGGAGTTCAGACCGCCCTATCAGAGCATGAGGGAGGTCAGACAGCAATCTCTGAGCACGAGCGAGGTCAGAGCACACTCTCAGAGTACGACGGAGGTCAGACAGAACTCTCAGAGCACGAGAGAGGGCAGACATCACTCAGAGCACGAGGGAGGTCGGACAGCTCTCTGGGAGCACGAGGGAGGTCAGACAGCACTCTCAGAGCACGAGGGAGGTCAAACAGCACTCTCAGAGCACGAGGGAGGTCAGACAGCACTCTAAGAGCTCTAGGGAGGTCAGACAGCAGTCTCAGAGCAAGAGGGAGGTCAGACAGCACTCTCAGAGCAAGACGGAGGTCAGACAGCACTCTCAGAGCACGAGGGAGGTCAGACAGCACTCTCAGAGCAAGACGGAGGTCAGACAGCACTCTTAGAGCACGAGGGAGGTCAGACAGCACTCTCAGAGCAAGATGAGGTCAGACAGCACTCTCAGAGCAAGACGGAGGTCAGACAGCACTCTCAGAGCAAGAGGGTGGTCAGACAGCACTCTCAGAGCAAGACGGAGGTCAGACAGTACTCTCAGAGCAAGACGGAGGTCAGACAGCACTCTCAGAGCAAGACGGAGGTCAGACAGCACTCTCAGAGCAAGAGGGAGGTCGGACAGCACTCTCAGAGCACGTGCGAGGTCGGACAGCTCTCTGGCAGCACGAGGAACGTCAAACAGCACTCTCAGAGCAAGAGGGTGGTCAGACAGCACTCTCAGAGCAAGATGAGGTCAGACAGTACTCTCAGAGCAAGACGGAGGTCAGACAGCACTCTCAGAGCAAGACGGAGGTCAGACAGCACTCTCAGAGCAAGAGGGAGGTCGGACAGCACTCACAGAGCACGAGGGAGGTCAGATAGCACTCTCAGAGCACGAGGGAGGTCAGACAGCACTCTCAGAGCATGAGGGAGGTCAGACAGCGCTCTCAGAGCATGAGGGAGGTCAGACAGCACTCTCAGAGCACGAGGGAGGTCGGACAGCACTCTCAGAGCACGTGCGAGGTCGGACAGCTCTCTGGCAGCACGAGGAATGTCAAACAGCACTCACAGAGCACGAGGGAGGTCAGACATCACTCAGCACACGAGGGATGTCAGACAGAACTCTCCGAGCATGAGGGAGGTCAGATAGCACTCTCAGAGCACGAGGGAGGTCAGACATCACTCTCTGAGTAGGAGGGAGGTCAGATAGCACTCTCAGAGCACGAGGGAGGTCAGACAGCACTAACAGAGCACGAGGGAGGTCAGTCGTGCTCTCAGAGTACGAGCGTGGTCAGACAGCACTCTCAGAGCACAAGGGAGGTCTGACACATCTCTCAGAGGACACGGGAGGTCAGACCGCACATTCCGAGCACGAGCGAGGTCAGACAGCACTCACGGAGCACGAGGGAGGTCAGACCACACTGTCAGAGCACGAGGGAGGTCAGATCGCACTATCAGCACACGAGGGAGGTGAGACAGCACGCTCAGATAATGAGGGAGGTCAGACCCCATCGCAGAGCACGAGGGAGGTCAGACAGCAATTTCAGAGCACGATGGAGTTCAGACAGCACTCTCCGAGCACGAGGGAGATCAGACAACAATCTCAGAGCACGAGGGAGGTCAGACAGCACTCTCAGAGCACGAGCGAGGTCAGAAAGCACGCTCATTGCACGAGGGAGGTCAGACCGCACTCTGAGAGCACGATGGAGGTCATACAGCAATTCAGTGCACGAGCGAGGTCCAACAGCACTATCAGAGCACGAGGGAGGTCAGACAGTATTCTCAGAGCATGAGGGAGGACAGACAGCACTCACAGAGCACGAAGGAGGTCAGCCAGCAGACTCAGAGCACGAGGGAGGTCAGACCGCCCTATCAGAGCATCAGGGAGGTCAGACAGCCCTCTCAGAGCACGAAGGAGGTCAGACAGCACTCTCAGAGTACGAGGGTGCTCAGACCTCACTCTTAGAGCACGAGGGAGTTCAGACCGCCCTATCAGAGCATGAGGGAGGTCAGACAGCAATCTCTGAGCACGAGCGAGGTCAGAGCACACTCTCAGAGTACGACGGAGGTCAGACAGAACTCTCAGAGCACGAGAGAGGTCAGACATCACTCAGAGCGCGAGGGAGGTCGGACAGCTCTCTGGGAGCACGAGGGAGGTCAGACAGCACTCTCAGAGCACGAGGGAGGTCAGACAGCACTCTCAGAGCACGAGGGAGGTCAGACAGCACTCTAAGAGCTCTAGGGAGGTCAGACAGCACTCTCAGAGCAAGATGGAGGTCAGACAGCACTCTCAGAGCACGAGGGAGGTCAGACATCACTCAGCACACGAGGGATGTCAGACAGAACTCTCCGAGCATGAGGGAGGTCAGATAGCACTCTCAGAGCACGAGGGAGGTCAGATAGCACTCTCAGAGCACGAGGGAGGTCAGACATCACTCTCAGAGTAGGAGGGAGGTCAGATAGCACTCTCAGAGCAAGACGGATGTCAGACAGCACTCTCAGAGCACGAGGGAGGTCAGACAGCACTCGCAGAGCACGAGGAAGGTCAGACAGCACTCTCAGAGCACGAGGGAGGTTAGACAGCAGTCTCAGAGCACGAGGGTGGTCAGACAGCACTCTAAGAGAACAAGGGAGGTCAGACGGCAGTCTCAGAGCACGAGGGAGGTCAGACAGCACTCTCAGAGCACGAGGGAGGTCAGATCGCACTATCAGCACACGAGGGAGGTGAGACAGCACGCTCAGATAATGAGGGAGGTCAGACCCCATCGCAGAGCACGAGGGAGGTCAGACAACAATCTCAGAGCACGAGGGAGGTCAGACCGCACTCTGAGAGCACGATGGAGGTCATACAGCAATTCAGTGCACGAGCGAGGTCCGACAGCACTATCAGAGCACGAGGGAGGTCAGACAGTATTCTCAGAGCATGAGGGAGGACAGACAGCACTCTCAGAGCACGAAGGAGGTCAGCCAGCAGACTCAGAGCACGAGGGAGGTCAGACCGCCCTATCAGAGCATCAGGGAGGTCAGACAGCCCTCTCAGAGCACAAAGGAGGTCAGACAGCACTCTCAGAGTACGAGGGTGCTCAGACCTCACTCTTAGAGCACGAGGGAGTTCAGACCGCCCTATCAGAGCATGAGGGAGGTCAGACAGCAATCTCTGAGCACGAGCGAGGTCAGAGCACACTCTCAGAGTACGACGGAGGTCAGACATCACTCTCAGAGCACGAGAGAGGTCAGACATCACTCAGAGCGCGAGGGAGGTCGGACAGCTCTCTGGGAGCACGAGGGAGGTCAGACAGCACTCACAGAGCACGAGGGAGGTCAGAAAGCACTCTCAGAGCACGAAGGAGGTCAGACAGCACTCTCAGAGTACGAGGGTGCTCAGACCTCACTCTTAGAGCACGAGGGAGTTCAGACCGCCCTATCAGAGCATGAGGGAGGTCAGACAGCACTCGCAGAGCACGAGGGAGGTCAGACCGCCCTATCAGAGCATGAGGGAGGTCAGACAGCCCTCTCAGAGCACGAAGGAGGTCAGACATCACTCTCAGAGTACGAGGGTGCTCTGACACTCTTAGAGCACGAGGGAGTTCAGACCGCCCTATCAGAGCATGAGGGAGTTCAGACAGCAATCTCTGAGCACGAGCGAGGTCAGAGCACACTCTCAGAGTACGACGGAGGTCAGACAGAACTCTCAGAGCACGAGAGAGGGCAGACATCACTCAGAGTACGAGGGAGGTCGGACAGCTCTCTGGGAGCACGAGGGAGGTCAGACAGCACTCTCAGAGCACGAGGGAGGTCAGACAGCACTCTCAGAGCACGAGGGAGGTCAGACAGCACTCTAAGAGCTCTAGGGAGGTCAGACAGCACTCTCAGAGCAAGACGGAGGTCAGACAGCACTCTCAGAGCAAGAGGGAGGTCAGACAGCACTCTCAGAGCAAGACGGAGGTCAGACAGCACTCTCAGAGCACGAGGGAGGTCAGACAGAACTCTCAGAGCAAGACGGAGGTCAGACAGCACTCTTAGAGCACGAGGGAGGTCAGACAGCACTCTCAGAGCAAGATGAGGTCAGACAGCACTCTCAGAGCAAGACGGAGGTCAGACAGCACTCTCAGAGCAAGAGGGTGGTCAGACAGCACTCTCAGAGCAAGACGGAGGTCAGACAGTACTCTCAGAGCAAGACGGAGGTCAGACAGCACTCTCAGAGCAAGACGGAGGTCAGACAGCACTCTCAGAGCAAGAGGGAGGTCGGACAGCACTCTCAGAGCACGTGCGAGGTCGGACAGCTCTCTGGCAGCACGAGGAACGTCAAACAGCACTCACAGAGCAAGAGGGTGGTCAGACAGCACTCTCAGAGCAAGATGAGGTCAGACAGTACTCTCAGAGCAAGACGGAGGTCAGACAGCACTCTCAGAGCAAGACGGAGGTCAGACAGCACTCTCAGAGCAAGAGGGAGGTCGGACAGCACTCACAGAGCACGAGGGAGGTCAGATAGCACTCTCAGAGCACGAGGGAGGTCAGACAGCACTCTCAGAGCATGAGGGAGGTCAGACAGCGCTCTCAGAGCATGAGGGAGGTCAGACAGCACTCTCAGAGCACGAGGGAGGTCGGACAGCACTCTCAGAGCACGTGCGAGGTCGGACAGCTCTCTGGCAGCACGAGGAATGTCAAACAGCACTCACAGAGCAAGAGGGTGGTCAGACAGCACTCTCAGAGCAAGATGAGGTCAGACAGTACTCTCAGAGCAAGACGGAGGTCAGACAGCTCTCTGGGAGCACGAGGGAGGTCAGACAGCACTCTCAGAGCACGAGGGAGGTCAGACAGCACTCTCAGAGCACGAGGGAGGTCAGACAGCACTCTCAGAGCACGAGGGAGGTCAGACAGCACTCTAAGAGCTCTAGGGAGGTCAGACAGCACTCTCAGAGCAAGATGGAGGTCAGACAGCACTCTCAGAGCACGAGGGAGGTCAGACATCACTCAGCACACGAGGGATGTCAGACAGAACTCTCCGAGCATGAGGGAGGTCAGATAGCACTCTCAGAGCACGAGGGAGGTCAGATAGCACTCTCAGAGCACGAGGGAGGTCAGACATCACTCTCAGAGTAGGAGGGAGGTCAGATAGCACTCTCAGAGCAAGACGGATGTCAGACAGCACTCTCAGAGCACGAGGGAGGTCAGACAGCACTCGCAGAGCACGAGGAAGGTCAGACAGCACTCTCAGAGCACGAGGGAGGTTAGACAGCAGTCTCAGAGCACGAGGGTGGTCAGACAGCACTCTAAGAGAACAAGGGAGGTCAGACAGCACTCTCAGAGCACGAGGGAGGTCAGACAGCACTCTCAGAGCACGAGGGAGGTCAGACAGCACTCTCAGAGCACGAGGAAGGTCAGCCAGCACTCTCAGAGCACGAGCTAGGTCAGAAAGCACGCTCATTGCACAAGGCAGGTCAGACAGCACTCTCTGAGCACGAGGAAGGTCAGCCAGCACTCTCAGAGCACGAGCGAGGTCAGAAAGCATGCTCATTGCACGAGGGAGGTCAGACAGCGCTCTCAGAGCACGAGGGAGGTCAGATCGCACTATCAGCACACGAGGGAGGTGAGACAGCACGCTCAGATAATGAGGGAGGTCAGACCCCATCGCAGAGCACGGAGGAGGTCAGACAGCAATTTCAGAGCACGATGGAGTTCAGACAGCACTCTCCGAGCACGAGGGAGATCAGACAACAATCTCAGAGCACGAGGGAGGTCAGACCGCACTCTGAGAGCACGATGGAGGTCATGCAGCAATTCAGTGCACGAGCGAGGTCCGACAGCACTATCAGAGCACGAGGGAGGTCAGACAGTATTCTCAGAGCACGAAGGAGGTCAGCCAGCAGACTCAGAGCACGAGGGAGGTCAGACCGCACTCTCAGAGCACAAGGGAGGTCTGACAGCACTCGCAGAGCACGAGGGAGGTCAGACCGCCCTATCAGAGCATGAGGGAGGTCAGACAGCCCTCTCAGAGCACGAAGGAGGTCAGACATCACTCTCAGAGTACGAGGGTGCTCAGACACTCTTAGAGCACGAGGGAGTTCAGACCGCCCTATCAGAGCATGAGGGAGGTCAGACAGCAATCTCTGAGCACGAGCGAGGTCAGAGCACACTCTCAGAGTACGACGGAGGTCAGACAGAACTCTCAGAGCACGAGAGAGGGCAGACATCACTCAGAGCACGAGGGAGGTCGGACAGCTCTCTGGGAGCACGAGGGAGGTCAGACAGCACTCTCAGAGCACGAGGGAGGTCAAACAGCACTCTCAGAGCACGAGGGAGGTCAGACAGCACTCTAAGAGCTCTAGGGAGGTCAGACAGCAGTCTCAGAGCATGAGGGAGGTCAGACAGCGCTCTCAGAGCATGAGGGAGGTCAGACAGCACTCTCAGAGCACGAGGGAGGTCGGACAGCACTCTCAGAGCACGTGCGAGGTCGGACAGCTCTCTGGCAGCACGAGGAATGTCAAACAGCACTCACAGAGCACGAGGGAGGTCAGACATCACTCAGCACACGAGGGATGTCAGACAGAACTCTCCGAGCATGAGGGAGGTCAGATAGCACTCTCAGAGCACGAGGGAGGTCAGACATCACTCTCTGAGTAGGAGGGAGGTCAGATAGCACTCTCAGAGCACGAGGGAGGTCAGACAGCACTAACAGAGCACGAGGGAGGTCAGTCGTGCTCTCAGAGTACGAGCGTGGTCAGACAGCACTCTCAGAGCACAAGGGAGGTCTGACACATCTCTCAGAGGACACGGGAGGTCAGACCGCACATTCCGAGCACGAGCGAGGTCAGACAGCACTCACGGAGCACGAGGGAGGTCAGACCACACTGTCAGAGCACGAGGGAGGTCAGATCGCACTATCAGCACACGAGGGAGGTGAGACAGCACGCTCAGATAATGAGGGAGGTCAGACCCCATCGCAGAGCACGAGGGAGGTCAGACAGCAATTTCAGAGCACGATGGAGTTCAGACAGCACTCTCCGAGCACGAGGGAGATCAGACAACAATCTCAGAGCACGAGGGAGGTCAGACAGCACTCTCAGAGCACGAGCGAGGTCAGAAAGCACGCTCATTGCACGAGGGAGGTCAGACCGCACTCTGAGAGCACGATGGAGGTCATACAGCAATTCAGTGCACGAGCGAGGTCCAACAGCACTATCAGAGCACGAGGGAGGTCAGACAGTATTCTCAGAGCATGAGGGAGGACAGACAGCACTCACAGAGCACGAAGGAGGTCAGCCAGCAGACTCAGAGCACGAGGGAGGTCAGACCGCCCTATCAGAGCATCAGGGAGGTCAGACAGCCCTCTCAGAGCACGAAGGAGGTCAGACAGCACTCTCAGAGTACGAGGGTGCTCAGACCTCACTCTTAGAGCACGAGGGAGTTCAGACCGCCCTATCAGAGCATGAGGGAGGTCAGACAGCAATCTCTGAGCACGAGCGAGGTCAGAGCACACTCTCAGAGTACGACGGAGGTCAGACAGAACTCTCAGAGCACGAGAGAGGTCAGACATCACTCAGAGCGCGAGGGAGGTCGGACAGCTCTCTGGGAGCACGAGGGAGGTCAGACAGCACTCTCAGAGCACGAGGGAGGTCAGACAGCACTCTCAGAGCACGAGGGAGGTCAGACAGCACTCTAAGAGCTCTAGGGAGGTCAGACAGCACTCTCAGAGCAAGATGGAGGTCAGACAGCACTCTCAGAGCACGAGGGAGGTCAGACATCACTCAGCACACGAGGGATGTCAGACAGAACTCTCCGAGCATGAGGGAGGTCAGATAGCACTCTCAGAGCACGAGGGAGGTCAGATAGCACTCTCAGAGCACGAGGGAGGTCAGACATCACTCTCAGAGTAGGAGGGAGGTCAGATAGCACTCTCAGAGCAAGTCGGATGTCAGACAGCACTCTCAGAGCACGAGGGAGGTCAGACAGCACTCGCAGAGCACGAGGAAGGTCAGACAGCACTCTCAGAGCACGAGGGAGGTTAGACAGCAGTCTCAGAGCACGAGGGTGGTCAGACAGCACTCTAAGAGAACAAGGGAGGTCAGACGGCAGTCTCAGAGCACGAGGGAGGTCAGACAGCACTCTCAGAGCACGAGGGAGGTCAGATCGCACTATCAGCACACGAGGGAGGTGAGACAGCACGCTCAGATAATGAGGGAGGTCAGACCCCATCGCAGAGCACGAGGGAGGTCAGACAACAATCTCAGAGCACGAGGGAGGTCAGACCGCACTCTGAGAGCACGATGGAGGTCATACAGCAATTCAGTGCACGAGCGAGGTCCGACAGCACTATCAGAGCACGAGGGAGGTCAGACAGTATTCTCAGAGCATGAGGGAGGACAGACAGCACTCTCAGAGCACGAAGGAGGTCAGCCAGCAGACTCAGAGCACGAGGGAGGTCAGACCGCCCTATCAGAGCATCAGGGAGGTCAGACAGCCCTCTCAGAGCACAAAGGAGGTCAGACAGCACTCTCAGAGTACGAGGGTGCTCAGACCTCACTCTTAGAGCACGAGGGAGTTCAGACCGCCCTATCAGAGCATGAGGGAGGTCAGACAGCAATCTCTGAGCACGAGCGAGGTCAGAGCACACTCTCAGAGTACGACGGAGGTCAGACATCACTCTCAGAGCACGAGAGAGGTCAGACATCACTCAGAGCGCGAGGGAGGTCGGACAGCTCTCTGGGAGCACGAGGGAGGTCAGACAGCACTCACAGAGCACGAGGGAGGTCAGAAAGCACTCTCAGAGCACGAAGGAGGTCAGACAGCACTCTCAGAGTACGAGGGTGCTCAGACCTCACTCTTAGAGCACGAGGGAGTTCAGACCGCCCTATCAGAGCATGAGGGAGGTCAGACAGCACTCGCAGAGCACGAGGGAGGTCAGACCGCCCTATCAGAGCATGAGGGAGGTCAGACAGCCCTCTCAGAGCACGAAGGAGGTCAGACATCACTCTCAGAGTACGAGGGTGCTCTGACACTCTTAGAGCACGAGGGAGTTCAGACCGCCCTATCAGAGCATGAGGGAGTTCAGACAGCAATCTCTGAGCACGAGCGAGGTCAGAGCACACTCTCAGAGTACGACGGAGGTCAGACAGAACTCTCAGAGCACGAGAGAGGGCAGACATCACTCAGAGTACGAGGGAGGTCGGACAGCTCTCTGGGAGCACGAGGGAGGTCAGACAGCACTCTCAGAGCACGAGGGAGGTCAGACAGCACTCTCAGAGCACGAGGGAGGTCAGACAGCACTCTAAGAGCTCTAGGGAGGTCAGACAGCACTCTCAGAGCAAGACGGAGGTCAGACAACACTCTCAGAGCAAGAGGGAGGTCAGACAGCACTCTCAGAGCAAGACGGAGGTCAGACAGCACTCTCAGAGCACGAGGGAGGTCAGACAGAACTCTCAGAGCAAGACGGAGGTCAGACAGCACTCTTAGAGCACGAGGGAGGTCAGACAGCACTCTCAGAGCAAGATGAGGTCAGACAGCACTCTCAGAGCAAGACGGAGGTCAGACAGCACTCTCAGAGCAAGAGGGTGGTCAGACAGCACTCTCAGAGCAAGACGGAGGTCAGACAGTACTCTCAGAGCAAGACGGAGGTCAGACAGCACTCTCAGAGCAAGACGGAGGTCAGACAGCACTCTCAGAGCAAGAGGGAGGTCGGACAGCACTCTCAGAGCACGTGCGAGGTCGGACAGCTCTCTGGCAGCACGAGGAACGTCAAACAGCACTCACAGAGCAAGAGGGTGGTCAGACAGCACTCTCAGAGCAAGATGAGGTCAGACAGTACTCTCAGAGCAAGACGGAGGTCAGACAGCACTCTCAGAGCAAGACGGAGGTCAGACAGCACTCTCAGAGCAAGAGGGAGGTCGGACAGCACTCACAGAGCACGAGGGAGGTCAGATAGCACTCTCAGAGCACGAGGGAGGTCAGACAGCACTCTCAGAGCATGAGGGAGGTCAGACAGCGCTCTCAGAGCATGAGGGAGGTCAGACAGCACTCTCAGAGCACGAGGGAGGTCGGACAGCACTCTCAGAGCACGTGCGAGGTCGGACAGCTCTCTGGCAGCACGAGGAATGTCAAACAGCACTCACAGAGCAAGAGGGTGGTCAGACAGCACTCTCAGAGCAAGATGATGTCAGACAGTACTCTCAGAGCAAGACGGAGGTCAGACAGCTCTCTGGGAGCACGAGGGAGGTCAGACAGCACTCTCAGAGCACGAGGGAGGTCAGACAGCACTCTCAGAGCACGAGGGAGGTCAGACAGCACTCTCAGAGCACGAGGGAGGTCAGACAGCACTCTAAGAGCTCTAGGGAGGTCAGACAGCACTCTCAGAGCAAGATGGAGGTCAGACAGCACTCTCAGAGCACGAGGGAGGTCAGACATCACTCAGCACACGAGGGATGTCAGACAGAACTCTCCGAGCATGAGGGAGGTCAGATAGCACTCTCAGAGCACGAGGGAGGTCAGATAGCACTCTCAGAGCACGAGGGAGGTCAGACATCACTCTCAGAGTAGGAGGGAGGTCAGATAGCACTCTCAGAGCAAGACGGATGTCAGACAGCACTCTCAGAGCACGAGGGAGGTCAGACAGCACTCGCAGAGCACGAGGAAGGTCAGACAGCACTCTCAGAGCACGAGGGAGGTTAGACAGCAGTCTCAGAGCACGAGGGTGGTCAGACAGCACTCTAAGAGAACAAGGGAGGTCAGACGGCAGTCTCAGAGCACGAGGGAGGTCAGACAGCACTCTCAGAGCACGAGGGAGGTCAGATCGCACTATCAGCACACGAGGGAGGTGAGACAGCACGCTCAGATAATGAGGGAGGTCAGACCCCATCGCAGAGCACGAGGGAGGTCAGACAACAATCTCAGAGCACGAGGGAGGTCAGACCGCACTCTGAGAGCACGATGGAGGTCATACAGCAATTCAGTGCACGAGCGAGGTCCGACAGCACTATCAGAGCACGAGGGAGGTCAGACAGTATTCTCAGAGCATGAGGGAGGACAGACAGCACTCTCAGAGCACGAAGGAGGTCAGCCAGCAGACTCAGAGCACGAGGGAGGTCAGACCGCCCTATCAGAGCATCAGGGAGGTCAGACAGCCCTCTCAGAGCACGAAGGAGGTCAGACAGCACTCTCAGAGTACGAGGGTGCTCAGACCTCACTCTTAGAGCACGAGGGAGTTCAGACCGCCCTATCAGAGCATGAGGGAGGTCAGACAGCAATCTCTGAGCACGAGCGAGGTCAGAGCACACTCTCAGAGTACGACGGAGGTCAGACAGAACTCTCAGAGCACGAGAGAGGTCAGACATCACTCAGAGCGCGAGGGAGGTCGGACAGCTCTCTGGGAGCACGAGGGAGGTCAGACAGCACTCACAGAGCACGAGGGAGGTCAGACAGCACTCTCAGAGCACGAAGGAGGTCAGACAGCACTCTCAGAGTACGAGGGTGCTCAGACCTCACTCTTAGAGCACGAGGGAGTTCAGACCGCCCTATCAGAGCATGAGGGAGGTCAGACAGCACTCGCAGAGCACGAGGGAGGTCAGACCGCCCTATCAGAGCATGAGGGAGGTCAGACAGCCCTCTCAGAGCACGAAGGAGGTCAGACATCACTCTCAGAGTACGAGGGTGCTCTGACACTCTTAGAGCACGAGGGAGTTCAGACCGCCCTATCAGAGCATGAGGGAGTTCAGACAGCAATCTCTGAGCACGAGCGAGGTCAGAGCACACTCTCAGAGTACGACGGAGGTCAGACAGAACTCTCAGAGCACGAGAGAGGGCAGACATCACTCAGAGCACGAGGGAGGTCGGACAGCTCTCTGGGAGCACGAGGGAGGTCAGACAGCACTCTCAGAGCACGAGGGAGGTCAGACAGCACTCTCAGAGCACGAGGGAGGTCAGACAGCACTCTAAGAGCTCTAGGGAGGTCAGACAGCACTCTCAGAGCAAGACGGAGGTCAGACAGCACTCTCAGAGCAAGAGGGAGGTCAGACAGCACTCTCAGAGCAAGACGGAGGTCAGACAGCACTCTCAGAGCACGAGGGAGGTCAGACAGCACTCTCAGAGCAAGACGGAGGTCAGACAGCACTCTTAGAGCACGAGGGAGGTCAGACAGCACTCTCAGAGCAAGATGAGGTCAGACAGCACTCTCAGAGCAAGACGGAGGTCAGACAGCACTCTCAGAGCAAGAGGGTGGTCAGACAGCACTCTCAGAGCAAGACGGAGGTCAGACAGTACTCTCAGAGCAAGACGGAGGTCAGACAGCACTCTCAGAGCAAGACGGAGGTCAGACAGCACTCTCAGAGCAAGAGGGAGGTCGGACAGCACTCTCAGAGCACGTGCGAGGTCGGACAGCTCTCTGGCAGCACGAGGAACGTCAAACAGCACTCACAGAGCAAGAGGGTGGTCAGACAGCACTCTCAGAGCAAGATGAGGTCAGACAGTACTCTCAGAGCAAGACGGAGGTCAGACAGCACTCTCAGAGCAAGACGGAGGTCAGACAGCACTCTCAGAGCAAGACGGAGGTCAGACAGCACTCTCAGAGCAAGAGGGAGGTCAGACAGCACTCGCAGAGCACGAGGGAGGTCAGACAGCACTCGCAGAGCATGAGGGAGGTCAGACAGCACTCTCAGAGCAAGACGGAGGTCAGACAGCACTCTCAGAGCAAGACGGAGGTCAGACAGCACTCTCAGAGCAAGAGGGAGGTCAGACAGCACTCGCAGAGCACGAGGGAGGTCAGACAGCACTCGCAGAGCACGAGGAAGGTCAGACAGCACTCTCAGAGCACGAGGGAGGTTAGACAGCAGTCTCAGAGCACGAGGGTGGTCAGACAGCACTCTAAGAGAACAAGGGAGGTCAGACGGCAGTCTCAGAGCACGAGGGAGGTCAGACAGCACTCTCAGAGCACGAGGGAGGTCAGATCGCACTATCAGCACACGAGGGAGGTGAGACAGCACGCTCAGATAATGAGGGAGGTCAGACCCCATCGCAGAGCACGAGGGAGGTCAGACAACAATCTCAGAGCACGAGGGAGGTCAGACCGCACTCTGAGAGCACGATGGAGGTCATACAGCAATTCAGTGCACGAGCGAGGTCCGACAGCACAATCAGAGCACGAGGGAGGTCAGACAGTATTCTCAGAGCATGAGGGAGGACAGACAGCACTCTCAGAGCACGAAGGAGGTCAGCCAGCAGACTCAGAGCACGAGGGAGGTCAGACCGCCCTATCAGAGCATCAGGGAGGTCAGACAGCCCTCTCAGAGCACAAAGGAGGTCAGACAGCACTCTCAGAGTACGAGGGTGCTCAGACCTCACTCTTAGAGCACGAGGGAGTTCAGACCGCCCTATCAGAGCATGAGGGAGGTCAGACAGCAATCTCTGAGCACGAGCGAGGTCAGAGCACACTCTCAGAGTACGACGGAGGTCAGACATCACTCTCAGAGCACGAGAGAGGTCAGACATCACTCAGAGCGCGAGGGAGGTCGGACAGCTCTCTGGGAGCACGAGGGAGGTCAGACAGCACTCACAGAGCACGAGGGAGGTCAGACAGCACTCTCAGAGCACGAAGGAGGTCAGACAGCACTCTCAGAGTACGAGGGTGCTCAGACCTCACTCTTAGAGCACGAGGGAGTTCAGACCGCCCTATCAGAGCATGAGGGAGGTCAGACAGCACTCGCAGAGCACGAGGGAGGTCAGACCGCCCTATCAGAGCATGAGGGAGGTCAGACAGCCCTCTCAGAGCACGAAGGAGGTCAGACATCACTCTCAGAGTACGAGGGTGCTCTGACACTCTTAGAGCACGAGGGAGTTCAGACCGCCCTATCAGAGCATGAGGGAGTTCAGACAGCAATCTCTGAGCACGAGCGAGGTCAGAGCACACTCTCAGAGTACGACGGAGGTCAGACAGAACTCTCAGAGCACGAGAGAGGGCAGACATCACTCAGAGCACGAGGGAGGTCGGACAGCTCTCTGGGAGCACGAGGGAGGTCAGACAGCACTCTCAGAGCACGAGGGAGGTCAGACAGCACTCTCAGAGCACGAGGGAGGTCAGACAGCACTCTAAGAGCTCTAGGGAGGTCAGACAGCACTCTCAGAGCAAGACGGAGGTCAGACAGCACTCTCAGAGCAAGAGGGTGGTCAGACAGCACTCTCAGAGCAAGACAGAGGTCAGACAGCACTCTCAGAGCACGAGGGAGGTCAGACAGCACTCTCAGAGCAAGACGGAGGTCAGACAGCACTCTTAGAGCACGAGGGAGGTCAGACAGCACTCTCAGAGCAAGATGAGGTCAGACAGCACTCTCAGAGCAAGACGGAGGTCAGACAGCACTCTCAGAGCAAGAGGGTGGTCAGACAGCACTCTCAGAGCAAGACGGAGGTCAGACAGTACTCTCAGAGCAAGACGGAGGTCAGACAGCACTCTCAGAGCAAGACGGAGGTCAGACAGCACTCTCAGAGCAAGAGGGAGGTCGGACAGCACTCTCAGAGCACGTGCGAGGTCGGACAGCTCTCTGGCAGCACGAGGAACGTCAAACAGCACTCACAGAGCAAGAGGGTGGTCAGACAGCACTCTCAGAGCAAGATGAGGTCAGACAGTACTCTCAGAGCAAGACGGAGGTCAGACAGCACTCTCAGAGCAAGACGGAGGTCAGACAGCACTCTCAGAGCAAGAGGGAGGTCGGACAGCACTCACAGAGCACGAGGGAGGTCAGATAGCACTCTCAGAGCACGAGGGAGGTCAGACAGCACTCTCAGAGCATGAGGGAGGTCAGACAGCGCTCTCAGAGCATGAGGGAGGTCAGACAGCACTCTCAGAGCACGAGGGAGGTCGGACAGCACTCTCAGAGCACGTGCGAGGTCGGACAGCTCTCTGGCAGCACGAGGAATGTCAAACAGCACTCACAGAGCAAGAGGGTGGTCAGACAGCACTCTCAGAGCAAGATGAGGTCAGACAGTACTCTCAGAGCAAGACGGAGGTCAGACAGCACTCTCAGAGCAAGACGGAGGTCAGACAGCACTCTCAGAGCAAGAGGGAGGTCGGACAGCACTCACAGAGCACGAGGGAGGTCAGATAGCACTCTCAGAGCACGAGGGAGGTCAGACAGCACTCTCAGAGCATGAGGGAGGTCAGACAGCGCTCTCAGAGCATGAGGGAGGTCAGACAGCACTCTCAGAGCACGAGGGAGGTCGGACAGCACTCTCAGAGCACGTGCGAGGTCGGACAGCTCTCTGGCAGCACGAGGAATGTCAAACAGCACTCACAGAGCACGAGGGAGGTCAGACATCACTCAGCACACGAGGGATGTCAGACAGAACTCTCCGAGCATGAGGGAGGTCAGATAGCACTCTCAGAGCACGAGGGAGGTCAGACATCACTCTCAGAGTAGGAGGGAGGTCAGATAGCACTCTCAGAGCACGAGGGAGGTCAGACAGCACTAACAGAGCACGAGGGAGGTCAGTCGTGCTCTCAGAGTACGAGCGTGGTCAGACAGCACTCTCAGAGCACAAGGGAGGTCTGACACATCTCTCAGAGGACACGGGAGGTCAGACCGCACATTCCGAGCACGAGCGAGGTCAGACAGCACTCACGGAGCATGAGGGAGGTCAGACCACACTGTCAGAGCACGAGGGAGGTCAGATCGCACTATCAGCACACGAGGGAGGTGAGACAGCACGCTCAGATAATGAGGGAGGTCAGACCCCATCGCAGAGCACGAGGGAGGTCAGACAGCAATTTCAGAGCACGATGGAGTTCAGACAGCACTCTCCGAGCACGAGGGAGATCAGACAACAATCTCAGAGCACGAGGGAGGTCAGACAGCACTCTCAGAGCACGAGCGAGGTCAGAAAGCACGCTCATTGCACGAGGGAGGTCAGACCGCACTCTGAGAGCACGATGGAGGTCATACAGCAATTCAGTGCACGAGCGAGGTCCGACAGCACTATCAGAGCACGAGGGAGGTCAGACAGTATTCTCAGAGCATGAGGGAGGACAGACAGCACTCTCAGAGCACGAAGGAGGTCAGCCAGCAGACTCAGAGCACGAGGGAGGTCAGACCGCCCTATCAGAGCATCAGGGAGGTCAGACAGCCCTCTCAGAGCACGAAGGAGGTCAGACAGCACTCTCAGAGTATGAGGGTGCTCAGACCTCACTCTTAGAGCACGAGGGAGTTCAGACCGCCCTATCAGAGCATGAGGGAGGTCAGACAGCAATCTCTGAGCACGAGCGAGGTCAGAGCACACTCTCAGAGTACGACGGAGGTCAGACAGAACTCTCAGAGCACGAGAGAGGTCAGACATCACTCAGAGCGCGAGGGAGGTCGGACAGCTCTCTGGGAGCACGAGGGAGGTCAGACAGCACTCTCAGAGCACGAGGGAGGTCAGACAGCACTCTCAGAGCACGAGGGAGGTCAGACAGCACTCTAAGAGCTCTAGGGAGGTCAGACAGCACTCTCAGAGCAAGATGGAGGTCAGACAGCACTCTCAGAGCACGAGGGAGGTCAGACATCACTCAGCACACGAGGGATGTCAGACAGAACTCTCCGAGCATGAGGGAGGTCAGATAGCACTCTCAGAGCACGAGGGAGGTCAGATAGCACTCTCAGAGCACGAGGGAGGTCAGACATCACTCTCAGAGTAGGAGGGAGGTCAGATAGCACTCTCAGAGCAAGACGGATGTCAGACAGCACTCTCAGAGCACGAGGGAGGTCAGACAGCACTCGCAGAGCACGAGGAAGGTCAGACAGCACTCTCAGAGCACGAGGGAGGTCAGACAGCACTCGCAGAGCACGAGGATGGTCAGACAGCACTCTCAGAGCACGAGGGAGGTTAGACAGCAGTCTCAGAGCATGAGGGTGGTCAGACAGCACTCTAAGAGAACAAGGGAGGTCAGACGGCAGTCTCAGAGCACGAGGGAGGTCAGACAGCACTCTCAGAGCACGAGGGAGGTCAGATCGCACTATCAGCACACGAGGGAGGTGAGACAGCACGCTCAGATAATGAGGGAGGTCAGACCCCATCGCAGAGCACGAGGGAGGTCAGACAACAATCTCAGAGCACGAGGGAGGTCAGACCGCACTCTGAGAGCACGATGGAGGTCATACAGCAATTCAGTGCACGAGCGAGGTCCGACAGCACTATCAGAGCACGAGGGAGGTCAGACAGTATTCTCAGAGCATGAGGGAGGACACACAGCACTCTCAGAGCACGAAGGAGGTCAGCCAGCAGACTCAGAGCACGAGGGAGGTCAGACCGCCCTATCAGAGCATCAGGGAGGTCAGACAGCCCTCTCAGAGCACCAAGGAGGTCAGACAGCACTCTCAGAGTACGAGGGTGCTCAGACCTCACTCTTAGAGCACGAGGGAGTTCAGACCGCCCTATCAGAGCATGAGGGAGGTCAGACAGCAATCTCTGAGCACGAGCGAGGTCAGAGCACACTCTCAGAGTACGACGGAGGTCAGACAGAACTCTCAGAGCACAAGAGAGGTCAGACATCACTCAGAGCGCGAGGGAGGTCGGACAGCTCTCTGGGAGCACGAGGGAGGTCAGACAGCACTCACAGAGCACGAGGGAGGTCAGACAGCACTCTCAGAGTATGAGGGAGGTCAGACAGCTCTCTGGGAGCACGAGGGAGGTCAGACAGCACTCACAGAGCACGAGGGAGGTCAGACAGCACTCTCAGAGCACGAGGGAGGTCAGACAGCACTCTCAGAGCACGAGGGAGGTCAGACAGCACTCTCAGAGCATGAGGGAGGTCAGACAGCACTCTCAGAGCAAGATGGAGGTCAGACAGCACTCTCAGAGCACGAGGGAGGTCAGACATCACTCAGCACACGAGGGATGTCAGACAGAACTCTCCGAGCATGAGGGAGGTCAGATAGCACTCTCAGAGCACGAGGGAGGTCAGATAGCACTCTCAGAGCACGAGGGAGGTCAGACATCACTCTCAGAGTAGGAGGGAGGTCAGATAGCACTCTCAGAGCAAGACGGATGTCAGACAGCACTCTCAGAGCACGAGGGAGGTCAGACAGCACTCGCAGAGCACGAGGAAGGTCAGACAGCACTCTCAGAGCACGAGGGAGGTTAGACAGCAGTCTCAGAGCACGAGGGTGGTCAGACAGCACTCTAAGAGAACAAGGGAGGTCAGACGGCAGTCTCAGAGCACGAGGGAGGTCAGACAGCACTCTCAGAGCACGAGGGAGGTCAGATCGCACTATCAGCACACGAGGGAGGTGAGACAGCACGCTCAGATAATGAGGGAGGTCAGACCCCATCGCAGAGCACGAGGGAGGTCAGACAACAATCTCAGAGCACGAGGGAGGTCAGACCGCACTCTGAGAGCACGATGGAGGTCATACAGCAATTCAGTGCACGAGCGAGGTCCGACAGCACTATCAGAGCACGAGGGAGGTCAGACAGTATTCTCAGAGCATGAGGGAGGACAGACAGCACTCTCAGAGCACGAAGGAGGTCAGCCAGCAGACTCAGAGCACGAGGGAGGTCAGACCGCCCTATCAGAGCATCAGGGAGGTCAGACAGCCCTCTCAGAGCACGAAGGAGGTCAGACAGCACTCTCAGAGTACGAGGGTGCTCAGACCTCACTCTTAGAGCACGAGAGAGGTCAGACATCACTCAGAGCGCGACGGAGGTCGGACAGCTCTCTGGGAGCACGAGGGAGGTCAGACAGCACTCACAGAGCACGAAGGAGGTCAGACAGCACTCTCAGAGTATGAGGGTGCTCAGACCTCACTCTTAGAGCACGAGGGAGTTCAGACCGCCCTATCAGAGCATGAGGGAGGTCAGACAGCAATCTCTGAGCACGAGCGAGGTCAGAGCACACTCTCAGAGTACGACGGAGGTCAGACAGAACTCTCAGAGCACGAGAGAGGTCAGACATCACTCAGAGCGCGAGGGAGGTCGGACAGCTCTCTGGGAGCACGAGGGAGGTCAGACAGCACTCTCAGAGCACGAGGGAGGTCAGACAGCACTCTCAGAGCACGAGGGAGGTCAGACAGCACTCTAAGAGCTCTAGGGAGGTCAGACAGCACTCTCAGAGCAAGATGGAGGTCAGACAGCACTCTCAGAGCACGAGGGAGGTCAGACATCACTCAGCACACGAGGGATGTCAGACAGAACTCTCCGAGCATGAGGGAGGTCAGATAGCACTCTCAGAGCACGAGGGAGGTCAGATAGCACTCTCAGAGCACGAGGGAGGTCAGACATCACTCTCAGAGTAGGAGGGAGGTCAGATAGCACTCTCAGAGCAAGACGGATGTCAGACAGCACTCTCAGAGCACGAGGGAGGTCAGACAGCACTCGCAGAGCACGAGGAAGGTCAGACAGCACTCTCAGAGCACGAGGGAGGTCAGACAGCACTCGCAGAGCACGAGGATGGTCAGACAGCACTCTCAGAGCACGAGGGAGGTTAGACAGCAGTCTCAGAGCATGAGGGTGGTCAGACAGCACTCTAAGAGAACAAGGGAGGTCAGACGGCAGTCTCAGAGCACGAGGGAGGTCAGACAGCACTCTCAGAGCACGAGGGAGGTCAGATCGCACTATCAGCACACGAGGGAGGTGAGACAGCACGCTCAGATAATGAGGGAGGTCAGACCCCATCGCAGAGCACGAGGGAGGTCAGACAACAATCTCAGAGCACGAGGGAGGTCAGACCGCACTCTGAGAGCACGATGGAGGTCATACAGCAATTCAGTGCACGAGCGAGGTCCGACAGCACTATCAGAGCACGAGGGAGGTCAGACAGTATTCTCAGAGCATGAGGGAGGACACACAGCACTCTCAGAGCACGAAGGAGGTCAGCCAGCAGACTCAGAGCACGAGGGAGGTCAGACCGCCCTATCAGAGCATCAGGGAGGTCAGACAGCCCTCTCAGAGCACCAAGGAGGTCAGACAGCACTCTCAGAGTACGAGGGTGCTCAGACCTCACTCTTAGAGCACGAGGGAGTTCAGACCGCCCTATCAGAGCATGAGGGAGGTCAGACAGCAATCTCTGAGCACGAGCGAGGTCAGAGCACACTCTCAGAGTACGACGGAGGTCAGACAGAACTCTCAGAGCACAAGAGAGGTCAGACATCACTCAGAGCGCGAGGGAGGTCGGACAGCTCTCTGGGAGCACGAGGGAGGTCAGACAGCACTCACAGAGCACGAGGGAGGTCAGACAGCACTCTCAGAGTATGAGGGAGGTCAGACAGCTCTCTGGGAGCACGAGGGAGGTCAGACAGCACTCACAGAGCACGAGGGAGGTCAGACAGCACTCTCAGAGCACGAGGGAGGTCAGACAGCACTCTCAGAGCACGAGGGAGGTCAGACAGCACTCTCAGAGCATGAGGGAGGTCAGACAGCACTCTCAGAGCAAGATGGAGGTCAGACAGCACTCTCAGAGCACGAGGGAGGTCAGACATCACTCAGCACACGAGGGATGTCAGACAGAACTCTCCGAGCATGAGGGAGGTCAGATAGCACTCTCAGAGCACGAGGGAGGTCAGATAGCACTCTCAGAGCACGAGGGAGGTCAGACATCACTCTCAGAGTAGGAGGGAGGTCAGATAGCACTCTCAGAGCAAGACGGATGTCAGACAGCACTCTCAGAGCACGAGGGAGGTCAGACAGCACTCGCAGAGCACGAGGAAGGTCAGACAGCACTCTCAGAGCACGAGGGAGGTTAGACAGCAGTCTCAGAGCACGAGGGTGGTCAGACAGCACTCTAAGAGAACAAGGGAGGTCAGACGGCAGTCTCAGAGCACGAGGGAGGTCAGACAGCACTCTCAGAGCACGAGGGAGGTCAGATCGCACTATCAGCACACGAGGGAGGTGAGACAGCACGCTCAGATAATGAGGGAGGTCAGACCCCATCGCAGAGCACGAGGGAGGTCAGACAACAATCTCAGAGCACGAGGGAGGTCAGACCGCACTCTGAGAGCACGATGGAGGTCATACAGCAATTCAGTGCACGAGCGAGGTCCGACAGCACTATCAGAGCACGAGGGAGGTCAGACAGTATTCTCAGAGCATGAGGGAGGACAGACAGCACTCTCAGAGCACGAAGGAGGTCAGCCAGCAGACTCAGAGCACGAGGGAGGTCAGACCGCCCTATCAGAGCATCAGGGAGGTCAGACAGCCCTCTCAGAGCACGAAGGAGGTCAGACAGCACTCTCAGAGTACGAGGGTGCTCAGACCTCACTCTTAGAGCACGAGAGAGGTCAGACATCACTCAGAGCGCGACGGAGGTCGGACAGCTCTCTGGGAGCACGAGGGAGGTCAGACAGCACTCACAGAGCACGAGGGAGGTCAGACAGCACTCTCAGAGTATGAGGGACGTCAGACAGCTCTCTGGGAGCACGAGGGAGGTCAGACAGCACTCACAGAGCACGAGGGAGGTCAGACAGCACTCTCAGAGCACGAGGGAGGTCAGACAGCACTCTCAGAGCACGAGGGAGGTCAGACAGCACTCTCAGAGCACGAGGGAGGTCAGACAGCACTCTCAGAGCAAGATGGAGGTCAGACAGCACTCTCAGAGCACGAGGGAGGTCAGACATCACTCAGCACACGAGGGATGTCAGACAGAACTCTCCGAGCATGAGGGAGGTCAGATAGCACTCTCAGAGCACGAGGGAGGTCAGATAGCACTCTCAGAGCACGAGGGAGGTCAGACATCACTCTCAGAGTAGGAGGGAGGTCAGATAGCACTCTCAGAGCAAGACGGATGTCAGACAGCACTCTCAGAGCACGAGGGAGGTCAGACAGCACTCGCAGAGCACGAGGAAGGTCAGACAGCACTCTCAGAGCACGAGGGAGGTTAGACAGCACTCTCAGAGCACGAGGGAGGTCAGACAGCACTTTCAGAGCACGAGGGAGGTCAGATCGCACTATCAGCACACGAGGGAGGTGAGACAGCACGCTCAGATAATGAGGGAGGTCAGATCGCACTATCAGCACACGAGGGAGGTCAGACAACAATCTCAGAGCACGAGGGAGGTCAGACCGCACTTTGAGAGCACGATGGAGGTCATACAGCAATTCAGTGAACGAGCGAGGTCCAACAGCACTATCAGAGCACGAGGGAGGTCAGACAGTATTCTCAGAGCATGAGGGAGGACAGACAGCACTCTCAGAGCACGAAGGAGGTCAGCCAGCAGACTCAGAGCACGAGGGAGGTCAGACCGCCCTATCAGAGCATCAGGGAGGTCAGACAGCCCTCTCAGAGCACGAAGGAGGTCAGACAGCACTCTCAGAGTACGAGGGTGCTCAGACCTCACTCTTAGAGCACGAGGGAGTTCAGACCGCCCTATCAGAGCATGAGGGAGGTCAGACAGCAATCTCTGAGCACGAGCGAGGTCAGAGCACACTCTCAGAGTACGACGGAGGTCAGACAGAACTCTCAGAGCACGAGAGAGGTCAGACATCACTCAGAGCGCGAGGGAGGTCGGACAGCTCTCTGGGAGCACGAGGGAGGTCAGACAGCACTCACAGAGCACGAGGGAGGTCAGACAGCACTCTCAGAGTATGAGGGAGGTCAGACAGCTCTCTGGGAGCACGAGGGAGGTCAGACAGCACTCACAGAGCACGAGGGAGGTCAGACAGCACTCTCAGAGCACGAGGGAGGTCAGACAGCACTCTCAGAGCACGAGGGAGGTCAGACAGCACTCTCAGAGCATGAGGGAGGTCAGACAGCACTCTCAGAGCAAGATGGAGGTCAGACAGCACTCTCAGAGCACGAGGGAGGTCAGACATCACTCAGCACACGAGGGATGTCAGACAGAACTCTCCGAGCATGAGGGAGGTCAGATAGCACTCTCAGAGCACGAGGGAGGTCAGATAGCACTCTCAGAGCACGAGGGAGGTCAGACATCACTCTCAGAGTAGGAGGGAGGTCAGATAGCACTCTCAGAGCAAGACGGATGTCAGACAGCACTCTCAGAGCACGAGGGAGGTCAGACAGCACTCGCAGAGCACGAGGAAGGTCAGACAGCACTCTCAGAGCACGAGGGAGGTTAGACAGCAGTCTCAGAGCACGAGGGTAGTCAGACAGCACTCTAAGAGAACAAGGGAGGTCAGACGGCAGTCTCAGAGCACGAGGGAGGTCAGACAGCACTCTCAGAGCACGAGGGAGGTCAGACCGCACTCTGAGAGCACGATGGAGGTCATACAGCAATTCAGTGCACGAGCGAGGTCCGACAGCACTATCAGAGCACGAGGGAGGTCAGACAGTATTCTCAGAGCATGAGGGAGGACAGACAGCACTCTCAGAGCACGAAGGAGGTCAGCCAGCAGACTCAGAGCACGAGGGAGGTCAGACCGCCCTATCAGAGCATCAGGGAGGTCAGACAGCCCTCTCAGAGCACGAAGGAGGTCAGACAGCACTCTCAGAGTACGAGGGTGCTCAGACCTCACTCTTAGAGCACGAGAGAGGTCAGACATCACTCAGAGCGCGAGGGAGGTCGGACAGCTCTCTGGGAGCACGAGGGAGGTCAGACAGCACTCACAGAGCACGAGGGAGGTCAGACAGCACTCTCAGAGTATGAGGGAGGTCAGACAGCTCTCTGGGAGCACGAGGGAGGTCAGACAGCACTCACAGAGCACGAGGGAGGTCAGACAGCACTCTCAGAGCACGAGGGAGGTCAGACAGCACTCTCAGAGCACGAGGGAGGTCAGACAGCACTCTCAGAGCACGAGGGAGGTCAGACAGCACTCTAAGAGCTCTAGGGAGGTCAGACAGCACTCTCAGAGCAAGATGGAGGTCAGACAGCACTCTCAGAGCACGAGGGAGGTCAGACATCACTCAGCACACGAGGGATGTCAGACAGAACTCTCCGAGCATGAGGGAGGTCAGATAGCACTCTCAGAGCACGAGGGAGGTCAGATAGCACTCTCAGAGCACGAGGGAGGTCAGACATCACTCTCAGAGTAGGAGGGAGGTCAGATAGCACTCTCAGAGCAAGACGGATGTCAGACAGCACTCTCAGAGCACGAGGGAGGTCAGACAGCACTCTCAGAGCACGAGGGAGGTCAGACATCACTCTCAGAGTAGGAGGAAGGTCAGACAGCACTCTCAGAGCACGAGGGAGGTTAGACAGCACTCTCAGAGCACGAGGGAGGTCAGACAGCACTATCAGCACACGAGGGAGGTGAGACAGCACTCTCAGATAATGAGGGAGGTCAGATCGCACTATCAGCACACGAGGGAGGTCAGACAACAATCTCAGAGCACGAGGGAGGTCAGACCGCACTTTGAGAGCACGATGGAGGTCATACAGCAATTCAGTGAACGAGCGAGGTCCAACAGCACTATCAGAGCACGAGGGAGGTCAGACAGTATTCTCAGAGCATGAGGGAGGACAGACAGCACTCTCAGAGCACGAAGGAGGTCAGCCAGCAGACTCAGAGCACGAGGGAGGTCAGACCGCCCTATCAGAGCATCAGGGAGGTCAGACAGCCCTCTCAGAGCACGAAGGAGGTCAGACAGCACTCTCAGAGTACGAGGGTGCTCAGACCTCACTCTTAGAGCACGAGGGAGTTCAGACCGCCCTATCAGAGCATGAGGGAGGTCAGACAGCAATCTCTGAGCACGAGCGAGGTCAGAGCACACTCTCAGAGTACGACGGAGGTCAGACATCACTCTCAGAGCACGAGAGAGGTCAGACATCACTCAGAGCGCGAGGGAGGTCGGACAGCTCTCTGGGAGCACGAGGGAGGTCCGACAGCACTCTCAGAGCACGAGGGAGGTCAGACAGCACTCTCAGAGCACGAGGGAGGTCAGACAGCACTCTCAGAGCACGAGGGAGGTCAGATAGCACTCTCAGAGTAGGAGGGAGGTCAGATAGCACTCTCAGAGTAGGAGGGAGGTCAGACATCACTCTCAGAGTAGGAGGGAGGTCAGATAGCACTCTCAGAGCAAGACGGATGTCAGACAGCACTCTCAGAGCACGAGGGAGGTCAGACAGCACTCGCAGAGCAGGAGGGAGGTCAGACAGCACTCTCCGAGCATGAGGGAGGTCAGACAGCACTCTCAGAGCACGAGCGACGTCAGACAGCACTCTCAGAGCACGAGGGAGGTCAGACAGCACTCACAGAGCACATGGGAGGTTAGACAGCAGTCTCAGAGCACGAGGGTGGTCAGACAGCACTCTGAGAGAACAAGGGAGGTCAGACGGCAGTCTCAGAGCACGAGGGAGTTCAGACAGCACTCTCAGAGAATGAGCGAGGTCAGACAGCACTCACAGAGCACAAGCGAGGTCGGACAGCACTCTCAGAGCACGAGGGAGGTTAGACAGCAGTCTCAGAGCACGAGGAAGGTCAGACAGCACTCTGAGAGCACGAGGGAGGTCAGACGGCAGTGTCAGAGCACGAGGGATGTCAGCCCGTAGTCTCAGAGCATGAGGGAGGTCAGACAGCACTCACAGAGCACAAGGGAGGTCAGACAGCAGGCTCAGAGCATGACGGAGGTCAGACAGCACGCTCAGAGCACGAGGGAGTTCAGACAGCACACTCAAATCACGAGGCGGGTCAGACCACACAATCAGAGCACAAGGGTGGTCAGACAGCACTCTCAGAGCACGAGGGAGATCAGACCGCACTCTCAGAGCTCGAGGGAGGTCAGACAGTATTCTCAGAGCATGAGGGAGGACAGACAGCACTCTCAGAGCACGAAGGAGGTCAGCCAGCAGACTCAGAGCACGAGGGAGGTCAGACCGCACTCTCAGAGCACAAGGGAGGTCAGACAGCACTCGCAGAGCACGAGGGAGGTCAGACAGCACTCTCAGAGTACGAGGGTGCTCAGACCTCACTCTTAGAGCACGAGGGAGTTCAGACCGCCCAATCAGAGCATGAGGGAGGTCAGACAGCAATCTCTGAGCACGAGCGAGGTCAGACATCACTCAGAGCACGAGGGAGGTCGGACAGCTCTCTGGGAGCACGAGGGAGGTCAGACAGCACTCTAAGAGCACGAGGGAGGTCAGACAGCACTCTAAGAGCTCTAGGGAGGTCAGACAGCACTCTCAGAGCAAGACGGACGTCAGACAGCACTCTCAGAGTAGGAGGGAGGTCAGACATCACTCTCAGAGTAGGAGGGAGGTCAGATAGCACTCTCAGAGCAAGACGGATGTCAGACAGCACTCTCAGAGCACGAGGGAGGTCAGACAGCACTCGCAGAGCACGAGGAAGGTCAGACAGCACTCTCAGAGCTCTAGGGAGGTCAGACAGCACTCTCAGAGCAAGACGGACGTCAGACAGCACTCTCAGAGTAGGAGGGAGGTCAGACATCACTCTCAGAGTAGGAGGGAGGTCAGATAGCACTCTCAGAGCAAGACGGATGTCAGACAGCACTCTCAGAGCACGAGGGAGGTCAGACAGCACTCGCAGAGCACGAGGAATGTCAGACAGCACTCTCAGAGCACGAGGGAGGTCAGACAGCACTCTCCGAGCATGAGGGAGGTCAGACAGCACTCTCAGAGCACGAGCGAGGTCAGACAGCACTCACAGAGCACATGGGAGGTCAGACAGCACTCTCCGAGCATGAGGGAGGTCAGACAGCACTCTCAGAGCACGAGGGTGGTCAGACAGCACTCTGAGAGAACAAGGGAGGTCAGACGGCAGTCTCAGAGCACGATGGAGTTCAGACAGCACTCTCAGAGAATGAGCGAGGTCAGACAGCACTCACAGAGCACAAGCGAGGTCGGACAGCACTCTCAGAGCACGAGGGAGGTTAGACAGCACTCTGAGAGCATGAGGGAGGTCAGACAGCACTCACAGAGCACAAGGGAGGTCAGACAGCACTCTCTGAGCACGAGGGTGGTCAGACAGCAGGCTCAGAGCATGACGGAGGTCAGACAGCACACTCAGATCACGAGGCGGGTCAGACCACACAATCAGAGCACAAGGGTGGTCAGACAGCACTCTCAGAGCACGAGGGAGATCAGACCGCACTCTCAGAGCTCGAGGGAGGTCAGACACATCTCTCAGAGCACAAGGGAGTTCTGACATCACTCTCATTCCACGAGTGATGCACCATCAGTAACTCACTCTGAGACGTAAAGGCCAGATATCGGCTTTAATTGACTGGAAGAAGGAGCAAGCAGTGAGTGAACATCATACTACATCCTGGAGACTGAGAGGCCGGGCTCAGGCCTCAATCGCATTTATACAGGGGACTGTGGGAGGAGCCACAGGAGCAGACAGCAGGGGGCGTCCAGACTGGTATATGTAGTTCACCACAACGAGGGAGGTCAGAAAGCATTCACGGAGCACAAGCGAGGTCAGACCACACTCTCAGAGCACGAGGGAGGTCAGACCGCACTCTCAGAGCACGAGGGAGGTCAGACAGCATTCTCAGAGCACGAGGGATGTCAGTCAGCTCTCTGGGAGCATTCGGGAGGTCAGACAGCATTCTCAGAGCTTGAAGGAGGTCAAAAAGCACTCTCAGAGCACGAGCGATGTCAGACAGCACTCTCAGAGCACGAGGGAGTTCAGACAGCATTCTCAGGGCACGAGGGCGGTCAGCAAGCACTCTCAGAGCACGAGGGAGGTCAGACAGCACTCTCAGAGCATGAGGGAGGTCAGACAGCACTCTCAGAGCACGAGGGAGGTCAGACAGCACTCTCAGAGCACGAGGGAGTTCAGACAGCACTCTCCGAGCATGGGGGAGGTCAGACAGCACTCTGAGAGAACAAGGGAGGTCAGACGGCAGTCTCAGAGCAGGAGGGAGTTCAGACAGCACTCTCAGAGCACGAGGGAGGTCAGACTGCACACTCAGAGCACGAGCGATGTCAGAAAGCACTTTCAGAGAACGAAGGAGGTCAGTCACATCTCTCAGAGCACAAGGGTGGTCTGACACATCTCTCAGAGGACGAAGGAGGTCAGACAGCACTCTCAGAGTACGAGCGAGGTCAGACAGCACTCTCAGTGTACGACCGAGGTCAGACAGCACTCTCAGAGTACGAGCGAGGTCAGACAGCACTCTCCGAGCATGAGGGAGTTCAGACAGCACCCGCAGAGGATGAGGGATGTCACACCGCCCTTTCAGAGCACGAGGGAGGTCCGACAGCACTATCAGAGCACGAGGGAGGTCCGACAGCAATCTCAGAGCACGAGGGAGATCGGACAGACCTCTCTGAGCAAGAGGGAAGTCAGCCAGCACTCTCAGAGCACGAGCGATGTCAGACACATCTCTCCGAGAACGAGGGAGTTCAGAACGCACATTCAGAGCACGGGAGAGGTCAGACAGAACTCTCAGAGCACGAGGGTGGTCAGACAGCAGTCTCAGAGCACGAGGGAGGTCAGACAATACTCTCAGAGCACGGGGGAGGTCAGACATCACTCTCATTGCACGAGTGATGCACCATCAATAACTCATTCTGAGACATAAAGGCGATATATCGGCTTTAATTGACTGGAAAAAGGAACAAGCTGTTGCTGACCACCATACGACATCTTGGATACTGAGAGACCGGGCTCAGGCCTCATTCGCGTTTATACAGGGGTCTGTGGGAGGAGCCACAGGAGCAGACAGCAGGGGGCGTCCAGACTGGTATATGTAGTTCACCACAACGAGGGAGGTCAGAAAGCAGTCTCAGAGCAGGAGGGAGGTCAGACAGCACTCTCCGAGCACGAGGAAGTTCAAACAGCACGCTCAGAGTACAATGGAGGTCAGACTGCACTCTCATGGCTCAAGGGATTTCAGACAGTACGCGCAGAGGATGAGGGAGGTCCGACAGCACTCTCAGAGCATGACGGAGGTCAGACAGACCTCTCAGAGCACGAGGGAAGTCAGCCAGCGCTCTCAGAGCACGAGGGAGTTCAGACCGCACATTCAGAGCACGGGGGAGGTCACACAGAACTCTCAGAGCACGAGGGACGTCAGACAGCACTCTCAGAGCACGAGGGAGATCAGACAGCCCTCTCATAGCATGAGGGAGGTCAGACAGCACTCTCAGAACACGACCGAGGTCAGACACATCTCTCCGAGCACGAGGGAGTTCAAACCGCACATTCAGAGCACGGGGGAGGTCAGACAGAACTCTCAGAGCACGAGGGAGGTCAGACAGCAGTCTCATTGCACGAGTGATGCACCATCAATAACTCATTCTGAGACGTAATGGCGATATATCGGCTTTAATTGACTGGAAAAAGGAGGAAGCTGTTGCTGACCACCATACGACATCTTGGATACTGAGAGACCGGGCTCAGGCCTCATTCGCGTTTATACAGGGGTCTGTGGGAATTGCCACAGGAGCAGACAGCAGGGGGCGTCCAGACGGGTATATGTAGTTCACCACAACGAGGCAGATCAGAAAGCAGTCTCAGAGCACAAATCTGGTCAGACAGCACTCTCATAGAATGAGGGAGGTCAGACAGCACTCTCAGAACACGACCGAGGTCAGACACATCTCTCAGAGCATGAGGGAGGTCAGACACATCTCTCAGAGCACGAGGGAGATTAGACAGCACTCTCAGACAACGAGGGAGGTCAGACAGCACTCTCAGAGCCGCGAGGTAGATCAGACAGCACTCTCTGAGCACGAGGGAGGTCAAACAGCACGCTCAGAGTACGAGGGAGGTCAGACAGCACTCTCCGAGCACGAGGGAAGTCAAACACCAGTCTCAGAGTACGATGGAGGTCAGACTGCACTCTTAGAGTACGAGGGAGGTCAGACAATACTCTCAGAGCACGAGGGAGTTCAGACCGGACACTCAGAGCACGAGGGAGTTCGGAAAGCACTCTCATAGCATGAGGGAGGTCATACAGCACTCTCAGAACACGACCGAGGTCAGACACATCTCTCCGAGCACGAGGGAGGTCAGACACATCTCTCAGAGCACGGGGGAGGTCAGACATCACTCTCATTGCACGAGTGATGCACCATCAATAACTCATTCAGAGACGTAAAAGCGATATATCGGCTTTAATTGACTGGAAAAAGGAACAAGCTGTTGCTGACCACCATACGACATCTTGGATACTGAGAGACCGGGCACAGGCCTCATTCGCGTTTATGCAGGGGTCTGTGGGAGGAGCCACAGGAGCAGACAGCAGGGAGCGTCCAGACTGGTATATGTAGTTCACCACAACGAGGGAGGTCAGAAAGCAGTCTCAGAGCAGGAGGGAGGTCAGACAGCACTCTCCAAGCACGAGGGAGGTCAGACAGCACTCTCAGAACACAAGGGAGGTCAGACAGCACTCTCAGAGCATGAGGGAAGTCAGACAGCACTCTCCAAGCATGAGGAAGTTCAAACAGCATGCTCAGAGTACGGTGGAGGACAGACTGCACTCTCATGGCATGAGGGATTTCAGACAGCACGCGCAGAAGATGGGGGAGGTCAGACGGCCCTCTCAGAGCACGAGGGAAGTCAGCCAGCACTCTCAGTGCACGAGGGATGTCAGGCAGCACTCTCAGAGCACGAGGGAGGTCCGAAAGCACTCTCAGAGTACGAGGGAGGTCAGACAGACCTCTCAGAGCACGAGGGAAGTCAGCCAGCACTCTCAGAGCACGAGGGAGGTCAGACAGCACTCTCAGAGCATGAGGGATGTCAGGCAGCACTCTCAGAGCACGAGGGAGGTCAGACAGCACTCTCCGAGCACGAGGGAGGTCAAACAGCAGTCTCAGAGTACAATGGAGGTCAGACTGCACTCTCAGAGTACGAGGGAGGTCAGACAGCACTCTCAGAGCAAAAGGGAGGACAGAGAGCACTCTCAGAGCACTTGCGAGTTCAGATACATCTCTCCGAGCACGACGGAGGTCAGACGGCACTCTCCGAGCACGAGCGAGGTCAGACAGCACTCTCAGAGCGCGAGAGAAGTCAGACATCATTCTCTTTGCACGATTGATGCACCATCAATAACTCATACTGAGAAGTAAAGGCGATATATCGGCTTTAATTGACTGGAAAAAGGAGCAAGCTGTTGCTGACCACCATACGACATCTTGGATACTGAGAGACCGAGCTCAGGCCTCATTCGCGTTTATACAGGTGTCTGTGGGAGGAGCCACAGGAGCAGACAGCAGGGGGCGTCCAGACTGGTATATGTAGTTCACCACAACGAGGCAGACCAGAAAGCAGTCTCAGAGCACGAGGCTGGTCAGACAGCAGTCTCAGAGCACGAGGGACGACAGACAATACTCTCAGTGCACGAGGGAGGTCAGACAGCACTCTCATAGAATGAGGGAGGTCAGACAGCACTCTCAGAACACGACCGATGTCAGACACATCTCTCAGAGCATGAGGGAGGTCAGACACATCTCTCAGAGCACGAGGGAGGTCAGACACATCTCTCAGAGCACGAGGGAGATTAGACAGCACTCTCAGACAACGAGGGAGGTCAGACAGCACTCTCTGAGGACGAGGGAGGTCAAACAGCACGCTCAGAGTACGAGGGAGGTCAGACAGCACTCTCCGAGCACGAGGGAGGTCAGACATCACTCTCATTGCACGAGTGATGCACCATCAATAACTCATTCTGAGACGTAAAAGCGATATATCGGCTTTAATTGACTGGAAAAAGGAACAAGCTGTTGCTGACCACCATACGACATCTTGGATACTGAGAGACTGGGCTCAGGCCTCATTCACGTTTATACAGGGGTCTGTGGGAGGAGCCGCAGGAGCAGACAGCAGGGGGCGTCCAGACTGGTATATGTAGTTCACCACAACGAGGGAGGTCAGAAAGCAGTCTCAGAGCACGAGGGAGGTCAGACAGCACTCTCCGAGCATGAGGGAGGACAAACAGCAGTCTCAGAGCACGAGGGAGGTCAGACAGCACTCTCCGAGCACGAGGGAGGTCAGACAGCACTCTCAGAGCAAAAGGGAGGACAGAGAGCACTCTCAGAGCACTTGCGAGTTCAGACACATCTCTCCGAGCACGACGGAGGTCAGACAGCACTCTCCGAGCACGAGCGAGGTCAGACAGCACTCTCAGAGCGCGAGAGAAGTCAGACATCATTCTCTTTGCACGATTGATGCACCATCAATAACTCATACTGAGAAGTAAAGGCGATATATCGGCTTTAATTGACTGGAAAAAGGAGCAAGCTGTTGCTGACCACCATACGACATCTTGGATACTGAGAGACCGGGCTCAGGCCTCATTCGCGTTTATACAGGGGTCTGTGGGAGGAGCCACAGGAGCAGACAGCAGGGGGCGTCCAGACGGGTATATGTAGTTCACCACAACGAGGCAGACCAGAAAGCAGTCTCAGAGCACGAGGCTGGTCAGAGAGCAGTCTCAGAGCACGAGGGAGATCAGACAGCCCTCTCATAGCATGAGGGAGGTCAGACAGCACTCTCAGAACACAACCGAGGTCAGACACATCTCTCCGAGCACGAGGGAGTTCAAACCGCACATTCAGAGCACGGGGGAGGTCAGACAGAACTCTCAGAGCACGAGGGAGGTCAGACAATACTGTCAGTGCATGAGGGAGGTCAGACAGCACTCTCATAGAATGAGGGAGGTCAGACAGCACTCTCAGAACACGACCGAGGTCAGACACATCTCTCAGAGCATGAGGGAGGTCAGACACATCTCTCAGAGCACGAGGGAGGTCAGACACATCTCTCAGAGCACGAGGGAGGTCAGACAGCACTCTCAGAGCACGAGGGAGGTCAGACCATACTCTCAGAGCAAGAGGGAGGGCAGACCGCACTCTCAGAGCACGAGGGAGGTCAGACAGCACTCTCAGAGCACGAGGGATGTCAGTCAGCTCTCTGGGAGCATTCGGGAGGTCAGACAGCACTCTCAGAGCTTGAAGGAGGTCAGAAAGCACTCTCAGAGCACGAGCGATGTCAGACAGCACTCTCAGAGCACGAGGGAGTTCAGACAGCATTCTCAGGGCACGAGGGCGGTCAGCAAGCACTCTCAGAGCACGAGGGAGGTCAGACAGCACTCTCAGAGCATGAGGGAGTTCAGACAGCACTCTCAGAGCACGAGGGAGGTCAGACAGCACTCTCAGAGCACGAGGGAGTTCAGACAGCACTCTCCGAGCATGAGGGAGGTCAGACAGCACTCTGAGAGAACAAGGGAGGTCAGACGGCAGTCTCAGAGCAGGAGGGAGTTCAGACAGCACTCTCAGAGCACGAGGGAGGTCAGACTGCACACTCAGAGCACGAGCGATGTCAGACAGCACTCTGAGAGAACAAGGGAGGTCAGACGGCAGTCTCAGAGCAGGAGGGAGTTCAGACTGCACACTCAGAGCACGAGCGATGTCAGAAAGCACTTTCAGAGAACGAAGGAGGTCAGACACATCTCTCAGAGCACAAGGGTGCTCTGACACATCTCTCAGAGGACGAAGGAGGTCAGACCGCACATTCAGAGCACGAGGGAGATCAGACTGCACTCTCAGAGCACAAGCGATGTCAGACAGCACTCTCAGAGAACGAAGGAGGTCAGACCGCACTCTCAGAGCACGAGGGAGATCAGACAGCACTCTCAGTGTACGAGCGAGGTCAGACAGCACTCTCAGAGTACGAGCGAGGTCAGACAGCACTCTCCGAGCATGAGGGAGGTCAGACAGCACTCTCCGAGCATGAGGGAGGTCAAACAGCACGCTCAGTGTACGATGGAGATCAGACTGAATTCTCACGGCACGAGGGAGTTCAGACAGCACCCGCAGAGGATGAGGGATGTCACACCGCCCTTTCAGAGCACGAGGGAGGTCCGACAGCACTATCAGAGCACGAGGGAGGTCCGACAGCACTCTCAGAGCACGAGGGAGATCGGACAGACCTCTCTGAGCAAGAGGGAAGTCAGAACGCACATTCAGAGCACGAGGGAAGTCAGCCAGCACTCTCAGAGCACGAGGGAGGTCAGACAGCACTCTCAGAGCATGAGGGATGTTAGGCAGCACTCTCCGAGTACGAGGGAGGTCAAACAGCAGTCTCAGAGTACAATGGAGGTCAGACTGCACTCTCAGAGTACGAGGGAGGTCAGACAGCACTCTCAGAGCAAAAGGGAGGACAGAGAGCACTCTCAAAGCACTTGCGAGTTCAGATACATCTCTCCGAGCACGACGGAGGTCAGACGGCACTCTCCGAGCACGAGCGAGGTCAGACAGCACTCTCAGAGCGCGAGAGAAGTCAGACATCATTCTCTTTGCACGATTGATGCACCATCAATAACTCATACTGAGAAGTAAAGGCGATATATCGGCTTTAATTGACTGGAAAAAGGAGCAAGCTGTTGCTGACCACCATACGACATCTTGGATACTGAGAGACCGGGCTCAGGCCTCATTCGCGTTTATACAGGGGTCTGTGGGAGGAGCCACAGGAGCAGACAGCAGGGGGCGTCCAGACGGGTATATGTAGTTCACCACAACGAGGCAGACCAGAAAGCAGTCTCAGAGCACGAGGCTGGTCAGAGAGCAGTCTCAGAGCACGAGGGAGATCAGACAGCCCTCTCATAGCATGAGGGAGGTCAGACAGCACTCTCAGAACACAACCGAGGTCAGACACATCTCTCCGAGCACGAGGGAGTTCAAACCGCACATTCAGAGCACGGGGGAGGTCAGACAGAACTCTCAGAGCACGAGGGAGGTCAGACAATACTGTCAGTGCATGAGGGAGGTCAGACAGCACTCTCATAGAATGAGGGAGGTCAGACAGCACTCTCAGAACACGACCGAGGTCAGACACATCTCTCAGAGCATGAGGGAGGTCAGACACATCTCTCAGAGCACGAGGGAGGTCAGACACATCTCTCAGAGCACGAGGGAGGTCAGACAGCACTCTCAGAGCACGAGGGAGGTCAGACCATACTCTCAGAGCAAGAGGGAGGTCAGACACATCTCTCACTGCACGAGTGATGCACCATCAATAACTCATACTGAGACGTAAAGGCCAGATATCGGCATTAATTGACTGGAAAAAGGAACAAGCTGTTGCTGACCACCATACGTCATCTTGGATACTGAAAGACCGGGCTCAGGCCTCATTCGCGTTTATACAGGGGTCTGTGGGAGGAGCCACAGGAGCAGACAGCAGGGGGCGTCCAGACTGGTATATGTAGTTCACCACAACGAGGGAGGTCAGAAAGCATTCACGGAGCACAAGCGAGGTCAGACCACACTCTCAGAGCACGAGGGAGGGCAGACCGCACTCTCAGAGCACGAGGGAGGTCAGACAGCACTCTCAGAGCACGAGGGATGTCAGTCAGCTCTCTGGGAGCATTCGGGAGGTCAGACAGCACTCTCAGAGCTTGAAGGAGGTCAGAAAGCACTCTCAGAGCACGAGCGATGTCAGACAGCACTCTCAGAGCACGAGGGAGTTCAGACAGCATTCTCAGGGCACGAGGGCGGTCAGCAAGCACTCTCAGAGCACGAGGGAGGTCAGACAGCACTCTCAGAGCATGAGGGAGTTCAGACAGCACTCTCAGAGCACGAGGGAGGTCAGACAGCACTCTCAGAGCACGAGGGAGTTCAGACAGCACTCTCCGAGCATGAGGGAGGTCAGACAGCACTCTGAGAGAACAAGGGAGGTCAGACGGCAGTCTCAGAGCAGGAGGGAGTTCAGACAGCACTCTCAGAGCACGAGGGAGGTCAGACTGCACACTCAGAGCACGAGCGATGTCAGACAGCACTCTGAGAGAACAAGGGAGGTCAGACGGCAGTCTCAGAGCAGGAGGGAGTTCAGACTGCACACTCAGAGCACGAGCGATGTCAGAAAGCACTTTCAGAGAACGAAGGAGGTCAGACACATCTCTCAGAGCACAAGGGTGCTCTGACACATCTCTCAGAGGACGAAGGAGGTCAGACCGCACATTCAGAGCACGAGGGAGATCAGACTGCACTCTCAGAGCACAAGCGATGTCAGACAGCACTCTCAGAGAACGAAGGAGGTCAGACCGCACTCTCAGAGCACGAGGGAGATCAGACAGCACTCTCAGTGTACGAGCGAGGTCAGACAGCACTCTCAGAGTACGAGCGAGGTCAGACAGCACTCTCCGAGCATGAGGGAGGTCAGACAGCACTCTCCGAGCATGAGGGAGGTCAAACAGCACGCTCAGTGTACGATGGAGGTCAGACTGAATTCTCACGGCACGAGGGAGTTCAGACAGCACCCGCAGAGGATGAGGGATGTCACACCGCCCTTTCAGAGCACGAGGGAGGTCCGACAGCACTATCAGAGCACGAGGGAGGTCCGACAGCACTCTCAGAGCACGAGGGAGATCGGACAGACCTCTCTGAGCAAGAGGGAAGTCAGAACGCACATTCAGAGCACGGGAGAGGTCAGACAGAACTCTCAGAGCACGAGGGTGGTCAGACAGCAGTCTCAGAGCACGAGGGAGGTCAGACAATACTCTCAGAGCACGGGGGAGGTCAGACATCACTCTCATTGCACGAGTGATGCACCATCAATAACTCATTCTGAGACATAAAGGCGATATATCGGCTTTAATTGACTGGAAAAAGGAACAAGCTGTTGCTGACCACCATACGACATCTTGGATACTGAGAGACCGGGCACAGGCCTCATTCGCGTTTATGCAGGGGTCTGTGGGAGGAGCCACAGGAGCAGACAGCAGGGAGCGTCCAGACTGGTATATGTAGTTCACCACAACGAGGGAGGTCAGAAAGCAGTCTCAGAGCAGGAGGGAGGTCAGACAGCACTCTCCAAGCACGAGGGAGGTCAGACAGCACTCTCAGAACACAAGGGAGGTCAGACAGCACTCTCAGAGCATGAGGGAAGTCAGACAGCACTCTCCAAGCATGAGGAAGTTCAAACAGCATGCTCAGAGTACGGTGGAGGACAGACTGCACTCTCATGGCATGAGGGATTTCAGACAGCACGCGCAGAAGATGGGGGAGGTCAGACGGCCCTCTCAGAGCACGAGGGAAGTCAGCCAGCACTCTCAGTGCACGAGGGATGTCAGGCAGCACTCTCAGAGCACGAGGGAGGTCCGAAAGCACTCTCAGAGTACGAGGGAGGTCAGACAGACCTCTCAGAGCACGAGGGAAGTCAGCCAGCACTCTCAGAGCACGAGGGAGGTCAGACAGCACTCTCAGAGCATGAGGGATGTCAGGCAGCACTCTCAGAGCACGAGGGAGGTCAGACAGCACTCTCCGAGCACGAGGGAGGTCAAACAGCAGTCTCAGAGTACAATGGAGGTCAGACTGCACTCTCAGAGTACGAGGGAGGTCAGACAGCACTCTCAGAGCAAAAGGGAGGACAGAGAGCACTCTCAGAGCACTTGCGAGTTCAGATACATCTCTCCGAGCACGACGGAGGTCAGACGGCACTCTCCGAGCACGAGCGAGGTCAGACAGTACTCTCAGAGCGCGAGAGAAGTCAGACATCATTCTCTTTGCACGATTGATGCACCATCAATAACTCATACTGAGAAGTAAAGGCGATATATCGGCTTTAATTGACTGGAAAAAGGAGCAAGCTGTTGCTGACCACCATACGACATCTTGGATACTGAGAGACCGAGCTCAGGCCTCATTCGCGTTTATACAGGTGTCTGTGGGAGGAGCCACAGGAGCAGACAGCAGGGGGCGTCCAGACTGGTATATGTAGTTCACCACAACGAGGGAGGTCAGAAAGCATTCACGGAGCACAAGCGAGGTCAGACCACACTCTCAGAGCACGAGGGAGGGCAGACCGCACTCTCAGAGCACGAGGGAGGTCAGACAGCACTCTCAGAGCACGAGGGATGTCAGTCAGCTCTCTGGGAGCATTCGGGAGGTCAGACAGCACTCTCAGAGCTTGAAGGAGGTCAGAAAGCACTCTCAGAGCACGAGCGATGTCAGACAGCACTCTCAGAGCACGAGGGAGTTCAGACAGCATTCTCAGGGCACGAGGGCGGTCAGCAAGCACTCTCAGAGCACGAGGGAGGTCAGACAGCACTCTCAGAGCATGAGGGAGTTCAGACAGCACTCTCAGAGCACGAGGGAGGTCAGACAGCACTCTCAGAGCACGAGGGAGTTCAGACAGCACTCTCCGAGCATGAGGGAGGTCAGACAGCACTCTGAGAGAACAAGGGAGGTCAGACGGCAGTCTCAGAGCAGGAGGGAGTTCAGACAGCACTCTCAGAGCACGAGGGAGGTCAGACTGCACACTCAGAGCACGAGCGATGTCAGACAGCACTCTGAGAGAACAAGGGAGGTCAGACGGCAGTCTCAGAGCAGGAGGGAGTTCAGACTGCACACTCAGAGCACGAGCGATGTCAGAAAGCACTTTCAGAGAACGAAGGAGGTCAGACACATCTCTCAGAGCACAAGGGTGCTCTGACACATCTCTCAGAGGACGAAGGAGGTCAGACCGCACATTCAGAGCACGAGGGAGATCAGACTGCACTCTCAGAGCACAAGCGATGTCAGACAGCACTCTCAGAGAACGAAGGAGGTCAGACCGCACTCTCAGAGCACGAGGGAGATCAGACAGCACTCTCAGTGTACGAGCGAGGTCAGACAGCACTCTCAGAGTACGAGCGAGGTCAGACAGCACTCTCCGAGCATGAGGGAGGTCAGACAGCACTCTCCGAGCATGAGGGAGGTCAAACAGCACGCTCAGTGTACGATGGAGGTCAGACTGAATTCTCACGGCACGAGGGAGTTCAGACAGCACCCGCAGAGGATGAGGGATGTCACACCGCCCTTTCAGAGCACGAGGGAGGTCCGACAGCACTATCAGAGCACGAGGGAGGTCCGACAGCACTCTCAGAGCACGAGGGAGATCGGACAGACCTCTCTGAGCAAGAGGGAAGTCAGAACGCACATTCAGAGCACGGGAGAGGTCAGACAGAACTCTCAGAGCACGAGGGTGGTCAGACAGCAGTCTCAGAGCACGAGGGAGGTCAGACAATACTCTCAGAGCACGGGGGAGGTCAGACATCACTCTCATTGCACGAGTGATGCACCATCAATAACTCATTCTGAGACATAAAGGCGATATATCGGCTTTAATTGACTGGAAAAAGGAACAAGCTGTTGCTGACCACCATACGACATCTTGGATACTGAGAGACCGGGCACAGGCCTCATTCGCGTTTATGCAGGGGTCTGTGGGAGGAGCCACAGGAGCAGACAGCAGGGAGCGTCCAGACTGGTATATGTAGTTCACCACAACGAGGGAGGTCAGAAAGCAGTCTCAGAGCAGGAGGGAGGTCAGACAGCACTCTCCAAGCACGAGGGAGGTCAGACAGCACTCTCAGAACACAAGGGAGGTCAGACAGCACTCTCAGAGCATGAGGGAAGTCAGACAGCACTCTCCAAGCATGAGGAAGTTCAAACAGCATGCTCAGAGTACGGTGGAGGACAGACTGCACTCTCATGGCATGAGGGATTTCAGACAGCACGCGCAGAAGATGGGGGAGGTCAGACGGCCCTCTCAGAGCACGAGGGAAGTCAGCCAGCACTCTCAGTGCACGAGGGATGTCAGGCAGCACTCTCAGAGCACGAGGGAGGTCCGAAAGCACTCTCAGAGTACGAGGGAGGTCAGACAGACCTCTCAGAGCACGAGGGAAGTCAGCCAGCACTCTCAGAGCACGAGGGAGGTCAGACAGCACTCTCAGAGCATGAGGGATGTCAGGCAGCACTCTCAGAGCACGAGGGAGGTCAGACAGCACTCTCCGAGCACGAGGGAGGTCAAACAGCAGTCTCAGAGTACAATGGAGGTCAGACTGCACTCTCAGAGTACGAGGGAGGTCAGACAGCACTCTCAGAGCAAAAGGGAGGACAGAGAGCACTCTCAGAGCACTTGCGAGTTCAGATACATCTCTCCGAGCACGACGGAGGTCAGACGGCACTCTCCGAGCACGAGCGAGGTCAGACAGTACTCTCAGAGCGCGAGAGAAGTCAGACATCATTCTCTTTGCACGATTGATGCACCATCAATAACTCATACTGAGAAGTAAAGGCGATATATCGGCTTTAATTGACTGGAAAAAGGAGCAAGCTGTTGCTGACCACCATACGACATCTTGGATACTGAGAGACCGAGCTCAGGCCTCATTCGCGTTTATACAGGTGTCTGTGGGAGGAGCCACAGGAGCAGACAGCAGGGGGCATCCAGACTGGTATATGTAGTTCACCACAACGAGGCAGACCAGAAAGCAGTCTCAGAGCACGAGGCTGGTCAGACAGCAGTCTCAGAGCACGAGGGACGTCAGACAATACTCTCAGTGCACGAGGGAGGTCAGACAGCACTCTCATAGAATGAGGGAGGTCAGACAGCACTCTCAGAACACGACCGAGGTCAGACACATCTCTCAGAGCATGAGGGAGGTCAGACACATCTCTCAGAGCACGAGGGAGGTGAGACACATCTCTCAGAGCACGAGGGAGATTAGACAGCACTCTCAGACAACGAGGGAGGTCAGACAGCACTCTCTGAGGACGAGGGAGGTCAAACAGCACGCTCAGAGTACGAGGGAGGTCAGACAGCACTCTCCGAGCACGAGGGAGGTCAGACATCACTCTCATTGCACGAGTGATGCACCATCAATAACTCATTCTGAGACGTAAAAGCGATATATCGGCTTTAATTGACTGGAAAAAGGAACAAGCTGTTGCTGACCACCATACGACATCTTGGATACTGAGAGACTGGGCTCAGGCCTCATTCACGTTTATACAGGGGTCTGTGGGAGGAGCCGCAGGAGCAGACAGCAGGGTGCGTCCAGACTGGTATATGTAGTTCACCACAACGAGGGAGGTCAGAAAGCAGTCTCAGAGCACGAGGGAGGTCAGACAGCACTCTCCGAGCATGAGGGAGGACAAACAGCAGTCTCAGAGTACGATGGAGGTCAGACTGCACTCTCAGAGCAAAAGGGAGGACAGAGAGCACTCTCAGAGCACTTGCGAGTTCAGACACATCTCTCCGAGCACGACGGAGGTCAGACAGCACTCTCCGAGCACGAGCGAGGTCAGACAGCACTCTCAGAGCGCGAGAGAAGTCAGACATCATTCTCTTTGCACGATTGATGCACCATCAATAAATCATACTGAGAAGTAAAGGCGATATATCGGCTTTAATTGACTGGAAAAAGGAGCAAGCTGTTGCTGACCACCATACGACATCTTGGATACTGAGAGACCGGGCTCAGGCCTCATTCGCGTTTATACAGGGGTCTGTGGGAGGAGCCACAGGAGCAGACAGCAGGGGGCGTCCAGACGGGTATATGTAGTTCACCACAACGAGGCAGACCAGAAAGCAGTCTCAGAGCACGAGGCTGGTCAGAGAGCAGTCTCAGAGCACGAGGGAGATCAGACAGCCCTCTCATAGCATGAGGGAGGTCAGACAGCACTCTCAGAACACAACCGAGGTCAGACACATCTCTCCGAGCACGAGGGAGTTCAAACCGCACATTCAGAGCACGGGGGAGGTCAGACAGAACTCTCAGAGCACGAGGGAGGTCAGACAATACTGTCAGTGCATGAGGGAGGTCAGACAGCACTCTCATAGAATGAGGGAGGTCAGACAGCACTCTCAGAACACGACCGAGGTCAGACACATCTCTCAGAGCATGAGGGAGGTCAGACACATCTCTCAGAGCACGAGGGAGGTCAGACACATCTCTCAGAGCACGAGGGAGGTCAGACAGCACTCTCAGAGCACGAGGGAGGTCAGACCATACTCTCAGAGCAAGAGGGAGGTCAGACACATCTCTCACTGCACGAGTGATGCACCATCAATAACTCATACTGAGACGTAAAGGCCAGATATCGGCATTAATTGACTGGAAAAAGGAACAAGCTGTTGCTGACCACCATACGTCATCTTGGATACTGAAAGACCGGGCTCAGGCCTCATTCGCGTTTATACAGGGGTCTGTGGGAGGAGCCACAGGAGCAGACAGCAGGGGGCGTCCAGACTGGTATATGTAGTTCACCACAACGAGGGAGGTCAGAAAGCATTCACGGAGCACAAGCGAGGTCAGACCACACTCTCAGAGCACGAGGGAGGGCAGACCGCACTCTCAGAGCACGAGGGAGGTCAGACAGCACTCTCAGAGCACGAGGGATGTCAGTCAGCTCTCTGGGAGCATTCGGGAGGTCAGACAGCACTCTCAGAGCTTGAAGGAGGTCAGAAAGCACTCTCAGAGCACGAGCGATGTCAGACAGCACTCTCAGAGCACGAGGGAGTTCAGACAGCATTCTCAGGGCACGAGGGCGGTCAGCAAGCACTCTCAGAGCACGAGGGAGGTCAGACAGCACTCTCAGAGCATGAGGGAGTTCAGACAGCACTCTCAGAGCACGAGGGAGTTCAGACAGCACTCTCCGAGCATGAGGGAGGTCAGACAGCACTCTGAGAGAACAAGGGAGGTCAGACGGCAGTCTCAGAGCAGGAGGGAGTTCAGACAGCACTCTCAGAGCACGAGGGAGGTCAGACTGCACACTCAGAGCACGAGCGATGTTAGACAGCACTCTGAGAGAACAAGGGAGGTCAGACGGCAGTCTCAGAGCAGGAGGGAGTTCAGACTGCACACTCAGAGCACGAGCGATGTCAGAAAGCACTTTCAGAGAACGAAGGAGGTCAGACACATCTCTCAGAGCACAAGGGTGCTCTGACACATCTCTCAGAGGACGAAGGAGGTCAGACCGCACATTCAGAGCACGAGGGAGATCAGACTGCACTCTCAGAGCACAAGCGATGTCAGACAGCACTCTCAGAGAACGAAGGAGGTCAGACCGCACTCTCAGAGCACGAGGGAGATCAGACAGCACTCTCAGTGTACGAGCGAGGTCAGACAGCACTCTCAGAGTACGAGCGAGGTCAGACAGCACTCTCCGAGCATGAGGGAGGTCAGACAGCACTCTCCGAGCATGAGGGAGGTCAAACAGCACGCTCAGTGTACGATGGAGGTCAGACTGAATTCTCACGGCACGAGGGAGTTCAGACAGCACCCGCAGAGGATGAGGGATGTCACACCGCCCTTTCAGAGCACGAGGGAGGTCCGACAGCACTATCAGAGCACGAGGGAGGTCCGACAGCACTCTCAGAGCACGAGGGAGATCGGACAGACCTCTCTGAGCAAGAGGGAAGTCAGAACGCACATTCAGAGCACGGGAGAGGTCAGACAGAACTCTCAGAGCACGAGGGTGGTCAGACAGCAGTCTCAGAGCACGAGGGAGGTCAGACAATACTCTCAGAGCACGGGGGAGGTCAGACATCACTCTCATTGCACGAGTGATGCACCATCAATAACTCATTCTGAGACATAAAGGCGATATATCGGCTTTAATTGACTGGAAAAAGGAACAAGCTGTTGCTGACCACCATACGACATCTTGGATACTGAGAGACCGGGCTCAGGCCTCATTCGCGTTTATACAGGGGTCTGTGGGAGGAGCCACAGGAGCAGACAGCAGGGGGCGTCCAGACTGGTATATGTAGTTCACCACAACGAGGGAGGTCAGAAAGCAGTCTCAGAGCAGGAGGGAGGTCAGACAGCACTCTCCGAGCACGAGGAAGTTCAAACAGCACGCTCAGAGTACAATGGAGGTCAGACTGCACTCTCATGGCTCAAGGGATTTCAGACAGTACGCGCAGAGGATGAGGGAGGTCCGACAGCACTCTCAGAGCATGACGGAGGTCAGACAGACCTCTCAGAGCACGAGGGAAGTCAGCCAGCGCTCTCAGAGCACGAGGGAGTTCAGACCGCACATTCAGAGCACGGGGGAGGTCACACAGAACTCTCAGAGCACGAGGGACGTCAGACAGCACTCTCAGAGCACGAGGGAGATCAGACAGCCCTCTCATAGCATGAGGGAGGTCAGACAGCACTCTCAGAACACGACCGAGGTCAGACACATCTCTCCGAGCACGAGGGAGTTCAAACCGCACATTCAGAGCACGGGGGAGGTCAGACAGAACTCTCAGAGCACGAGGGAGGTCAGACAGCAGTCTCATTGCACGAGTGATGCACCATCAATAACTCATTCTGAGACGTAAAGGCGATATATCGGCTTTAATTGACTGGAAAAAGGAGGAAGCTGTTGCTGACCACCATACGACATCTTGGATACTGAGAGACCGGGCTCAGGCCTCATTCGCGATTATACAGGGGTCTTTGGGAATTGCCACAGGAGCAGACAGCAGGGGGCGTCCAGACGGGTATATGTAGTTCACCACAACGAGGCAGATCAGAAAGCAGTCTCAGCACAAATCTGGTCAGACAGCACTCTCATAGAATGAGGGAGGTCAGACAGCACTCTCAGAACACGACCGAGGTCAGACACATCTCTCAGAGCATGAGGGAGGTCAGACACATCTCTCAGAGCACGAGGGAGATTAGACAGCACTCTGAGACAACGAGGGAGGTCAGACAGCACTCTCAGAGCACGAGGGAGATCAGACAGCACTCTCAGAACACGACCGAGGTCAGACACATCTCTCCGAGCACGAGGGAGGTCAGACTGCACCTTCAGAGCACGGGAGAGGTCAGACAGAACTCTCAGAGCATGAGGGTGGTCAGACAGCACTCTCAGAGCACGAGGGAGGTCAGACAATACTCTCAGAGCACGAGGGAGGTCAGACATCACTCTCATTGCACGAATGATGCACCATCAATAACTCATTCAGAGACGTAAAAGCGATATATCGGCTTTAATTGACTGGAAAAAGGAACAAGCTGTTGCTGACCACCATACGACATCTTGGATACTGAGAGACCGGGCTCAGGCCTCATTCGCGTTTATGCAGGGGTCTGTGGGAGGAGCCACAGGAGCAGACAGCAGGGTGCGTCCAGACTGGTATATGTAGTTCACCACAACGAGGGAGGTCAGAAAGCAGTCTCAGAGCAGGAGGGAGGTCAGACAGCACTCTCCGAGCACGAGGGAGGTCAGACAGCACTCTCAGAACACAAGGGAGGTCAGACAGCACTCTCAGAGCATGAGGGAAGTCAGACAGCACTCTCCAAGCATGAGGAAGTTCAAACAGCATGCTCAGAGTACGGTGGAGGACAGACTGCACTCTCATGGCACGAGGGATTTCAGACAGCACGCGCAGAAGATGGGGGAGGTCAGACGGCCCTCTCAGAGCACGAGGGAAGTCAGCCAGCACTCTCAGTGCACGAGGGATGTCAGGCAGCACTCTCAGAGCACGAGGGAGGTCCGACAGCACTTTCAGAGTACGAGGGAGGTCAGACAGACCTCTCAGAGCACGAGGGAAGTCAGCCAGCACTCTCAGAGCACGAGGGAGGTCAGACAGCACTCTCAGAGCATGAGGGATGTTAGGCAGCACTCTCCGAGCACGAGGGAGGTCAAACAGCAGTCTCAGAGTACAATGGAGGTCAGACTGCACTCTCAGAGTACGAGGGAGGTCAGACAGCACTCTCAGAGCAAAAGGGAGGACAGAGAGCACTCTCAGAGCACTTGCGAGTTCAGATACATCTCTCCGAGCACGACGGAGGTCAGACGGCACTCTCCGAGCACGAGCGAGGTCAGACAGCACTCTCAGAGCGCGAGAGAAGTCAGACATCATTCTCTTTGCACGATTGATGCACCATCAATAACTCATACTGAGAAGTAAAGGCGATATATCGGCTTTAATTGACTGGAAAAAGGAGCAAGCTGTTGCTGACCACCATACAACATCTTGGATACTGAGAGACCGAGCTCAGGCCTCATTCGCGTTTATACAGGGGTTTGTGGGAGGAGCCACAGGAGCAGACAGCAGGGGGCGTCCAGACTGGTATATGTAGTTCACCACAACGAGGCAGACCAGAAAGCAGTCTCAGAGCACGAGGGACGACAGACAATACTCTCAGTGCACGAGGGAGGTCAGACAGCACTCTCATAGAATGAGGGAGGTCAGACAGCACTCTCAGAACACGACCGAGGTCAGACACATCTCTCAGAGCATGAGGGAGGTCAGACACATCTCTCAGAGCACGAGGGAGGTCAGACACATCTCTCAGAGCACGAGGGAGATTAGACAGCACTCTCAGACAACGAGGGAGGTCAGACAGCACTCTCAGAGCACGAGGGAGATCAGACAGCACTCTCTGAGCACGAGGGAGGTCAAACAGCACGCTCAGAGTACGAGGGAGGTCAGACAGCACTCTCCGAGCACGAGGGAGGTCAGACATCACTCTCATTGCACGAGTGATGCACCATCAATAACTCATTCTGAGACGTAAAAGCGATATATCGGCTTTAATTGACTGGAAAAAGGAACAAGCTGTTGCTGACCACCATACGACATCTTGGATACTGAGAGACCGGGCTCAGGCCTCATTCGCGTTTATGCAGGGGTCTGTGGGAGGAGCCACAGGAGCAGACAGCAGGGTGCGTCCAGACTGGTATATGTAGTTCACCACAACGAGGGAGGTCAGACAGCACTCTCAGAGCAGGAGGGAGGTCAGACAGCACTCTCAGAGCATGAGGGAAGTCAGACAGCACTCTCCAAGCATGAGGAAGTTCAAACAGCATGCTCAGAGTACGGTGGAGTACAGACTGCACTCTCATGGCACGAGGGATTTCAGACAGCACGCGCAGAAGATGGGGGAGGTCAGACGGCCCTCTCAGAGCACGGGGGAAGTCAGCCAGCACTCTCAGTGCACGAGGGATGTCAGGCAGCACTCTCAGAGCACGAGGGAGGTCCGACAGCACTCTCAGAGTACGAGGGAGGTCAGACAGACCTCTCAGAGCACAAGGGAAGTCAGCCAGCACTCTCAGAGCACGAGGGAGGTCAGACAGCACTCTCAGAGCATGAGGGATGTTAGGCAGCACTCTCCGAGCACGAGGGAGGTCAAACAGCAGTCTCAGAGTACAATGGAGGTCAGACTGCACTCTCAGAGTACGAGGGAGGTCAGACAGCACTCTCAGAGCAAAAGGGATGACAGAGAGCACTCTCAGAGCACTTGCGAGTTCAGATACATCTCTCCGAGCACGACGGAGGTCAGACGGCACTCTCCGAGCAGGAGCGAGGTCAGACAGCACTCTCAGAGCGCGAGAGAAGTCAGACATCATTCTCTTTGCACGATTGATGCACCATCAATAACTCATACTGAGAAGTAAAGGCGATATATCGGCTTTAATTGACTGGAAAAAGGAGCAAGCTGTTGCTGACCACCATACGACATCTTGGATACTGAGAGACCGAGCTCAGGCCTCATTCGCGTTTATACAGGGGTCTGTGGGAGGAGCCACAGGAGCAGACAGCAGGGGGCGTCCAGACTGGTATATGTAGTTCACCACAACGAGGCAGACCAGAAAGCAGTCTCAGAGCACGAGGCTGGTCAGACAGCAGTCTCAGAGCACGAGGGACGACAGACAATACTCTCAGTGCACGAGGGAGGTCAGACAGCACTCTCATAGAATGAGGGAGGTCAGACAGCACTCTCAGAACACGACCGAGGTCAGACACATCTCTCAGAGCATGAGAGAGGTCAGACACATCTCTCAGAGCACGAGGGAGGTCAGACACATCTCTCAGAGCACGAGGGAGATTAGACAGCACTCTCAGACAACGAGGGAGGTCAGACAGCACGCTCAGAGTACGAGGGAGGTCAGACAGCACTCTCCGAGCACGAGGGAGGTCAGACATCACTCTCATTGCACGAGTGATGCACCATCAATAACTCATTCTGAGACGTAAAAGCGATATATCGGCTTTAATTGACCGGAAAAAGGAACAAGCTGTTGCTGACCACCATACGACATCTTGGATACTGAGAGACTGGGCTCAGGCCTCATTCGCGTTTATACAGGGGTCTGTGGGAGGAGCCGCAGGAGCAGACAGCAGGGTGCGTCCAGACTGGTATATGTAGTTCACCACAACGAGGGAGGTCAGAAAGCAGTCTCAGAGCAGGAGGGAGGTCAGACAGCACTCTCAGAGCACGAGGGACGTCAGACAGCACTCTCCGAGCACGAGGGAGGTCAGACAGCACTCTCAGAGCACAAGGGAGGTCAGACAGCACTCTCAGAGCACGAGGGAGGTCAGACAGCACTCTCCAAGCATGAGGAAGTTCAAACAGCACGCTCAGAGTACGGTGGAGGACAGACTGCACTCTCATGGCACGAGGGATTTCAGACAGCAGGCGCAGAAGATGGGGGAGGTCAGACGGCCCTCTCAGAGCACGAGGGAAATCAGCCAGCACTCTCAGTGCACGAGGGATGTCAGGCAGCACTCTCAGAGCACGAGGGAGGTCCGACAGCACTCTCAGAGTACGAGGGAGGTCAGACAGACCTCTCAGAGCACGAGGGAAGTCAGCCAGCACTCTCAGAGCACGAGGGAGGTCAGACAGCACTCTCAGAGCATGAGGGATATCAGGCAGCACTCTCAGAGCACGAGGGAGGTCAGACAGCACTCTCCGAGCACGAGGGAGGTCAAACAGCAGTCTCAGAGTACGATGGAGGTCAGACTGCACTCTCAGAGTACGAGGGAGGTCAGACAGCACTCTCAGAGCACTTGCGAGTTCAGATACATCTCTCCGAGCACGACGGAGGTCAGACGGCACTCTCCGAGCACGAGCGAGGTCAGACAGCACTCTCAGAGCGCGAGAGAAGTCAGACATCATTCTCTTTGCACGATTGATGCACCATCAATAACTCATACTGAGAAGTAAAGGCGATATATCGGCTTTAATTGACTGGAAAAAGGAGCAAGCTGTTGCTGACCACCATACAACATCTTGGATACTGAGAGACCGAGCTCAGGCCTCATTCGCGTTTATACAGGGGTTTGTGGGAGGAGCCACAGGAGCAGACAGCAGGGGGCGTCCAGACTGGTATATGTAGTTCACCACAACGAGGCAGACCAGAAAGCAGTCTCAGAGCACGAGGCTGGTCAGACAGCAGTCTCAGAGCACGAGGGAGGTCAGACAGCACTCTCATAGAATGAGGGAGGTCAGACAGCACTCTCAGAACACGACCGAGGTCAGACACATCTCTCAGAGCATGAGGGAGGTCAGACACATCTCTCAGAGCACGAGGGAGGTCAGACACATCTCTCAGAGCACGAGGGAGATTAGACAGCACTCTCAGACAACGAGGGAGGTCAGACAGCACTCTCAGAGCACGAGGGAGATCAGACAGCACTCTCTGAGCACGAGGGAGGTCAAACAGCACGCTCAGAGTTCGAGGGAGGTCAGACAGCACTCTCCGAGCACGAGGGAGGTCAGACATCACTCTCATTGCACGAGTGATGCACCATCAATAACTCATTCTGAGACGTAAAAGCGATATATCGGCTTTAATTGACTGGAAAAAGGAACAAGCTGTTGCTGACCACCATACGACATCTTGGATACTGAGAGACCGGGCTCAGGCCTCATTCGCGTTTATGCAGGGGTCTGTGGGAGGAGCCACAGGAGCAGACAGCAGGGTGCGTCCAGACTGGTATACGTAGTTCACCACAACGAGGGAGGTCAGACAGCACTCTCAGAGCAGGAGGGAGGTCAGACAGCACTCTCAGAGCATGAGGGAAGTCAGACAGCACTCTCCAAGCATGAGGAAGTTCAAACAGCATGCTCAGAGTACGGTGGAGTACAGACTGCACTCTCATGGCACGAGGGATTTCAGACAGCACGCGCAGAAGATGGGGGAGGTCAGACGGCCCTCTCAGAGCACGAGGGAAGTCAGCCAGCACTCTCAGTGCACGAGGGATGTCAGGCAGCACTCTCAGAGCACGAGGGAGGTCCGACAGCACTCTCAGAGTACGAGGGAGGTCAGACAGACCTCTCAGAGCACAAGGGAAGTCAGCCAGCACTCTCAGAGCACGAGGGAGGTCAGACAGCACTCTCAGAGCATGAGGGATGTTAGGCAGCACTCTCCGAGCACGAGGGAGGTCAAACAGCAGTCTCAGAGTACAATGGAGGTCAGACTGCACTCTCAGAGTACGAGGGAGGTCAGACAGCACTCTCAGAGCAAAAGGGATGACAGAGAGCACTCTCAGAGCACTTGCGAGTTCAGATACATCTCTCCGAGCACGACGGAGGTCAGACGGCACTCTCCGAGCAGGAGCGAGGTCAGACAGCACTCTCAGAGCGCGAGAGAAGTCAGACATCATTCTCTTTGCACGATTGATGCACCATCAATAACTCATACTGAGAAGTAAAGGCGATATATCGGCTTTAATTGACTGGAAAAAGGAGCAAGCTGTTGCTGACCACCATACGACATCTTGGATACTGAGAGACCGAGCTCAGGCCTCATTCGCGTTTATACAGGGGTCTGTGGGAGGAGCCACAGGAGCAGACAGCAGGGGGCGTCCAGACTGGTATATGTAGTTCACCACAACGAGGCAGACCAGAAAGCAGTCTCAGAGCACGAGGCTGGTCAGACAGCAGTCTCAGAGCACGAGGGACGACAGACAATACTCTCAGTGCACGAGGGAGGTCAGACAGCACTCTCATAGAATGAGGGAGGTCAGACAGCACTCTCAGAACACGACCGAGGTCAGACACATCTCTCAGAGCATGAGAGAGGTCAGACACATCTCTCAGAGCACGAGGGAGGTCAGACACATCTCTCAGAGCACGAGGGAGATTAGACAGCACTCTCAGACAACGAGGGAGGTCAGACAGCACGCTCAGAGTACGAGGGAGGTCAGACAGCACTCTCCGAGCACGAGGGAGGTCAGACATCACTCTCATTGCACGAGTGATGCACCATCAATAACTCATTCTGAGACGTAAAAGCGATATATCGGCTTTAATTGACCGGAAAAAGGAACAAGCTGTTGCTGACCACCATACGACATCTTGGATACTGAGAGACTGGGCTCAGGCCTCATTCGCGTTTATACAGGGGTCTGTGGGAGGAGCCGCAGGAGCAGACAGCAGGGTGCGTCCAGACTGGTATATGTAGTTCACCACAACGAGGGAGGTCAGAAAGCAGTCTCAGAGCAGGAGGGAGGTCAGACAGCACTCTCAGAGCACGAGGGACGTCAGACAGCACTCTCCGAGCACGAGGGAGGTCAGACAGCACTCTCAGAGCACAAGGGAGGTCAGACAGCACTCTCAGAGCACGAGGGAGGTCAGACAGCACTCTCCAAGCATGAGGAAGTTCAAACAGCACGCTCAGAGTACGGTGGAGGACAGACTGCACTCTCATGGCACGAGGGATTTCAGACAGCAGGCGCAGAAGATGGGGGAGGTCAGACGGCCCTCTCAGAGCACGAGGGAAATCAGCCAGCACTCTCAGTGCACGAGGGATGTCAGGCAGCACTCTCAGAGCACGAGGGAGGTCCGACAGCACTCTCAGAGTACGAGGGAGGTCAGACAGACCTCTCAGAGCACGAGGGAAGTCAGCCAGCACTCTCAGAGCACGAGGGAGGTCAGACAGCACTCTCAGAGCATGAGGGATATCAGGCAGCACTCTCAGAGCACGAGGGAGGTCAGACAGCACTCTCCGAGCACGAGGGAGGTCAAACAGCAGTCTCACAGTACGATGGAGGTCAGACTGCACTCTCAGAGTACGAGGGAGGTCAGCCAGCACTCTCAGAGCAAAAGGGAGGACAGAGAGCACTCTCAGAGCACTTGCGAGTTCAGACACATCTCTCTGAGCACGACGGAGGTCAGACGGCACTCTCCGAGCACGAGCGAGGTCAGACAGCACTCTCAGAGCGCGAGAGAAGTCAGACATCATTCTCTTTGCACGATTGATGCACCATCAATAACTCATACTGAGAAGTAAAGGCGATATATCGGCTTTAATTGACTGGAAAAAGGAGCAAGCTGTTGCTGACCACCATACGACATCTTGGATACTGAGAGACCGGGCTCAGGCCTCATTCGCGTTTACACAGGGGTCTGTGGGAGGAGCCACAGGAGCAGACAGCAGGGGGCGTCCAGACGGGTATATGTAGTTCACCGCAACGAGACAGACCAGAAAGCAGTCTCAGAGCACGAGGCTGGTCAGACAGCAGTCTCAGAGCACGAGGGATGTCAGACAATCCTCTCAGTGCACGAGGGAGGTCAGACAGCACTCTCATAGAATGAGGGAGGTCAGACAGCACTCTCAGAACACGACCGAGGTCAGACACATCTCTCAGAGCATGAGGGAGGTCAGACACATCTCTCAGAGCACGAGGGAGGTCAGACACATCTTTCAGAGCACGAGGGAGATTAGACAGCACTCTCTGAGCACGAGGGAGGTCAAACATCACTCTCATTGCACGAGTGATGCACCATCAATAACTCATTCTGAGACGTAAAAGCGATATATCGGCTTTAATTGACTGGAAAAAGGAACAAGCTGTTGCTGACCACCATACGACATCTTGGATGCTGAGAGACCTGGCTCAGGCCTCAATCGTGTTTATACAGGGGTCTGTGGGAGGAGCCACAGGAGCATACAGCAGGGGGCGTCCAGACTGGTATATGTAGTTCACCACAACGAGGGAGGTCAGAAAGCACGCTCAGAGGGAGAGGGAGTTCAGGCAGAACTGTCAGAAAAAGAGGGAGGTCAGACTCATCTCTCAGAACTCGAGGGAGATCAGACAACACTGTCAGAGCACGAGGGAGGTCAGACTGCACACTCAGAGCAGGAATGAGGTCAGACAGCACTCACAGAGCACGAGGGAGGTCAGACAGCACTCTCAGAACACGACCGAGGTCAGACACATCTCTCCGAGCACGAGGGAGTTCAAACCGCACATTCAGAGCACGGGGGAGGTCAGACAGAACTCTCAGAGTACGATGGAGGTCAGACTGCACTCTCAGAGAACGAGGGAGGTCAGACAATACTCTCAGAGCACGAGGGAGTTCAGACCGGACACTCAGAGCACGAGGGAGTTCGGAAAGCACTCTCATAGCATGAGGGAGGTCATACAGCACTCTCAGAACACGACCGAGGTCAGACACATCTCTCCGAGCACGAGGGAGGTCAGACCGCAGATTCAGAGCACGAGGGAGGTCAGACAGCACCTTCAGAGCACGGGGGAGGTCAGACAGAACTCTCAGAGCACGAGGGAGGTCAGACAGCACTCTCAGAGCACGAGGGAGGTCAGACAGCACTCTCCAAGCATGAGGAAGTTCAAACAGCACGCTCAGAGTACGGTGGAGGTCAGTCTGCACTCTCATGGCACGAGGGATGTCAGGCAGCACTCTCAGAGCACGAGGGAGGTCAGACAGCACTCTCAGAACACGACAGAGGTCAGACACATCTCTCAGAGCATGAGGGAGGTCAGACTATACTCTCAGAGCACGTGGGACGTCAGACAATACTCTCAGTGCACGAGGGAGTTCAGACATCACTCTCATTGCATGAGTGATGCACCATCAATAATTCATACTGAGAAGTAAAGGCGATATATCGGCTTTAATTGACTGGAAAAAGGAGCAAGCTGTTGCTGACCACCATACGACATCTTGGATACTGAGAGACCGAGCTCAGGCCTCATTCGCGTTTATACAGGGGTCTGTGGGAGGAGCCACAGGAGCAGACAGCAGGGGGCGTCCAGACGGGTATATGTAGTTCACCACAACGAGACAGACCAGAAAGCAGTCTCAGAGCACGAGGCTGGTCAGACAGCAGTCTCAGAGCACGAGGGACGTCAGACAATACTCTCAGTGCACGAGGGAGGTCAGACAGCACTCTCATAGAATGAGGGAGGTCAGACAGCACTCTCAGAACACGACCGAGGTCAGACACATCTCTCAGAGCATGAGGGAGGTCAGACACATCTCTCAGAGCACGAGGGAGGTCAGACACATCTTTCAGAGCACGAGGGAGATTAGACAGCACTCTCTGAGCACGAGGGAGGTCAAACATCACTCTCATTGCACGAGTGATGCACCATCAATAACTCATTCTGAGACGTAAAAGCGATATATCGGCGTTAATTGACTGGAAAAGGGAACAAGCTGTTGCTGACCACCATACGACATCTTGGATGCTGAGAGACCGGGCTCAGGCCTCAATCGCGTTTATACAGGGGTCTGTGGGAGGAGCCACAGGAGCAGACAGCAGGGGGCGTCCAGACTGGTATATGTAGTTCACCACAACGAGGGAGGTCAGAAAGCACGCTCAGAGGGAGAGGGAGTTCAGGCAGAACTGTCAGAAAAAGAGGGAGGTCAGACTCATCTCTCAGAACACGAGGGAGATCAGACAACACTGTCAGAGCACGAGGGAGGTCAGACTGCACTCTCAGAGCAGGAATGAGGTCAGACAGCACTCACAATGCACGAGGGAGGTCAGACAGCACTCTCAGAACACGACCGAGGTCAGACACATCTCTCCGAGCACGAGGGAGTTCAAACCGCACATTCAGAGCACGGGGGAGGTCAGACAGAACTCTCAGAGTACGATGGAGGTCAGACTGCACTCTCAGAGAACGAGGGAGGTCAGACAATACTCTCAGAGCACGAGGGAGTTCAGACCGGACACTCAGAGCACGAGGGAGTTCGGAAAGCACTCTCATAGCATGAGGGAGGTCATACAGCACTCTCAGAACACGACAGAGGTCAGACACATCTCTCCGAGCACGAGGGAGGTCAGACCGCAGATTCAGAGCATGAGGGTGGTCAGACAGAACTCTCAGAGCACGAGGGAGATCAGACAACACTGTCAGAGCACGAGGGAGGTCAGACTGCACTCTCAGAGCAGGAATGAGGTCAGACAGCACTCACAATGCACGAGGGAGGTCAGACAGCACTCTCAGAACACGACCGAGGTCAGACACATCTCTCCGAGCACGAGGGAGTTCAAACCGCACATTCAGAACACGGGGGAGGTCAGACAGAACTCTCAGAGTACGATGGAGGTCAGACTGCACTCTCAGAGAACGAGGGAGGTCAGACAATACTCTCAGAGCACGAGGGAGTTCAGACCGGACACTCAGAGCACGAGGGAGTTCGGAAAGCACTCTCATAGCATGAGGGAGGTCATACAGCACTCTCAGAACACGACAGAGGTCAGACACATCTCTCCGAGCACGAGGGAGGTCAGACCGCAGATTCAGAGCATGAGGGTGGTCAGACAGAACTCTCAGAGCACGAGGGTGGTCAGACAGCACTCTCAGAGCACGAGGGAGGTCAGACAGCACTCTCCAAGCATGAGGAAGTTCAAACAGCACGCTCAGAGTACGGTGGAGGTCAGTCTGCACTCTCATGGCACGAGGGATGTCAGGCAGCACTCTCAGAGCACGAGGGAGGTCAGACAGCACTCTCAGAACACGACCGAGGTCAGACACATCTCTCAGAGCATGAGGGAGGTCAGACTATACTCTCAGAGCACGTGGGACGTCAGACAATACTCTCAGTGCACGAGGGAGTTCAGACATCACTCTCATTGCACGAGTGATGCACCATCAATAATTCATACTGAGAAGTAAAGGCGATATATCGGCTTTAATTGACTGGAAAAAGGAACAAGCTGTTGCTGACCACCATACGACATCTTGGATACTGAGAGACCGGGCTCAGGCCTCATTCGCATTTATACAGGGGTCTGTGGGAATTGCCACAGGAGCAGACAGCAGGGGGCGTCCAGACGGGTATATGTAGTTCACCACAACGAGGCAGATCAGAAAGCAGTCTCAGAGCACAAATCTGGTCAGACAGCACTCTCATAGAATGAGGGAGGTCAGACAGCACTCTCAGAACACGACCGAGGTCAGACACATCTCTCAGAGCATGAGGGAGGTCAGACACATCTCTCAGAGCACGAGGGAGATTAGACAGCACTCTCAGACAACGAGGGAGGTCAGACAGCACTCTCAGAGCATGAGGGAGATCAGACAGCACTCTCTGAGCACGAGGGAGGTCAAACAGCACGCTCAGAGTACGAGGGAGGTCAGACAGCACTCTCCGAGCACGAGGGAAGTCAAACACCAGTCTCAGAGTACGATGGAGGTCAGACTGCACTCTCAGAGTACGAGGGAGGTCAGACAATACTCTCAGAGCACGAGGGAGTTCAGACCGGACACACAGAGAACGAGGGAGGTCAGACAATACTCTCAGAGCACGAGGGAGTTCAGACCAGACACTCAGAGCACGAGGGAGTTCGGAAAGCACTCTCATAGCATGAGGGAGGTCATACAGCACTCTCAGAACACGACCGAGGTCAGACACATCTCTCCGAGCACGAGGGAGGTCAGACTATACTCTCAGAGCAAAAGGGAGGTCAGAGAGCACTCTCAGAACACGACCGAGGTCAGACACATCTCTCCGAGCACGAGGGAGGTCAGACTGCACCTTCAGAGCATGAGGGTGGTCAGACAGCACTCTCAGAGCACGAGGGAGGTCAGACAATACTCTAAGAGCACGAGGGAGGTCAGACATCACTCTCATTGCACGAGTGATGCACCATCAATAACTCATTCAGAGACGTAAAAGCGATATATCGGCTTTAATTGACTGGAAAAAGGAACAAGCTGTTGCTGACCACCATACGACATCTTGGATACTGAGAGACCGGGCTCAGGCCTCATTCGCGTTTATGCAGGGGTCTGTGGGAGGAGCCACAGGAGCAGACAGCAGGGTGCGTCCAGACTGGTATATGTAGTTCACCACAACGAATGAGGTCAGAAAGCAGTCTCAGAGCAGGAGGGAGGTCAGACAGCACTCTCAGAGCATGAGGGAAGTCAGACAGCACTCTCCAAGCATGAGGAAGTTCAAACAGCATGCTCAGAGTACGGTGGAGGACAGACTGCACTCTCATGGCACGAGGGATTTCAGACAGCACGCGCAGAAGATGGGGGAGGTCAGACGGCCCTCTCAGAGCACGAGGGAAGTCAGCCAGCACTCTCAGTGCACGAGGGATGTCAGGCAGCACTCTCAGAGCACGAGGGAGGTCCGACAGCACTCTCAGAGTACGAGGGAGGTCAGACAGACCTCTCAGAGCACGAGGGAAGTCAGCCAGCACTCTCAGAGCACGAGGGAGGTCAGACAGCACTCTCAGAGCATGAGGGATGTCAGGCAGCACTCTCAGAGCACGAGGGAGGTCAGACAGCACTCTCCGAGCACGTGGGAGGTCAAACAGCAGTCTCAGAGTACAATGGAGGTCAGACTGCACTCTCAGAGTACGAGGGAGGTCAGACAGCACTCTCAGAGCAAAAGGGAGGACAGAGAGCACTCTCAGAGCACTTGCGAGTTCAGATACATCTCTCCGAGCACGACGGAGGTCAGACGGCACTCTCCGAGCACGAGCGAGGTCAGACAGCACTCTCAGAGCGCGAGAGAAGTCAGACATCATTCTCTTTGCACGATTGATGCACCATCAATAACTCATACTGAGAAGTAAAGGCGATATATCGGCTTTAATTGACTGGAAAAAGGAGCAAGCTGTTGCTGACCACCATACGACATCTTGGATACTGAGAGACCGAGCTCAGGCCTCATTCGCGTTTATATAGGGGTCTGTGGGAGGAGCCACAGGAGCAGACAGCAGGGGGCGTCCAGACTGGTATATGTAGTTCACCACAACGAGGCAGACAAGAAAGCAGTCTCAGAGCACGAGGCTGGTCAGACAGCAGTCTCAGAGCACGAGGGACGACAGACAATACTCTCAGTGCACGAGGGAGGTCAGACAGCACTCTCATAGAATGAGGGAGGTCAGACAGCACTCTCAGAACACGACCGAGGTCAGACACATCTCTCAGAGCATGAGGGAGGTCAGACACATCTCTCAGAGCACGAGGGAGGTCAGACACATCTCTCAGAGCACGAGGGAGATTAGACAGCACTCTCAGACAACGAGGGAGGTCAGACAGCACTCTCTGAGCACGAGGGAGGTCAAACAGCACGCTCAGAGTACGAGGGAGGTCAGACAGCACTCTCCGAGCACGAGGGAGGTCAGACATCACTCTCATTGCACGAGTGATGCACCATCAATAACTCATTCTGAGACGTAAAAGCGATATATCGGCTTTAATTGACTGGAAAAAGGAACAAGCTGTTGCTGACCACCATACGACATCTTGGATACTGAGAGACTGGGCTCAGGCCTCATTCACGTTTATACAGGGGTCTGTGGGAGGAGCCGCAGGAGCAGACAGCAGGGTGCGTCCAGACTGGTATATGTAGTTCACCACAACGAGGGAGGTCAGAAAGCAGTCTCAGAGCAGGAGGGAGGTCAGACAGCACTCTCCGAGCACGAGGGAGGTCAGACAGCACTCTCAGAGCACGAGGGAGGTCAGACAGCACTCTCCAAGCATGAGGAAGTTCAAACAGCACGCTCAGAGTACGGTGGAGGACAGACTGCACTCTCATGGCACGAGGGATTTCAGACAGCAGGCGCAGAAGATGGGGGAGGTCAGACGGCCCTCTCAGAGCACGAGGGAAATCAGCCAGCACTCTCAGTGCACGAGGGATGTCAGGCAGCACTCTCAGAGCACGAGGGAGGTCCGACAGCACTCTCAGAGTACGAGGGAGGTCAGACAGTCCTCTCAGAGCACGAGGGAAGTCAGCCAGCACTCTCAGAGCACGAGGGAGGTCAGACAGCACTCTCAGAGCGTGAGGGATGTCAGGCAGCACTCTCAGAGCACGAGGGAGGTCAGACAGCACTCTCCGAGCACGAGGGAGGTCAAACAGCAGTCTCAGAGCGCGAGAGCAGTCAGACATCATTCTCTTTGCACGATTGATGCACCATCAATAACTCATACTGAGAAGTAAAGGCGATATATCGGCTTTAATTGACTGGAAAAAGGAGCAAGCTGTTGCTGACCACCATACGACATCTTGGATACTGAGAGACCGGGCTCAGGCCTCATTCGCGTTTATACAGGGGTCTGTGGGAGGAGCCACAGGAGCAGACAGCAGGGGGCGTCCAGACGGGTATATGTAGTTCACCACAACGAGACAGACCAGAAAGCAGTCTCAGAGCACGAGGCTGGTCAGACAGCAGTCTCAGAGCACGAGGGATGTCAGACAATACTCTCAGTGCACGAGGGAGGTCAGACAGCACTCTCATAGAATGAGGGAGGTCAGACAGCACTCTCAGAACACGACCGAGGTCAGACACATCTCTCAGAGCATGAGGGAGGTCAGACACATCTCTCAGAGCACGAGGGAGGTCAGACACATCTTTCAGAGCACGAGGGAGATTAGACAGCACTCTCTGAGCACGAGGGAGGTCAAACAGCACGCTCAGAGTACGAGGGAGGTCAGACAGCACTCTCCGAGCACGAGGGAAGTCAAACACCAGTCTCAGAGTACGATGGAGGTCAGACTGCACTCTCAGAGTACGAGGGAGGTCAGACAATACTCTCAGAGCACGAGGGAGTTCAGACCGGACACTCAGAGCACGAGGGAGTTCGGAAAGCACTCTCATAGCATGAGGGAGGTCATACAGCACTCTCAGAACACGACCGAGGTCAGACACATCTCTCCGAGCACGAGGGAGGTCAGACTGCACCTTCAGAGCACGGGAGAGGTCAGACAGAACTCTCAGAGCATGAGGGTGGTCAGACAGCAGTCTCAGAGCACGAGGGAGGTCAGACAATACTCTCAGAGCATGAGGGAAGTCAGACAGCACTCTCCAAGCATGAGGAAGTTCAAACAGCATGCTCAGAGTACGGTGGAGGACAGACTGCACTCTCATGGCACGAGGGATTTCAGACAGCACGCGCAGAAGATGGGGGAGGTCAGACGGCCCTCTCAGAGCACGACGGAGGTCCGACAGCACTCTCAGAGTACGAGGGAGGTCAGACAGACCTCTCAGAGCACGAGGGAAGTCAGCCAGCACTCTCAGAGCACGAGGGAGGTCAGACAGCACTCTCAGAGCATGAGGGATGTCAGGCAGCACTCTCAGAGCACGAGGGAGGTCAGACAGCACTCTCCGAGCACGAGGGAGGTCAAACAGCAGTCTCAGAGTACAATGGAGGTCAGACTGCACTCTCAGAGTACGAGGGAGGTCAGACAGCACTCTCAGAGCAAAAGGGAGGACAGAGAGCACTCTCAGAGCACTTGCGAGTTCAGATACATCTCTCCGAGCACGACGGAGGTCAGACGGCACTCTCCGAGCACGAGCGAGGTCAGACAGCACTCTCAGAGCGCGAGAGAAGTCAGACATCATTCTCTTTGCACGATTGATGCACCATCAATAACTCATACTGAGAAGTAAAGGCGATATATCGGCTTTAATTGACTGGAAAAAGGAGCAAGCTGTTGCTGACCACCATACGACATCTTGGATACTGAGAGACCGAGCTCAGGCCTCATTCGCGTTTATATAGGGGTCTGTGGGAGGAGCCACAGGAGCAGACAGCAGGGGGCGTCCAGACTGGTATATGTAGTTCACCACAACGAGGCAGACAAGAAAGCAGTCTCAGAGCACGAGGCTGGTCAGACAGCAGTCTCAGAGCACGAGGGACGACAGACAATACTCTCAGTGCACGAGGGAGGTCAGACAGCACTCTCATAGAATGAGGGAGGTCAGACAGCACTCTCAGAACACGACCGAGGTCAGACACATCTCTCAGAGCATGAGGGAGGTCAGACACATCTCTCAGAGCACGAGGGAGGTCAGACACATCTCTCAGAGCACGAGGGAGATTAGACAGCACTCTCAGACAACGAGGGAGGTCAGACAGCACTCTCTGAGCACGAGGGAGGTCAAACAGCACGCTCAGAGTACGAGGGAGGTCAGACAGCACTCTCCGAGCACGAGGGAGGTCAGACATCACTCTCATTGCACGAGTGATGCACCATCAATAACTCATTCTGAGACGTAAAAGCGATATATCGGCTTTAATTGACTGGAAAAAGGAACAAGCTGTTGCTGACCACCATACGACATCTTGGATACTGAGAGACTGGGCTCAGGCCTCATTCACGTTTATACAGGGGTCTGTGGGAGGAGCCGCAGGAGCAGACAGCAGGGTGCGTCCAGACTGGTATATGTAGTTCACCACAACGAGGGAGGTCAGAAAGCAGTCTCAGAGCAGGAGGGAGGTCAGACAGCACTCTCCGAGCACGAGGGAGGTCAGACAGCACTCTCAGAGCACGAGGGAGGTCAGACAGCACTCTCCAAGCATGAGGAAGTTCAAACAGCACGCTCAGAGTACGGTGGAGGACAGACTGCACTCTCATGGCACGAGGGATTTCAGACAGCAGGCGCAGAAGATGGGGGAGGTCAGACGGCCCTCTCAGAGCACGAGGGAAATCAGCCAGCACTCTCAGTGCACGAGGGATGTCAGGCAGCACTCTCAGAGCACGAGGGAGGTCCGACAGCACTCTCAGAGTACGAGGGAGGTCAGACAGTCCTCTCAGAGCACGAGGGAAGTCAGCCAGCACTCTCAGAGCACGAGGGAGGTCAGACAGCACTCTCAGAGCGTGAGGGATGTCAGGCAGCACTCTCAGAGCACGAGGGAGGTCAGACAGCACTCTCCGAGCACGAGGGAGGTCAAACAGCAGTCTCAGAGCGCGAGAGAAGTCAGACATCATTCTCTTTGCACGATTGATGCACCATCAATAACTCATACTGAGAAGTAAAGGCGATATATCGGCTTTAATTGACTGGAAAAAGGAGCAAGCTGTTGCTGACCACCATACGACATCTTGGATACTGAGAGACCGGGCTCAGGCCTCATTCGCGTTTATACAGGGGTCTGTGGGAGGAGCCACAGGAGCAGACAGCAGGGGGCGTCCAGACGGGTATATGTAGTTCACCACAACGAGACAGACCAGAAAGCAGTCTCAGAGCACGAGGCTGGTCAGACAGCAGTCTCAGAGCACGAGGGATGTCAGACAATACTCTCAGTGCACGAGGGAGGTCAGACAGCACTCTCATAGAATGAGGGAGGTCAGACAGCACTCTCAGAACACGACCGAGGTCAGACACATCTCTCAGAGCATGAGGGAGGTCAGACACATCTCTCAGAGCACGAGGGAGGTCAGACACATCTTTCAGAGCACGAGGGAGATTAGACAGCACTCTCTGAGCACGAGGGAGGTCAAACATCACTCTCATTGCACGAGTGATGCACCATCAATAACTCATTCTGAGACGTAAAAGCGATATATCGGCTTTAATTGACTGGAAAAAGGAACAAGCTGTTGCTGACCACCATACGACATCTTGGATGCTGAGAGACCGGGCTCAGGCCTCAATCGCGTTTATACAGGGGTCTGTGGGAGGAGCCACAGGAGCAGACAGCAGGGGGCGTCCAGACTGGTATATGTAGTTCACCACAACGAGGGAGGTCAGAAAGCACCCTCAGAGGGAGAGGGAGTTCAGGCAGAACTGTCAGAAAAAGAGGGAGGTCAGACTCATCTCTCAGAACACGAGGGAGATCAGACAACACTGTCAGAGCACGAGGGAGGTCAGACTGCACTCTCAGAGCAGGAATGAGGTCAGACAGCACTCACAGAGCACGAGGGAGGTCAGACAGCACTCTCAGAACACGACCGAGGTCAGACACATCTCTCCGAGCACGAGGGAGTTCAAACCGCACATTCAGAGCACGGGGGAGGTCGGACAGCACTCTCAGAGTACGATGGAGGTCAGACTGCACTCTCAGAGAACGAGGGAGGTCAGACAGCACTCTCAGAGCACGAGGGAGGTCAGACAGCACTGTCAGAGAACGAGGGAGTTCAGACCGGACACTCAGAGCACGAGGGAGTTCGGAAAGCACTCTCATAGCATGAGGGAGGTCATACAGCACTCTCAGAACACGACCGAGGTCAGACACATCTCTCCGAGCACGAGGGAGGTCAGACACATCTCTCAGAGCACGGGGGAGGTCAGACAGAACTCTCAGAGCATGAGGGTGGTCAGACAGCAGTCTCAGAGCACGAGGGAGGTCAGACAGCACTCTCAGAGCACGAGGGAGGTCAGACAGCACTCTCCAAGCATGAGGAAGTTCAAACAGCACGCTCAGAGTACGGTGGAGGTCAGTCTGCACTCTCATGGCACGAGGGATGTCAGGCAGCACTCTCAGAGCACGAGGGAGGTCAGACAGCACTCTCAGAACACGACCGAGGTCAGACACATCTCTCAGAGCATGAGGGAGGTCAGACTATACTCTCAGAGCACGTGGGACGTCAGACAATACTCTCAGTGCACGAGGGAGTTCAGACATCACTCTCATTGCACGAGTGATGCACCATCAATAATTCATACTGAGAAGTAAAGGCGATATATCGGCTTTAATTGACTGGAAAAAGGAGCAAGCTGTTGCTGACCACCATACGACATCTTGGATACTGAGAGACCGGGCTCAGGCCTCATTCGCGTTTATACAGGGGTCTGTGGGAGGAGCCACAGGAGCAGACAGCAGGGGGCGTCCAGACGGGTATATGTAGTTCACCACAACGAGGCAGATCAGAAAGCAGTCTCAGAGCACAAATCTGGTCAGACAGCACTCTCATAGAATGAGGGAGGTCAGACAGCACTCTCAGAACACGACCGAGGTCAGACACATCTCTCAGAGCATGAGGGAGGTCAGACACATCTCTCAGAGCACGAGGGAGATTAGACAGCACTCTCAGACAATGAGGGAGGTCAGACAGCACTCTCAGAGCACGAGGGAGATCAGACAGCACTCTCTGAGCACGAGGGAGGTCAAACAGCACGCTCAGAGTACGAGGGAGGTCAGACAGCACTCTCCGAGCACGAGGGAAGTCAAACACCAGTCTCAGAGTACGATGGAGGTCAGACTGCACTCTCAGAGTACGAGGGAGGTCAGACAATACTCTCAGAGCACGAGGGAGTTCAGACCGGACACTCAGAGCACGAGGGAGTTCGGAAAGCACTCTCATAGCATGAGGGAGGTCATACAGCACTCTCAGAACACGACCGAGGTCAGACACATCTCTCCGAGCACGAGGGAGGTCAGACTGCACCTTCAGAGCACGGGAGAGGTCAGACAGAACTCTCAGAGCATGAGGGTGGTCAGACAGCAGTCTCAGAGCACGAGGGAGGTCAGACAATACTCTCAGAGCATGAGGGAAGTCAGACAGCACTCTCCAAGCATGAGGAAGTTCAAACAGCATGCTCAGAGTACGGTGGAGGACAGACTGCACTCTCATGGCACGAGGGATTTCAGACAGCACGCGCAGAAGATGGGGGAGGTCAGACGGCCCTCTCAGAGCACGACGGAGGTCCGACAGCACTCTCAGAGTACGAGGGAGGTCAGACAGACCTCTCAGAGCACGAGGGAAGTCAGCCAGCACTCTCAGAGCACGAGGGAGGTCAGACAGCACTCTCAGAGCATGAGGGATGTCAGGCAGCACTCTCAGAGCACGAGGGAGGTCAGACAGCACTCTCCGAGCACGAGGGAGGTCAAACAGCAGTCTCAGAGTACAATGGAGGTCAGACTGCACTCTCAGAGTACGAGGGAGGTCAGACAGCACTCTCAGAGCAAAAGGGAGGACAGAGAGCACTCTCAGAGCACTTGCGAGTTCAGATACATCTCTCCGAGCACGACGGAGGTCAGACGGCACTCTCCGAGCACGAGCGAGGTCAGACAGCACTCTCAGAGCGCGAGAGAAGTCAGACATCATTCTCTTTGCACGATTGATGCACCATCAATAACTCATACTGAGAAGTAAAGGCGATATATCGGCTTTAATTGACTGGAAAAAGGAGCAAGCTGTTGCTGACCACCATACGACATCTTGGATACTGAGAGACCGAGCTCAGGCCTCATTCGCGTTTATACAGGGGTCTGTGGGAGGAGCCACAGGAGCAGACAGCAGGGGGCGTCCAGACTGGTATATGTAGTTCACCACAACGAGGCAGACCAGAAAGCAGTCTCAGAGCACGAGGCTGGTCAGACAGCAGTCTCAGAGCACGAGGGACGACAGACAATACTCTCAGTGCACGAGGGAGGTCAGACAGCACTCTCATAGAATGAGGGAGGTCAGACAGCACTCTCAGAACACGACCGAGGTCAGACACATCTCTCAGAGCATGAGGGAGGTCAGACACATCTCTCAGAGCACGAGGGAGGTCAGACACATCTCTCAGAGCACGAGGGAGATTAGACAGCACTCTCAGACAACGAGGGAGGTCAGACAGCACTCTCAGAGCACGAGGGAGGTCAAACAGCACGCTCAGAGTACGAGGGAGGTCAGACAGCACTCTCCGAGCACGAGGGAGGTCAGACATCACTCTCATTGCACGAGTGATGCACCATCAATAACTCATTCTGAGACGTAAAAGCGATATATCGGCTTTAATTGACTGGAAAAAGGAACAAGCTGTTGCTGACCACCATACGACATCTTGGATACTGAGAGACTGGGCTCAGGCCTCATTCACGTTTATACAGGGGTCTGTGGGAGGAGCCGCAGGAGCAGACAGCAGGGTGCGTCCAGACTGGTATATGTAGTTCACCACAACGAGGGAGGTCAGAAAGCCGTCTCAGAGCAGGAGGGAGGTCAGACAGCACTCTCCGAGCACGAGGGAGGTCAGACAGCACTCTCAGAGCACGAGGGAGGTCAGACAGCACTCTCCAAGCATGAGGAAGTTCAAACAGCACGCTCAGAGTACGGTGGAGGACAGACTGCACTCTCATGGCACGAGGGATTTCAGACAGCACGCGCAGAAGATGGGGGAGGTCAGACGGCCCTCTCAGAGCACGAGGGAAATCAGCCAGCACTCTCAGTGCACGAGGGATGTCAGGCAGCACTCTCAGAGCACGAGGGAGGTCCGACAGCACTCTCAGAGTACGAGGGAGGTCAGACAGTCCTCTCAGAGCACGAGGGAAGTCAGCCAGCACTCTCAGAGCACGAGGGAGGTCAGACAGCACTCTCAGAGCGTGAGGGATGTCAGGCAGCACTCTCAGAGCACGAGGGAGGTCAGACAGCACTCTCCGAGCACGAGGGAGGTCAAACAGCAGTCTCAGAGCGCGAGAGAAGTCAGACATCATTCTCTTTGCACGATTGATGCACCATCAATAACTCATACTGAGAAGTAAAGGCGATATATCGGCATTAATTGACTGGAAAAAGGAGCAAGCTGTTGCTGACCACCATACGACATCTTGGATACTGAGAGACCGGGCTCACGCCTCATTCGCGTTTATACAGGGGTCTGTGGGAGGAGCCACAGGAGCAGACAGCAGGGGGCGTCCAGACGGGTATATGTAGTTCACCACAACGAGACAGACCAGAAAGCAGTCTCAGAGCACGAGGCTGGTCAGACAGCAGTCTCAGAGCACGAGGGATGTCAGACAATACTCTCAGTGCACGAGGGAGGTCAGACAGCACTCTCATAGAATGAGGGAGGTCAGACAGCACTCTCAGAACACGACCGAGGTCAGACACATCTCTCAGAGCATGAGGGAGGTCAGACACATCTCTCAGAGCACGAGGGAGGTCAGACACATCTTTCAGAGCACGAGGGAGATTAGACAGCACTCTCTGAGCACGAGGGAGGTCAAACATCACTCTCATTGCACGAGTGATGCACCATCAATAACTCATTCTGAGACGTAAAAGCGATATATCGGCTTTAATTGTCTGGAAAAAGGAACAAGCTGTTGCTGACCACCATACGACATCTTGGATGCTGAGAGACCGGGCTCAGGCCTCAATCGCGTTTATACAGGGGTCTGTGGGAGGAGCCACAGGAGCAGACAGCAGGGGGCGTCCAGACTGGTATATGTAGTTCACCACAACGAGGGAGGTCAGAAAGCACGCTCAGAGGGAGAGGGAGTTCAGGCAGAACTGTCAGAAAAAGAGGGAGGTCAGACTCATCTCTCAGAACACGAGGGAGATCAGACAACTCTGTCAGAGCACGAGGGAGGTCAGACTGCACTCTCAGAGCAGGAATGAGGTCAGACAGCACTCATAGAGCACGAGGGAGGTCAGACAGCACTCTCAGAACACGACCGAGGTCAGACACATCTCTCCGAGCACGAGGGAGTTCAAACCGCACATTCAGAGCACGGGGGAGGTCGGACAGCACTCTCAGAGTACGATGGAGGTCAGACTGCACTCTCAGAGAACGAGGGAGGTCAGACAGCACTCTCAGAGCACGAGGGAGGTCAGACAGCACTGTCAGAGAACGAGGGAGTTCAGACCGGACACTCAGAGCACGAGGGAGTTCGGAAAGCACTCTCATAGCATGAGGGAGGTCATACAGCACTCTCAGAACACGACCGAGGTCAGACACATCTCTCCGAGCACGAGGGAGGTCAGACACATCTCTCAGAGCACGGGGGAGGTCAGACAGAACTCTCAGAGCATGAGGGTGGTCAGACAGCAGTCTCAGAGCACGAGGGAGGTCAGACAGCACTCTCAGAGCACGAGGGAGGTCAGACAGCACTCTCCAAGCATGAGGAAGTTCAAACAGCACGCTCAGAGTACGGTGGAGGTCAGTCTGCACTCTCATGGCACGAGGGATGTCAGGCAGCACTCTCAGAGCACGAGGGAGGTCAGACAGCACTCTCAGAACACGACCGAGGTCAGACACATCTCTCAGAGCATGAGGGAGGTCAGACTATACTCTCAGAGCACGTGGGACGTCAGACAATACTCTCAGTGCACGAGGGAGGTCAGACATCACTCTCATTGCACGAGTGATGCACCATCAATAACTCATTCTGAGACGTAAAAGCGATATATCGGCTTTAATTGACTGGAAAAAGGAACAAGCTGTTGCTGACCACCATACGACATCTTGGATACTGAGAGACTGGGCTCAGGCCTCATTCACGTTTATACAGGGGTCTGTGGGAGGAGCCGCAGGAGCAGACAGCAGGGTGCGTCCAGACTGGTATATGTAGTTCACCACAACGAGGGAGGTCAGAAAGCAGTCTCAGAGCAGGAGGGAGGTCAGACAGCACTCTCCGAGCACGAGGGAGGTCAGACAGCACTCTCAGAGCACGAGGGAGGTCAGACAGCACTCTCCAAGCATGAGGAAGTTCAAACAGCACGCTCAGAGTACGGTGGAGGACAGACTGCACTCTCATGGCACGAGGGATTTCAGACAGCAGGCGCAGAAGATGGGGGAGGTCAGACGGCCCTCTCAGAGCACGAGGGAAATCAGCCAGCACTCTCAGTGCACGAGGGATGTCAGGCAGCACTCTCAGAGCACGAGGGAGGTCCGACAGCACTCTCAGAGTACGAGGGAGGTCAGACAGTCCTCTCAGAGCACGAGGGAAGTCAGCCAGCACTCTCAGAGCACGAGGGAGGTCAGACAGCACTCTCAGAGCGTGAGGGATGTCAGGCAGCACTCTCAGAGCACGAGGGAGGTCAGACAGCACTCTCCGAGCACGAGGGAGGTCAAACAGCAGTCTCAGAGCGCGAGAGAAGTCAGACATCATTCTCTTTGCACGATTGATGCACCATCAATAACTCATACTGAGAAGTAAAGGCGATATATCGGCTTTAATTGACTGGAAAAAGGAGCAAGCTGTTGCTGACCACCATACGACATCTTGGATACTGAGAGACCGGGCTCACGCCTCATTCGCGTTTATACAGGGGTCTGTGGGAGGAGCCACAGGAGCAGACAGCAGGGGGCGTCCAGACGGGTATATGTAGTTCACCACAACGAGACAGACCAGAAAGCAGTCTCAGAGCACGAGGCTGGTCAGACAGCAGTCTCAGAGCACGAGGGATGTCAGACAATACTCTCAGTGCACGAGGGAGGTCAGACAGCACTCTCATAGAATGAGGGAGGTCAGACAGCACTCTCAGAACACGACCGAGGTCAGACACATCTCTCAGAGCATGAGGGAGGTCAGACACATCTCTCAGAGCACGAGGGAGGTCAGACATATCTTTCAGAGCACGAGGGAGATTAGACAGCACTCTCTGAGCACGAGGGAGGTCAAACATCACTCTCATTGCACGAGTGATGCACCATCAATAACTCATTCTGAGACGTAAAAGCGATATATCGGCTTTAATTGTCTGGAAAAAGGAACAAGCTGTTGCTGACCACCATACGACATCTTGGATGCTGAGAGACCGGGCTCAGGCCTCAATCGCGTTTATACAGGGGTCTGTGGGAGGAGCCACAGGAGCAGACAGCAGGGGGCGTCCAGACTGGTATATGTAGTTCACCACAACGAGGGAGGTCAGAAAGCACGCTCAGAGGGAGAGGGAGTTCAGGCAGAACTGTCAGAAAAAGAGGGAGGTCAGACTCATCTCTCAGAACACGAGGGAGATCAGACAACACTGTCAGAGCACGAGGGAGGTCAGACTGCACTCTCAGAGCAGGAATGAGGTCAGACAGCACTCATAGAGCACGAGGGAGGTCAGACAGCACTCTCAGAACACGACCGAGGTCAGACACATCTCTCCGAGCACGAGGGAGTTCAAACCGCACATTCAGAGCACGGGGGAGGTCGGACAGCACTCTCAGAGTACGATGGAGGTCAGACTGCACTCTCAGAGAACGAGGGAGGTCAGACAGCACTCTCAGAGCACGAGGGAGGTCAGACAGCACTGTCAGAGAACGAGGGAGTTCAGACCGGACACTCAGAGCACGAGGGAGTTCGGAAAGCACTCTCATAGCATGAGGGAGGTCATACAGCACTCTCAGAACACGACCGAGGTCAGACACATCTCTCCGAGCACGAGGGAGGTCAGACACATCTCTCAGAGCACGGGGGAGGTCAGACAGAACTCTCAGAGCATGAGGGTGGTCAGACAGCAGTCTCAGAGCACGAGGGAGGTCAGACAGCACTCTCAGAGCACGAGGGAGGTCAGACAGCACTCTCCAAGCATGAGGAAGTTCAAACAGCACGCTCAGAGTACGGTGGAGGTCAGTCTGCACTCTCATGGCACGAGGGATGTCAGGCAGCACTCTCAGAGCACGAGGGAGGTCAGACAGCACTCTCAGAACACGACCGAGGTCAGACACATCTCTCAGAGCATGAGGGAGGTCAGACTATACTCTCAGAGCACGTGGGACGTCAGACAATACTCTCAGTGCACGAGGGAGTTCAGACATCACTCTCATTGCACGAGTGATGCACCATCAATAATTCATACTGAGAAGTAAAGGCGATATATCGGCTTTAATTGACTGGAAAAAGGAGCAAGCTGTTGCTGACCACCATACGACATCTTGGATACTGAGAGACCGGGCTCAGGCCTCATTCGCGTTTATACAGGGGTCTGTGGGAGGAGCCACAGGAGCAGACAGCAGGGGGCGTCCAGACGGGTATATGTAGTTCACCACAACGAGGCAGATCAGAAAGCAGTCTCAGAGCACAAATCTGGTCAGACAGCACTCTCATAGAATGAGGGAGGTCAGACAGCACTCTCAGAACACGACCGAGGTCAGACACATCTCTCAGAGCATGAGGGAGGTCAGACACATCTCTCAGAGCACGAGGGAGATTAGACAGCACTCTCAGACAATGAGGGAGGTCAGACAGCACTCTCAGAGCACGAGGGAGATCAGACAGCACTCTCTGAGCACGAGGGAGGTCAAACAGCACGCTCAGAGTACGAGGGAGGTCAGACAGCACTCTCCGAGCACGAGGGAAGTCAAACACCAGTCTCAGAGTACGATGGAGGTCAGACTGCACTCTCAGAGTACGAGGGAGGTCAGACAATACTCTCAGAGCACGAGGGAGTTCAGACCGGACACTCAGAGCACGAGGGAGTTCGGAAAGCACTCTCATAGCATGAGGGAGGTCATACAGCACTCTCCGAACACGACCGAGGTCAGACACATCTCTCCGAGCACGAGGGAGGTCAGACTGCACCTTCAGAGCACGGGAGAGGTCAGACAGAACTCTCAGAGCATGAGGGTGGTCAGACAGCAGTCTCAGAGCACGAGGGAGGTCAGACAATACTCTCAGAGCATGAGGGAAGTCAGACAGCACTCTCCAAGCATGAGGAAGTTCAAACAGCATGCTCAGAGTACGGTGGAGGACAGACTGCACTCTCATGGCACGAGGGATTTCAGACAGCACGCGCAGAAGATGGGGGAGGTCAGACGGCCCTCTCAGAGCACGAGGGAAGTCAGCCAGCACTCTCAGTGCACGAGGGATGTCAGGCAGCACTCTCAGAGCACGAGGGAGGTCCGACAGCACTCTCAGAGTACGAGGGAGGTCAGACAGACCTCTCAGAGCACGAGGGAAGTCAGCCAGCACTCTCAGAGCACGAGGGAGGTCAGACAGCACTCTCAGAGCACGAGGGAGGTCAGACAGCACTCTCAGAGCATGAGGGATGTCAGGCAGCACTCTCAGAGCACGAGGGAGGTCAGACAGCACTCTCCGAGCACGAGGGAGGTCAAACAGCAGTCTCAGAGTACAATGGAGGTCAGACTGCACTCTCAGAGTACGAGGGAGGTCAGACAGCACTCTCAGAGCAAAAGGGAGGACAGAGAGCACTCTCAGAGCACTTGCGAGTTCAGATACATCTCTCCGAGCACGACGGAGGTCAGACGGCACTCTCCGAGCACGAGCGAGGTCAGATAGCACTCTCAGAGCGCGAGAGAAGTCAGACATCATTCTCTTTGCACGATTGATGCACCATCAATAACTCATACTGAGAAGTAAAGGCGATATATCGGCTTTAATTGACTGGAAAAAGGAGCAAGCTGTTGCTGACCACCATACGACATCTTGGATACTGAGAGACCGGGCTCAGGCCTCATTCGCCTTTATACAGGGGTCTGTGGGAGGAGCCACAGGAGCAGACAGCAGGGTGCGTCCAGACTGGTATATGTAGTTCACCACAACGAGGCAGACCAGAAAGCAGTCTCAGAGCACGAGGCTGGTCAGACAGCAGTCTCAGAGCACGAGGGACGACAGACAATACTCTCAGTGCACGAGGGAGGTCAGACAGCACTCTCATAGAATGAGGGAGGTCAGACAGCACTCTCAGAACACGACCGAGGTCAGACACATCTCTCAGAGCATGAGGGAGGTCAGACACATCTCTCAGAGCACGAGGGAGGTCAGACACATCTCTCAGAGCACGAGGGAGATTAGACAGCACTCTCAGACAACAAGGGAGGTCAGACAGCACTCTCAGAGCACGAGGGAGGTCAAACAGCACGCTCAGAGTACGAGGGAGGTCAAACAGCACGCTCAGAGCACGGGGGAGGTCAGACATCACTCTCATTGCACGAGTGACGCACCATCAATAACTCATTCTGAGACGTAAAAGCGATATATCGGCTTTAATTGACTGGAAAAAGGAACAAGCTGTTGCTGACCACCATACGACATCTTGGATACTGAGAGACTGGGCTCAGGCCTCATTCGCGTTTATACAGGGGTCTGTGGGAGGAGCCGCAGGAGCAGACAGCAGGGTGCGTCCAGACTGGTATATGTAGTTCACCACAACGAGGGAGGTCAGAAAGCAGTCTCAGAGCAGGAGGGAGGTCAGACAGCACTCTCAGAGCACGAGGGACGTCAGACAGCACTCTCCGAGCAGGAGGGAGGTCAGACAGCACTCTCAGAGTACGAGGGAGGTCAGACAGACCTCTCAGAGTACGGTGGAGGACAGACTGCTCTCTCATGGCACGAGGGATTTCAGACAGCAGGCGCAGAAGATGGGGGAGGTCAGACGGCCCTCTCAGAGCACGAGGGAAATCAGCCAGCACTCTCAGTGCACGAGGGATGTCAGGCAGCACTCTCAGAGCACGAGGGAGGTCCGACAGCACTCTCAGAGTACGAGGGAGGTCAGACAGACCTCTCAGAGCACGAGGGAAGTCAGACAGCACTCTCAGAGCACGAGGGAGGTCAGACAGCACTCTCAGAGCATGAGGGATGTCAGGCAGCACTCTCAGAGCACGAGGGAGGTCAGACAGCACTCTCCGAGCACGAGGGAGGTCAGACAGCACTCTCAGAGCAAAAGGGAGGACAGAGAGCACTCTCAGAGCACTTGCGAGTTCAGACACATCTCTCCGAGCACGACGGAGGTCAGACGGCACTCTCCGAGTACGAGCAAGGTCAGACAGCACTCTCAGAGCGCGAGAGAAGTCAGACATCATTCTCTTTGCACGATTGATGCACCATCAATAACTCATACTGAGAAGTAAAGGCGATATATCGGCTTTAATTGACTGGAAAAAGGAGCAAGCTGTTGCTGACCACCATACGACATCTTGGATACTGAGAGACCGGGCTCAGGCCTCATTCGCGTTTATACAGGGGTCTGTGGGAGGAGCCACAGGAGCAGACAGCAGGGTGCGTCCAGACTGGTATATGTAGTTCACCACAACGAGGCAGACCAGAAAGCAGTCTCAGAGCACGAGGCTGGTCAGACAGCAGTCTCAGAGCACGAGGGACGTCAGACAATACTCTCAGTGCACGAGGGAGGTCAGACAGCACTCTCAGAACACGACCGAGTTCAGACACATCTCTCAGAGCATGAGGGAGGTCAGACACATCTCTCAGAGCACGAGGGAGGTCAGACACATCTCTCAGAGCACGAGGGAGATTAGACAGCACTCTCAGACAATGAGGGAGGTCAGACAGCACTCTCAGAGCACGAGGGAGATCAGACAGCACTCTCTGAGCACGAGGGAGGTCAAACATCACTCTCATTGCACGAGTGACGCACCATCAATAACTCATTCTGAGACGTAAAAGCGATATATCGGCTTTAATTGACTGGAAAAAGGAACAAGCTGTTGCTGACCACCATACGACATCTTGGATACTGAGAGACCGGGCTCAGGCCTCAATCGCGTTTATACGGAGTCTGTGGGAGGAGCCACAGGAGCAGACAGCAGGGGGCGTCCAGACTGGTATTTCTAGTTCACCACAACGAGGCAGATCAGAAAGCACTCTCAGAGCATGAGGGAGGTCAGACAGCACTCTCAGAGCACGAGGGAGGTCAGACAGCACTCTCAGAGCACGAGGGAGGGCAGGCAGCACTCTCAGAGCATGAGGGAGGTCAGGCAGCACTCTCAGAGCATGAGGGAGGTCAGACAGCACTCTCAGAGCATGAGGGAGGTCAGACAGCACTCTCAGAGCATGAGGGAGGTCAGACAGCACTCTCAGAGCACGAGGGAGTTCAGACAGCACTCTTCAAGCATGAGGAAGTTCAAACAGCACGTTCAGATTACGGTGGAGGTCAGACTGCACTCTCATGGCACGAGGGATTTCAGACAGCACGCGCAGAGGATGAGGGAGGTCCGACAGCACTCTCAGAGTACGAGGGAGGTCAGACAGACCTCTCAGAGCACGAGGGAAGTCAGCCAGCACTCTCAGAGCATGAGGGAGGTCAGACAGCACTCTCAGAGCATGAGGGAGATCAGACAGCACTCTCTGAGCACGAGGGAGGTCAAACATCATGCTCAGAGTACAAGGGAGGTCAGACAGCACTCTCCGAGCAAAAGGGAGGACAGAGAGCACTCTCAGAGCACTTGCGAGTTCAGACACATCTCTCCGAGCACGACGGAGGTCAGACAGCACTCTCCGAGCACGAGCGAGGTCAGACAGCACTCTCCAAGCATGAGGAAGTTCAAACAGCATGCTCAGAGTACGGTGGAGGTCAGACTGCACTCTCATGGCACGAGGGATTTCAGACAGCACGCGCAGAGGATGAGGGATGTCAGGCAGCACTCTCAGAGCACGAGGGAGGTCAGACAGCACTCTCAGAGCATGAGGGAGATCAGACAGCACTCTCTGAGCACGAGGGAGGTCAAACAGCACGCTTAGAGTACAAGGGAGGTCAGACAGCACTCTCTGAGCACGAGGGAGGTCAAACAGCAGTCTCAGAGTACGATGGAGGTCAGACTGCACTCTCAGAGTACAAGGGAGGTCAGATAGCACTCTCAGAGCAAAAGGAAGGACAGAGAGCACTCTCAGAGCACTTGCGAGTTCAGACACATCTCTCCAAGCATGAGGAAGTTCAAACAGCACTCTCAGAGCACGAGGGAGGTCAGACAGCACTCTCCAAGCATGAGGAAGTTCAAACAGCACGCTCAGAGTACGGTGGAGGTCAGACTGCACTCTCATGGCACGAGGGATTTCAGACAGCACGCGCAGAGGATGAGGGAGGTCAGACTGCCCTCTCAGAGCACGAGGGAGGTCCGACAGCACTCTCAGAGTACGAGGGAGGTCAGACAGACCTCTCAGAGCACGAGGGAGGTCAGACAGCACTCTCAGAGCATGAGGGAGGTCAGGCAGCACTCTCAGAGCACGAGGGAGGTCAGACAGCACTCTCAGAACACGACCGAGGTCAGACACATCTCTCAGAACATGAGGGAGGTCAGACAGCACTCTCCGAGCACGAGAGAAGTCAGACAGCACTCTCCGAGCATGAGGGAGGTCAGACAACAATCTCCGAGCACGAGGGAGGTCAAACAGCATGCTCAGTGTACGATGGAGGTCAGACTGAATTCTCACGGCACGAGGGAGTTCAGACAGCACCCGCAGAGGATGAGGGAGGTCACACCGCCCTTTCAGAGCACGAGGGAGGTCCGACAGCACTATCAGAGCACGAGGGAGGTCCGACAGCACTCTCAGAGCACGAGGGAGGTCCGACAGCACTCTCAGAGCACGAGGGAGATCGGACAGACCTCTCTGAGCAAGAGGGAAGTAAGCCAGCACTCTCAGAGCACGAGCAATGTCAGACACATCTCTCCGAGCACGAGGGAGTTCAGAACGCACATTCAGAGCACGGGAGAGGTCAGACAGAACTCTCAGAGAACGAGGGTGGTCAGACAGCAGTCTCAGAGCACGAGGGAGGTCAGACATCACTCTCATTGCACGAGTGATGCAACCATCAATAACTCATTCTGAGACATAAAGGCGATATATCGGCTTTTATTGGCTGGTAAAAGGAACAAGCTGTTGCTGACCACCATACGACATCTTGGATACTGAGAGACCGGGCTCAGGCCTCATTCGCGTTTATACAGGGGTCTGTGGGAGGAGCCACAGGAGCAGACAGCAGGGGGCGTCCAGACTGGTATATGTAGTTCACCACAACGAGGCAGATCAGAAAGCAGTCTCAGAGCACGAGGGTGGTCAGACAGCACTCTCAGAGCACGAGGCAGGTCAGACAGCACTCTCAGAGGATGAGTGAAGTCAGACATTTCTCTCATTCCACGAGTGATGCACCATCAATAACTCATTCTGAGACGTAAAGGCCAGATAACGGCTTTTATTGACTGGAAGAAGGAACCAGGAGTGAGTGACCATCATATTACATCCTGGAGACTGAGAGACCGAGCTCAGGCCTCAATCGCGTTTATACAGGGGTCGGTGGGAGGAGCCGCAGGAGCAGACAGCAGGGGGCGTCCAGACTGGTATATGTAGTTCACCACAACGAGGGAGGTCAGAAAGCAGTCTCAGAGCAGGAGGAAGTTCAAACAGCACTCTCAGAGCACGAGGGAGGTCAGACAGCACTCTCCAAGCATGAAAAAGTTCAAACAGCACGCTCAGAGTACGGTGGAGGTCAGACTGCACTCTCATGGCACGAGGGATTTCAGACAGCACGCGCAGAGGATGAGGGAGGTCAGACTGCCCTCTCAGAGCACGAGGGAGGTCCGACAGCACTCTCAGAGTACGAGGGAGGTCAGACAGACCTCTCAGAGCACTAGGCAAGTCAGCCAGCACTCTCTGAGCACGAGGTAGGTCAGACAGCACTCTCAGAGCATGAGGGATGTCAGGCAGCACTCTCAGAACACGACCGAGGTCAGACACATCTCTCAGAACATGAGGGAGGTCAGACTATACTCTCAGAGCACGAGGGAGGTCAGACGTCACTCTCATTGCACGAGTGATGCACCATCAATAACTCATACTGAGAAGTAAAGGCGATATATCGGCTTTAATTGACTGGTAAAAGGAACAAGCTGTTGCTGACCACCATACAACATCTTGGATACTGAGAGACCGGGCTCAGGCCTCATTCGCGTTTATACAGGGGTCTGTGGGAGGAGCCACAGGAGCAGACAGTAGGGGGCGTCCAGACTGGTATACGTAGTTCACCACAACGAGGCAGATCAGAAAGCAGGCTCAGAGCACGAGTGTGGTCAGACAGCAGTCTCAGAGCACGAGGGAGGTCAGACAGCACTCTCAGAGCACGAGGGAGGTCAGAAACCACTCTCAGAGCAAGACGGAGGTCAGACAGCACACTCAGAGCACGAGGGAGGTCAGAAACCACTCTCAGAGCAAGACGGAGGTCAGACAGCACTCTCAGAGCACGAGGGAGGTCAGGCAGCACTCTCAGAGCACGAGGGAGGTCAGACAGCACTCTCCAAGCATGAGGAAGTTCAAACAGCACGCTCAGAGTACGGTGGAGTTCAGACTGCACTCTCATGGCACGAGGGATTTCAGACAGCACTCTCAGAGCAAAAGGGAGGACAGAGAGCACTCTCAGAGCACTTGCGAGTTCAGACACATCTCTCCGAGCACGACGGAGGTCAGACGGCACTCTCCGAGCACGAGCGAGGTCAGACAGCACTCTCAGAGCGCGAGAGAAGTCAGACATCATTCTCTTTGCACGATTGATGCACCATCAATAACTCATACTGAGAAGTAAAGGCGATATATCGGCTTTAATTGACTGGAAAAAGGAGCAAGCTGTTGCTGACCACCATACGACATCTTGGATACTGAGAGACCGAGCTCAGGCCTCATTCGCGTTTATACAGGGGTCTGTGGGAGGAGCCACAGGAGCAGACAGCAGGGGGCGTCCAGACTGGTATATGTAGTTCACCACAACGAGGTAGATCAGAAAGCAGTCTCAGAGCACGAGGGTGGTCAGACAGCACTCTCAGAGCACGAGGGAGGTCAGACAGCACTCTCAGAGCACGAGGGAGGTCAGACAGCACTCTCCAAGCATGAGGAAGTTCAAACAGCACGCTAGGAGTACGGTGGAGGTCAGTCTGCACTCTCATGGCACGAGGGATTTCAGACAGCAAGCGCAGAGGATGAGGGAGGTCAGACCGCCCTCTCAGAGCACGAGGGAGGTCCGACAGCACTCTCAGAGCACGAGGGAGGTCAGACAGACCTCTCAGAGCACGAGGGAAGTCAGCCAGCACTCTCAGAGCACGAGGGAGGTCAGACAGCACTCTCAGAGCACGAGGGAGGTCAGACAGCACTCTCTGAGCACGAGGGAAGTCAGACTATACTCTCAGAGCACGAGGGAGGTCAGACATCACTCTCATTGCACGAGTGATGCACCATCAATAACTCATTCTGAGACGTAAAGGCGATATATCGGCTTTAATTAACTGGAAAAAGGAACAAGCTGTTGTTGACCACCATACGACATCTTGGATACTGAGAGACCGGGCTCAGGCCTCATTCGCGTTTATACAGGGGACTGTGGGAGGAGCCACAGGAGCAGACAGCAGGGGGCGTCCAGACTGGTATATGTAGTTCACCACAACGAGGGAGGTCAGAAAGCAGTCTCAGAGCACGAGGGTGGTCAGACAGCACTCTCAGAGCATGAGGCTGGTCAGACAGCAGTCTCAGAGCACGAGGGACGTCAGACAATACTCTCAGAGCACGAGGGAGGTCAGACAGCACTCTCAGAGCACGAGGGAGGTCAGGCAGCACTCTCAGAGCACGAGGGAGGTCAGACAGCACTCTCCAAGCATGAGGAAGTTCAAACAGCACGCTCAGAGTACGGTGGAGGTCAGACTGCACTCTCAGAGCACGAGGGAGTTCAGACCGGACACTCAGAGAACGAGGGAGTTCGGAAAGCACTCTCATAGCATGAGGGAGGTCATACAGCACTCTCAGAACACGACCGAGGTCAGACACATCTCTCCGAGCACGAGGGAGGTCAGACTGCACCTTCAGAGCACGAGTGATGCACCATCAATAACTCATTCTGAGACGTAAAAGCGATATATCGGCTTTAATTGACTGGAAAAAGGAACAAGCTGTTGCTGACCACCATACGACATCTATGATACTGAGAGACCGGGCTCAGGCCTCATTCGCGTTTATGCAGGGGTCTGTGGGAGGAGCCACAGGAGCAGACAGCAGGGGGCGTCCAGACGGGTATATGTAGTTCACCACAACGAGGCAGATCAGAAAGCAGTCTCAGAGCACGAGGCTGGTCAGACAGCACTCTCAGAGCACGAGGGAGGTCAAACAGCACTCTCATAGAATGAGGGAGGTCAGACAGCACTCTCAGAACACGACCGAGGTCAGACACATCTCTCAGAGCACGAGGGAGATTAGACAGCACTCTCAGAAAGCGAGGGAGGTCAGACAGCACTCTCAGTGCACGAGGGAGATCAGACAGCACACTCTGAGCACGAGGGAGGTCAAACAGCACGCTCAGAGTACGATGGAGGTCAGACTGCACTCTCAGCGAACGAGGGAGGTCAGACAATACTCTCAGAGCACGAGGGAGTTCAGACCGGACACTCAGAGCACGAGGGAGTTCGGAAAGCACTCTCATAGCATGAGGGAGGTCATACAGCACTCTCAGAACACGACCGAGTTCAGACACATCTCTCCGAGCACGAGGGAATTCAGACTGCACCTTCAGAGCACGGGAGAGGTCAGACAGAACTCTCAGAGCATGAGGGTGGTCAGACAGCAGTCTCAGAGCACGAGGGAGGTCAGACAATACTCTCAGAGCACAAGGGAGGTCAGACATCACTCTCATTGCACGAGTGATGCACCATCATTCTGAGACTTAAAAGAGATATTTCGGCTTTAATTGACTGGAAAAAGGAACAATCTGTTGCTGACCACCATACGACATCTTGGATACTGAGAGACCGGGCTCAGGCCTCAATCGCATTTATACAGGGGTCTGTGGGAGGAGCCACAGGAGCAGACAGCAGGGGGCGTCCAGACTGGTATATGTAGTTCACCACAACGAGGCAGATCAGAAAGCAGTCTCAGAGCACGAGAGTGGACAGACAGCAGTCTCAGAGCACGAGGGAGGTCAGACAGCACTCTCAGAGCACGAGGGAGGTCAGACCGCCCTCTCAGAGCACGAGGGAGGTCCGACAGCACTCTCAGAGCACGAGGGAGGTCAGACAGACCTCTCAGAGCACGAGGGAAGTCAGCCAGCACTCTCAGAGCACGAGGGAGGTCAGACAGCACTCTCAGAGCATGAGGGATGTCAGGCAGCACTCTCAGAGCACGAGGGAGGTCAGACAGCACTCTCAGAACACGACCGAGGTCAGACACATCTCTCAGAGCATGAGGGAGGTCAGACTATACTCTCAGAGCACGAGGGAGGTCAGACATCACTCTCATTGCACGAGTGATGCATCATCAATAACTCATTCTGAGAAGTAAAGGCGATATATCGGCTTTAATTGACTGGAAAAAGGAACAAGCTGTTGCTGACCACCATACGACATCTTGGATACTGAGAGACCGGGCTCAGGCCTCATTCGCGTTTATACAGGGGTCTGTGGGAGGAGCCACAGGAGCAGACAGCAGGGGGCGTCCAGACTGGTATATGTAGTTCACCACAACGAGGCAGATCAGAAAGCAGTCTCAGAGCACGAGAGTGGACAGACAGCAGTCTCAGAGCACGAGGGAGGTCAGACAGCACTCTCAGAGCACGAGGGAGGTCAGACCGCCCTCTCAGAGCACGAGGGAGGTCCGACAGCGCTCTCAGAGCACGAGGGAGGTCAGACAGACCTCTCAGAGCACGAGGGAAGTCAGCCAGCACTCTCAGAGCACGAGGGAGGTCAGACAGCACTCTCAGAGCATGAGGGATGTCAGGCAGCACTCTCAGAGCACGAGGGAGGTCAGACAGCACTCTCAGAACACGACCGAGGTCAGACACATCTCTCAGAGCATGAGGGAGGTCAGACTATACTCTCAGAGCACGAGGGAGGTCAGACATCACTCTCATTGCACGAGTGATGCATCATCAATAACTCATTCTGAGAAGTAAAGGCGATATATCGGCTTTAATTGACTGGAAAAAGGAACAAGCTGTTGCTGACCACCATACGACATCTTGGATACTGAGAGACCGGGCTCAGGCCTCATTCGCGTTTATACAGGGGTCTGTGGGAGGAGCCACAGGAGCAGACAGCAGGGGGCGTCCAGACTGGTATATGTAGTTCACCACAACGAGGCAGATCAGAAAGCAGTCTCAGAGCACGAGGGTGGTCAGACAGCAGTCTCAGAGCACGAGGGAGGTCAGACAGCACTCTCAGAGCACGAGGGAGGTCAGGCAGCACTCTCAGAGCACGAGGGAGGTCAGACAGCACTCTCCAAGCATGAGGAAGTTCAAACAGCACGCTCAGAGTACGGTGGAGGTCAGACTGCACTCTCATGGCACGAGGGATTTCAGACAGCATGCGCAGAGGATGAGGGAGGACCGACAGCACTCTCAGAGTACGAGGGAGGTCAGACAGACCTCTCAGAGCACAAGGGAAGTCAGCCAGCACTCTCAGAGCACGAGGGAGGTCAGACAGCACTCTCAGCGCATGAGGGAGATCAGACAGCACTTTCGGAGCACGAGGGAGGTCAAACAGCACGCTCAGAGTACAAGGGAGGTCAGAGAGCACTCTCAGAGCACGTGCCAGTTCAGACACATCTCTCCGAGCACGAGGGAGGTCAGACCGCAGATTCAGAGCACGAGGGAGGTCAGACCACACTCTCAGAGCACGAGGGATGTCAGACAGAACTCTCAGAGCACGGGGGAGTTCAGACAGCACTCTCAGAGCATGAGGGAGGTCAGACATCACTCTCTTTGCACGATTGATGCACCATCAATAACTCATACTGAGAAGTAAAGGCGATAGATCGGCTCAAATTGACTGGAAAAAGGAACAATCTGTTTCTGACCAGCATAAGACATCTTGGATACTAAGAGACCGGGCTCAGGCATCATTCGCGTTTATACACGGGTCTGTGGGAGGAGCCACAGGAGCAGACAGCAGGGTGCGTCCAGACTGGTATATGTAGTTCACCACAACGAGGGAGGTCAGAAAGCATGCTCAGAGCACGAGGGAGGTCACACAGCACTCACAGAGCACGAGGGAAGTCAGACAGCACTCTCAGAGCAAAAGGGAGGTCAGAGAGCACTCAGAGCACGTGCGAGTTCAGACACATCTCTCCGAGCACGAGGGAGGTCAGACCGCAGATTCAGAGCACGAGGGAGGTCAGACCACACTCTCAGAGCACGAGGGATGTCAGACAGAACTCTCAGAGCACAGGGGAGGTCAGACAGCACTCTCAGAGCACGACGGAGGTCAGACAGAACTCTCAGAACACAACCGAGGTCAGACACATCTCTCAGAGCACGAGGGAGTTCAGACCGCAGATTCAGAGCACGAGGGAGTTCAGACCACACTCTCAGAGCATGAGGGATGTCAGACAGAACTCTCAGAGCACGAGGGTGGTCAGACAGCAGTCTCGGAGCACGAGGGAGGTCAGACAATACTCTCAGAGCACGGGGGAGGTCAGACAGAACTCTCAGAGCACGAGGGTGGTCAGTCACATCTCTTCGAGCACGAGGGAGTTCAGACCGCAGATTCAGAGCACGAGGGAGTTCAGACCAAACTCTCAGAGCATGAGGGATGTCAGACAGAACTCTCAGAGCACGAGGGTGGTCAGACAGAACTCTCAGAGCACGAGGGTGGTCAGACAGAACTCTCAGAGCACGAGGGAGGTCAGACAATACTCTCAGAGCACGAGGGAGGTCTGACATCACTCTCTTTGCACAATTGATGCACCATCAATAACTCATACTGAGAAGCAAAGGCGATATATCGGCTTATATTGACTGGAAAAAGGAACAAGCTGTTGCTGACCACCATACGACATCTTGGATACTGAGAGACCGGGCTCAGGCCTCATTCACGTTTATACAGGGGTCTGTGGGAGGAGCCACAGCAGCAGACAGCAGGGGGCTTCCAGACTGGTATATGTAGTTCACCACAACGAGGGAGGTCAGAAAGCAGTCTCAGAGCACGAGGGTGGTCAGACAGCACTCTCAGAGCATGAGGCTGGTCAGACAGCAGTCTCAGAGCACGAGGGACGTCAGACAATACTCTCAGAGCACGAGGGAGGTCAGACAGCACTCTCAGAGCACGAGGGAGGTCAGGCAGCACTCTCAGAGCACGAGGGAGGTCAGACAGCACTCTCCAAGCATGAGGAAGTTCAAACAGCACGCTCAGAGTACGGTGGAGGTCAGACTGCACTCTCAGAGCACGAGGGAGTTCAGACCGGACACTCAGAGAACGAGGGAGTTCGGAAAGCACTCTCATAGCATGAGGGAGGTCATACAGCACTCTCAGAACACGACCGAGGTCAGACACATCTCTCCGAGCACGAGGGAGGTCAGACTGCACCTTCAGAGCACGAGTGATGCACCATCAATAACTCATTCTGAGACGTAAAAGCGATATATCGGCTTTAATTGACTGGAAAAAGGAACAAGCTGTTGCTGACCACCATACGACATCTTGGATACTGAGAGACCGGGCTCAGGCCTCATTCGCGTTTATACAGGGGTCTGTGGGAGGAGCCACATGAGCAGACAGCAGGGGGCGTCCAGACGGGTATATGTAGTTCACCACAACGAGGCAGATCAGAAAGCAGTCTCAGAGCACGAGGCTGGTCAGACAGCACTCTCAGAGCACGAGGGAGGTCAAACAGCACTCTCATAGAATGAGGGAGGTCAGACAGCACTCTCAGAACACGACCGAGGTCAGACACATCTCTCAGAGCACGAGGGAGATTAGACAGCACTCTCAGAAAGCGAGGGAGGTCAGACAGCACTCTCAGTGCACGAGGGAGATCAGACAGCACACTCTGAGCACGAGGGAGGTCAAACAGCACGCTCAGAGTACGATGGAGGTCAGACTGCACTCTCAGAGAACGAGGGAGGTCAGACAATACTCTCAGAGCACGAGGGAGTTCAGACCGGACACTCAGAGCACGAGGGAGTTCGGAAAGCACTCTCATAGCATGAGGGAGGTCATACAGCACTCTCAGAACACGACCGAGTTCAGACACATCTCTCCGAGCACGAGGGAATTCAGACTGCACCTTCAGAGCACGGGAGAGGTCAGACAGAACTCTCAGAGCATGAGGGTGGTCAGACAGCAGTCTCAGAGCACGAGGGAGGTCAGACATCACTCTCATTGCACGAGTGATGCACCATCAATAACTCATTCTGAGACTTAAAAGAGATATTTCGGCTTTAATTGACTGGAAAAAGGAACAATCTGTTGCTGACCACCATACGACATCTTGGATACTGAGAGACCGGGCTCAGGCCTCAATCGCGTTTATACAGGGGTCTGTGGGAGGAGCCACAGGAGCAGACAGCAGGGGGCGTCCAGACTGGTATATGTAGTTCACCACAACGAGGCAGATCAGAAAGCAGTCTCAGAGCACGAGAGTGGACAGACAGCAGTCTCAGAGCACGAGGGAGGTCAGACAGCACTCTCAGAGCACGAGGGAGGTCAGACCGCCCTCTCAGAGCACGAGGGAGGTCCGACAGCACTCTCAGAGCACGAGGGAGGTCAGACAGACCTCTCAGAGCACGAGGGAAGTCAGCCAGCACTCTCAGAGCACGAGGGAGGTCAGACAGCACTCTCAGAGCATGAGGGATGTCAGGCAGCACTCTCAGAGCACGAGGGAGGTCAGACAGCACTCTCAGAACACGACCGAGGTCAGACACATCTCTCAGAGCATGAGGGAGGTCAGACTATACTCTCAGAGCACGAGGGAGGTCAGACATCACTCTCATTGCACGAGTGATGCATCATCAATAACTCATTCTGAGAAGTAAAGGCGATATATCGGCTTTAATTGACTGGAAAAAGGAACAAGCTGTTGCTGACCACCATACGACATCTTGGATACTGAGAGACCGGGCTCAGGCCTCATTCGCGTTTATACAGGGGTCTGTGGGAGGAGCCACAGGAGCAGACAGCAGGGGGCGTCCAGACTGGTATATGTAGTTCACCACAACGAGGCAGATCAGAAAGCAGTCTCAGAGCACGAGGGTGGTCAGACAGCAGTCTCAGAGCACGAGGGAGGTCAGACAGCACTCTCAGAGCACGAGGGAGGTCAGGCAGCACTCTCAGAGCACGAGGGAGGTCAGACAGCACTCTCCAAGCATGAGGAAGTTCAAACAGCACGCTCAGAGTACGGTGGAGGTCAGACTGCACTCTCATGGCACGAGGGATTTCAGACAGCACGCGCAGAGGATGAGGGAGGACCGACAGCACTCTCAGAGTACGAGGGAGGTCAGACAGACCTCTCAGAGCACAAGGGAAGTCAGCCAGCACTCTCAGAGCACGAGGGAGGTCAGACAGCACTCTCAGCGCATGAGGGAGATCAGACAGCACTTTCGGAGCACGAGGGAGGTCAAACAGCACGCTCAGAGTACAAGGGAGGTCAGAGAGCACTCTCAGAGCACGTGCCAGTTCAGACACATCTCTCCGAGCACGAGGGAGGTCAGACCGCAGATTCAGAGCACGAGGGAGGTCAGACCACACTCTCAGAGCACGAGGGATGTCAGACAGAACTCTCAGAGCACGGGGGAGTTCAGACAGCACTCTCAGAGCATGAGGGAGGTCAGACATCACTCTCTTTGCACGATTGATGCACCATCAATAACTCATACTGAGAAGTAAAGGCGATAGATCGGCTCAAATTGACTGGAAAAAGGAACAATCTGTTTCTGACCAGCATAAGACATCTTGGATACTAAGAGACCGGGCTCAGGCATCATTCGCGTTTATACACGGGTCTGTGGGAGGAGCCACAGGAGCAGACAGCAGGGTGCGTCCAGACTGGTATATGTAGTTCACCACAACGAGGGAGGTCAGAAAGCATGCTCAGAGCACGAGGGAGGTCACACAGCACTCACAGAGCACGAGGGAAGTCAGACAGCACTCTCAGAGCAAAAGGGAGGTCAGAGAGCACTCAGAGCACGTGCGAGTTCAGACACATCTCTCCGAGCACGAGGGAGGTCAGACCGCAGATTCAGAGCACGAGGGAGGTCAGACCACACTCTCAGAGCACGAGGGATGTCAGACAGAACTCTCAGAGCACAGGGGAGGTCAGACAGCACTCTCAGAGCACGACGGAGGTCAGACAGAACTCTCAGAACACAACCGAGGTCAGACACATCTCTCAGAGCACGAGAGAGTTCAGACCGCAGATTCAGAGCACGAGGGAGTTCAGACCACACTCTCAGAGCATGAGGGATGTCAGACAGAACTCTCAGAGCACGAGGGTGGTCAGACAGCAGTCTCGGAGCACGAGGGAGGTCAGACAATACTCTCAGAGCACGGGGGAGGTCAGACAGAACTCTCAGAGCACGAGGGTGGTCAGTCACATCTCTTCGAGCACGAGGGAGTTCAGACCAAACTCTCAGAGCATGAGGGATGTCAGACAGAACTCTCAGAGCACGAGGGTGGTCAGACAGAACTCTCAGAGCACGAGGGTGGTCAGACAGAACTCTCAGAGCACGAGGGAGGTCAGACAATACTCTCAGAGCACGAGGGAGGTCTGACATCACTCTCTTTGCACAATTGATGCACCATCAATAACTCATACTGAGAAGCAAAGGCGATATATCGGCTTATATTGACTGGAAAAAGGAACAAGCTGTTGCTGACCACCATACGACATCTTGGATACTGAGAGACCGGGCTCAGGCCTCATTCACGTTTATACAGGGGTCTGTGGGAGGAGCCACAGCAGCAGACAGCAGGGGGCTTCCAGACTGGTATATCTAGTTCACCACAACGAGGGAGGTCAGAAAGCAGTCTCAGAGCACGAGGGAGGTCAGACGGCACGCTCAGAGTACGAGGGAGGTCAGACAGCACTCTCCGAGCACGAGGGAGGTCAAACAGCAGTCTCAGAGTACGAGGGAGGTCAGACAATACTCTCAGAGCATGAGGGAGGTCAGTCAATGCTCTCAGAGCACGAGGGAGGTCAGACATCACTCTCATTGCACGAGTGATGCACCATCAATAACTCATTCTGTGACGTAAAGGCAATATATCGCCTTTAATTGACTGGAAAAAGGAACAATCTGTTGCTGACCACCATACGACATCTTGGATACTGAGAGACCGGGCTCAGGCCTCAATCGCGTTTATACAGGGGTCTGTGGGAGGAGCCACAGGAGCAGACAGCAGGGGGCGTCCAGACGGGTATATGTAGTTCACCACAACGAGGGAGGTCAGAAAGCACTCTCAGAGCACGAGGGAAGTCAGACAGCACTCTCAGAGCACAAGGGAGGTCAGACAGCACTCTCAGAGCAAAAGGTAGGTCAGAGAGCACTCTCAGAGCACGTGCAAGTTCAGACACATCTCTCCGAGCACGAGGGAGGTCAGACCGCAGATTCAGAGCACGAGGGAGGTCAGACCACACTCTCAGAGCACGAGGGATGTCAGACAGAACTCTCAGAGCACGGGGGAGGTCAGACAGCACTCTCAGAGCATGAGGGAGGTCAGACATCACTCTCTTTGCACGATTGATGCACCTTCAATAACTCATACTGAGAAGTAAAGGCGATAGATCGGCTCAAATTGACTGGAAAAAGGAACAATCTGTTTCTGACCAGCATAAGACATCTTGGATACTGAGAGACCGGGCTCAGGCATCATTCGCGTTTATACACGGGTCTGTGGGAGGAGCCACAGGAGCAGACAGCAGGGTGCGTCCAGACTGGTATATGTAGTTCACCACAACGAGGGAGGTCAGAAAGCATGCTCAGAGCACGAGGGAGGTCAGACAGCACTCACAGAGCACGAGGGAGGTCAGGCAGCACTCTCAGAGCACAAGGGAGGTCAGAGAGCACTCTCAGAGCACGAGGGAAGTCAGACAGCACTCTCAGAGCACAAGGGAGGTCAGACAGCACTCTCAGAGCAAAAGGGAGGTCAGAGAGCACTCTCAGAGCACGTGCCAGTTCAGACACATCTCTCCGAGCACGAGGGAGGTCAGACCGCAGATTCAGAGCACGAGGGAGGTCAGACCACACTCTCAGAGCACGAGGGATGTCAGACAGAACTCTCAGAGCACGGGGGAGGTCAGACAGCACTCTCAGAGCATGAGGGAGGTCAGACATCACTCTCTTTGCACGATTGATGCACCATCAATAACTCATACTGAGAAGTAAAGGCGATAGATCGGCTCAAATTGACTGGAAAAAGGAACAATCTGTTTCTGACCAGCATAAGACATCTTGGATACTGAGAGACCGGGCTCAGGCATCATTCGCGTTTATACACGGGTCTGTGGGAGGAGCCACAGGAGCAGACAGCAGGGTGCGTCCAGACTGGGATATGTAGTTCACCACAACGAGGGAGGTCAGCAAGCTTGCTCTGAGCACGAGGGAGGTCAGACAGCACTCACAGAGCACGAGAGAGTTCAGACAGAACATTCAGAGCATAAGGGAGGTCAGACAGCACTCTCAGAGCACAAGGGAGGTCAGACAGCACTCTCAGAGCACGAGGGATGTCAGGCAGCACTCTCAGAGCATGACGGAGGTCAGACAGAACTCTCAGAACACGACCGAGGTCAGACACATCTCTCAGAGCACGAGGGAGTTCAGACCGCAGATTCAGAGCACGAGGGATTTCAGACCACACTCTCAGAGCATGAGGGATGTCAGACAGAACTCTCAGAGCACGAGGGTGGTCAGACAGCAGTCTCGGAGAACGAGGGAGGTCAGACAATACTCTCAGAGCACGGGGGAGGTCAGACAGAACTCTCAGAGCACGAGGGTGGTCAGTCACATCTCTCCGAGCACGAGGGAGTTCAGACCGCAGATTCAGAGCACGAGGGAGTTCAGACCACACTCTCAGAGCATGAGGGATGTCAGACAGAACTCTCAGAGCACGAGGGAGGTCAGACATCACTCTCTTTGCACAATTGATGCACCATCAATAACTCATACTGAGAAGTAAAGGCGATATATTGGCTTATATTGACTGGAAAAAGGAACAAGCTGTTGCTGACCACCATACGACATCTTGGATACTGAGAGACCGGGCTCAGGCCTCATTCGCGTTTATACAGGGGTCTGTGGGAGGAGCCACAGCAGCAGACAGCAGGGGGCTTCCAGACTGGTATATCTAGTTCACCACAACGAGGGAGGTCAGAAAGCAGTCTCAGAGCACGAGGGAGGTCAGACGGCACGCTCAGAGTACGAGGGAGGTCAGACAGCACTCTCCGAGCACGAGGGAGGTCAAACAGCAGTCTCAGAGTACGAGGGAGGTCAGACAATACTCTCATAGCATGAGGGAGGTCAGTCAATGCTCTCAGAGCACGAGGGAGGTCAGACATCACTCTCATTGCACGAGTGATGCACCATCAATAACTCATTCTGTGACGTAAAGGCAATATATCGCCTTTAATTGACTGGAAAAAGGAACAATCTGTTGCTGACCACCATACGACATCTTGGATACTGAGAGACCGGGCTCAGGCCTCAATCGCGTTTATACAGGGGTCTGTGGGAGGAGCCACAGGAGCAGACAGCAGGGGGCGTCCAGACGGGTATATGTAGTTCACCACAACGAGGGAGGTCAGAAAGCATGCTCAGAGCACGAGGGAGGTCAGACAGCACTCACAGAGCACGAGGGAGGTCAGGCAGCACTCTCAGAGCACAAGGGAGGTCAGAGAGCACTCTCAGAGCACGAGGGAAGTCAGACAGCACTCTCAGAGCACAAGGGAGGTCAGACAGCACTCTCAGAGCAAAAGGGAGGTCAGAGAGCACTCTCAGAGCACGTGCCAGTTCAGACACATCTCTCCGAGCACGAGGGAGGTCAGACCGCAGATTCAGAGCACGAGGGAGGTCAGACCACACTCTCAGAGCACGAGGGATGTCAGACAGAACTCTCAGAGCACGGGGGAGGTCAGACAGCACTCTCAGAGCATGAGGGAGGTCAGACATCACTCTCTTTGCACGATTGATGCACCATCAATAACTCATACTGAGAAGTAAAGGCGATAGATCGGCTCAAATTGACTGGAAAAAGGAACAATCTGTTTCTGACCAGCATAAGACATCTTGGATACTGAGAGACCGGGCTCAGGCATCATTCGCGTTTATACACGGGTCTGTGGGAGGAGCCACAGGAGCAGACAGCAGGGTGCGTCCAGACTGGTATATGTAGTTCACCACAACGAGGGAGGTCAGAAAGCATGCTCAGAGCACGAGGGAGGTCAGACAGCACTCACAGAGCACGAGGGAGGTCAGGCAGCACTCTCAGAGCACAAGGGAGGTCAGAGAGCACTCTCAGAGCAAAAGGGAGGTCAGAGAGCACTCTCAGAGCACGTGCGAGTTCAGACACATCTCTCCGAGCACGAGGGAGGTCAGACCGCAGATTCAGAGCACGAGGGAGGTCAGACGGCACGCTCAGAGTACGAGGGAGGTCAGACAGCACTCTCCGAGCACGAGGGAGGTCAAACAGCAGTCTCAGAGTACGAGGGAGGTCAGACAATACTCTCAGAGCATGAGGGAGGTCAGTCAATGCTCTCAGAGCACGAGGGAGGTCAGACATCACTCTCATTGCACGAGTGATGCACCATCAATAACTCATTCTGTGACGTAAAGGCAATATATCGCCTTTAATTGACTGGAAAAAGGAACAATCTGTTGCTGACCACCATACGACATCTTGGATACTGAGAGACCGGGCTCAGGCCTCAATCGCGTTTATACAGGGGTCTGTGGGAGGAGCCACAGGAGCAGACAGCAGGGGGCGTCCAGACGGGTATATGTAGTTCACCACAACGAGGGAGGTCAGAAAGCACTCTCAGAGCACGAGGGAAGTCAGACAGCACTCTCAGAGCACAAGGGAGGTCAGACAGCACTCTCAGAGCAAAAGGTAGGTCAGAGAGCACTCTCAGAGCACGTGCAAGTTCAGACACATCTCTCCGAGCACGAGGGAGGTCAGACCGCAGATTCAGAGCACGAGGGAGGTCAGACCACACTCTCAGAGCACGAGGGATGTCAGACAGAACTCTCAGAGCACGGGGGAGGTCAGACAGCACTCTCAGAGCATGAGGGAGGTCAGACATCACTCTCTTTGCACGATTGATGCACCTTCAATAACTCATACTGAGAAGTAAAGGCGATAGATCGGCTCAAATTGACTGGAAAAAGGAACAATCTGTTTCTGACCAGCATAAGACATCTTGGATACTGAGAGACCGGTCTCAGGCATCATTCGCGTTTATACACGGGTCTGTGGGAGGAGCCACAGGAGCAGACAGCAGGGTGCGTCCAGACTGGTATATGTAGTTCACCACAACGAGGGAGGTCAGAAAGCATGCTCAGAGCACGAGGGAGGTCAGACAGCACTCACAGAGCACGAGGGAGGTCAGGCAGCACTCTCAGAGCACAAGGGAGGTCAGAGAGCACTCTCAGAGCAAAAGGGAGGTCAGAGAGCACTCTCAGAGCACGTGCGAGTTCAGACACATCTCTCCGAGCACGAGGGAGGTCAGACCGCAGATTCAGAGCACGAGGGAGGTCAGACCACACTCTCAGAGCACGAGGGATGTCAGACAGAACTCTCAGAGCACGGGGGAGGTCAGACAGCACTCTCAGAGCATGAGGGAGGTCAGACATCACTCTCTTTGCACGATTGATGCACCATCAATAACTCATACTGAGAAGTAAAGGCGATAGATCGGCTCAAATTGACTGGAAAAAGGAACAATCTGTTTCTGACCAGCATAAGACATCTTGGATACTGAGAGACCGGGCTAAGGCATCATTCGCGTTTATACACGGGTCTGTGGGAGGAGCCACAGGAGCAGACAGCAGGGTGCGTCCAGACTGGGATATGTAGTTCACCACAACGAGGGAGGTCAGAAAGCTTGCTCTGAGCACGAGGGAGGTCAGACAGCACTCACAGAGCACGAGAGAGTTCAGACAGAACATTCAGAGCATAAGGGAGGTCAGACAGCACTCTCAGAGCACAAGGGAGGTCAGACAGCACTCTCAGAGCACGAGGGATGTCAGGCAGCACTCTCAGAGCACGACGGAGGTCAGACAGAACTCTCAGAACACGACCGAGGTCAGACACATCTCTCAGAGCACGAGGGAGTTCAGACCGCAGATTCAGAGCACGAGGGATTTCAGACCACACTCTCAGAGCATGAGGGATGTCAGACAGAACTCTCAGAGCACGAGGGTGGTCAGACAGCAGTCTCGGAGCACGAGGGAGGTCAGACAATACTCTCAGAGCACGGGGGAGGTCAGACAGAACTCTCAGAGCACGAGGGTGGTCAGTCACATCTCTCCGAGCACGAGGGAGTTCAGACCGCAGATTCAGAGCACGAGGGAGTTCAGACCACACTCTCAGAGCATGAGGGATGTCAGACAGAACTCTCAGAGCACGAGGGAGGTCAGACATCACTCTCTTTGCACAATTGATGCACCATCAATAACTCATACTGAGAAGTAAAGGCGATATATTGGCTTATATTGACTGGAAAAAGGAACAAGCTGTTGCTGACCACCATACGACATCTTGGATACTGAGAGACCGGGCTCAGGCCTCATTCGCGTTTATACAGGGGTCTGTGGGAGGAGCCACAGCAGCAGACAGCAGGGGGCTTCCAGACTGGTATATCTAGTTCACCACAACGAGGGAGGTCAGAAAGCAGTCTCAGAGCACGAGGGAGGTCAGACGGCACTCTCAGAGCACGAGGGAGGTCAGACGGCACGCTCAGAGTACGAGGGAGGTCAGACAGCACTCTCCGAGCACGAGGGAGGTCAAACAGCAGTCTCAGAGTACGAGGGAGGTCAGACAATACTCTCATAGCATGAGGGAGGTCAGTCAATGCTCTCAGAGCACGAGGGAGGTCAGACATCACTCTCATTGCACGAGTGATGCACCATCAATAACTCATTCTGTGACGTAAAGGCAATATATCGCCTTTAATTGACTGGAAAAAGGAACAATCTGTTGCTGACCACCATACGACATCTTGGATACTGAGAGACCGGGCTCAGGCCTCAATCGCGTTTATACAGGGGTCTGTGGGAGGAGCCACAGGAGCAGACAGCAGGGGGCGTCCAGACGGGTATATGTAGTTCACCACAACGAGGGAGGTCAGAAAGCATGCTCAGAGCACGAGGGAGGTCAGACAGCACTCACAGAGCACGAGGGAGGTCAGGCAGCACTCTCAGAGCACAAGGGAGGTCAGAGAGCACTCTCAGAGCACGAGGGAAGTCAGACAGCACTCTCAGAGCACAAGGGAGGTCAGACAGCACTCTCAGAGCACGGGGGAGGTCAGACAGCACTCTCAGAGCATGAGGGAGGTCAGACATCACTCTCTTTGCACGATTGATGCACCATCAATAACTCATACTGAGAAGTAAAGGCGATAGATCGGCTCAAATTGACTGGAAAAAGGAACAATCTGTTTCTGACCAGCATAAGACATCTTGGATACTGAGAGACCGGGCTCAGGCGTCATTCGCGTTTATACACGGGTCTGTGGGAGGAGCCACAGGAGCAGACAGCAGGGTGCGTCCAGACTGGTATATGTAGTTCACCACAACGAGGGAGGTCAGAAAGCATGCTCAGAGCACGAGGGAGGTCACACAGCACTCACAGAGCACGAGGGAGGTCAGACCGCAGATTCAGAGCACGAGGGAGGTCAGACCACACTCTCAGAGCACGAGGGATGTCAGACAGAACTCTCAGAGCACGGGGGAGGTCAGACAGCACTCTCAGAGCATGAGGGAGGTCAGACATCACTCTCTTTGCACGATTGATGCACCTTCAATAACTCATACTGAGAAGTAAAGGCGATAGATCGGCTCAAATTGACTGGAAAAAGGAACAATCTGTTTCTGACCAGCATAAGACATCTTGGATACTGAGAGACCGGTCTCAGGCATCATTCGCGTTTATACACGGGTCTGTGGGAGGAGCCACAGGAGCAGACAGCAGGGTGCGTCCAGACTGGTATATGTAGTTCACCACAACGAGGGAGGTCAGAAAGCATGCTCAGAGCACGAGGGAGGTCAGACAGCACTCACAGAGCACGAGGGAGGTCAGGCAGCACTCTCAGAGCACAAGGGAGGTCAGAGAGCACTCTCAGAGCAAAAGGGAGGTCAGAGAGCACTCTCAGAGCACGTGCGAGTTCAGACACATCTCTCCGAGCACGAGGGAGGTCAGACCGCAGATTCAGAGCACGAGGGAGGTCAGACCACACTCTCAGAGCACGAGGGATGTCAGACAGAACTCTCAGAGCACGGGGGAGGTCAGACAGCACTCTCAGAGCATGAGGGAGGTCAGACATCACTCTCTTTGCACGATTGATGCACCATCAATAACTCATACTGAGAAGTAAAGGCGATAGATCGGCTCAAATTGACTGGAAAAAGGAACAATCTGTTTCTGACCAGCATAAGACATCTTGGATACTGAGAGACCGGGCTAAGGCATCATTCGCGTTTATACACGGGTCTGTGGGAGGAGCCACAGGAGCAGACAGCAGGGTGCGTCCAGACTGGGATATGTAGTTCACCACAACGAGGGAGGTCAGAAAGCTTGCTCTGAGCACGAGGGAGGTCAGACAGCACTCACAGAGCACGAGAGAGTTCAGACAGAACATTCAGAGCATAAGGGAGGTCAGACAGCACTCTCAGAGCACAAGGGAGGTCAGACAGCACTCTCAGAGCACGAGGGATGTCAGGCAGCACTCTCAGAGCACGACGGAGGTCAGACAGAACTCTCAGAACACGACCGAGGTCAGACACATCTCTCAGAGCACGAGGGAGTTCAGACCGCAGATTCAGAGCACGAGGGATTTCAGACCACACTCTCAGAGCATGAGGGATGTCAGACAGAACTCTCAGAGCACGAGGGTGGTCAGACAGCAGTCTCGGAGCACGAGGGAGGTCAGACAATACTCTCAGAGCACGGGGGAGGTCAGACAGAACTCTCAGAGCACGAGGGTGGTCAGTCACATCTCTCCGAGCACGAGGGAGTTCAGACCGCAGATTCAGAGCACGAGGGAGTTCAGACCACACTCTCAGAGCATGAGGGATGTCAGACAGAACTCTCAGAGCACGAGGGAGGTCAGACATCACTCTCTTTGCACAATTGATGCACCATCAATAACTCATACTGAGAAGTAAAGGCGATATATTGGCTTATATTGACTGGAAAAAGGAACAAGCTGTTGCTGACCACCATACGACATCTTGGATACTGAGAGACCGGGCTCAGGCCTCATTCGCGTTTATACAGGGGTCTGTGGGAGGAGCCACAGCAGCAGACAGCAGGGGGCTTCCAGACTGGTATATCTAGTTCACCACAACGAGGGAGGTCAGAAAGCAGTCTCAGAGCACGAGGGAGGTCAGACGGCACTCTCAGAGCACGAGGGAGGTCAGACGGCACGCTCAGAGTACGAGGGAGGTCAGACAGCACTCTCCGAGCACGAGGGAGGTCAAACAGCAGTCTCAGAGTACGAGGGAGGTCAGACAATACTCTCATAGCATGAGGGAGGTCAGTCAATGCTCTCAGAGCACGAGGGAGGTCAGACATCACTCTCATTGCACGAGTGATGCACCATCAATAACTCATTCTGTGACGTAAAGGCAATATATCGCCTTTAATTGACTGGAAAAAGGAACAATCTGTTGCTGACCACCATACGACATCTTGGATACTGAGAGACCGGGCTCAGGCCTCAATCGCGTTTATACAGGGGTCTGTGGGAGGAGCCACAGGAGCAGACAGCAGGGGGCGTCCAGACGGGTATATGTAGTTCACCACAACGAGGGAGGTCAGAAAGCATGCTCAGAGCACGAGGGAGGTCAGACAGCACTCACAGAGCACGAGGGAGGTCAGGCAGCACTCTCAGAGCACAAGGGAGGTCAGAGAGCACTCTCAGAGCACGAGGGAAGTCAGACAGCACTCTCAGAGCACAAGGGAGGTCAGACAGCACTCTCAGAGCACGGGGGAGGTCAGACAGCACTCTCAGAGCATGAGGGAGGTCAGACATCACTCTCTTTGCACGATTGATGCACCATCAATAACTCATACTGAGAAGTAAAGGCGATAGATCGGCTCAAATTGACTGGAAAAAGGAACAATCTGTTTCTGACCAGCATAAGACATCTTGGATACTGAGAGACCGGGCTCAGGCGTCATTCGCGTTTATACACGGGTCTGTGGGAGGAGCCACAGGAGCAGACAGCAGGGTGCGTCCAGACTGGTATATGTAGTTCACCACAACGAGGGAGGTCAGAAAGCATGCTCAGAGCACGAGGGAGGTCACACAGCACTCACAGAGCACGAGGGAAGTCAGACAGCACTCTCAGAGCACAAGGGAGGTCAGACAGCACTCTCAGAGCAAAAGGGAGGTCAGAGAGCACTCTCAGAGCACGTACGAGTTCAGACACATCTCTCCGAGCACGAGGGAGGTCAGACCGCAGATTCAGAGCACGAGGGAGGTCAGACCACACTCTCAGAGCACGAGGGATGTCAGACAGAACTCTCAGAGCACAGGGGAGGTCAGACAGCACTCTCAGAGCACGACGGAGGTCAGACAGAACTCTCAGAACACAACCGAGGTCAGACACATCTCTCAGAGCATGAGGGAGTTCAGACCGCAGATTCAGAGCACGAGGGAGTTCAGACCACACTCTCAGAGCATGAGGGATGTCAGACAGAACTCTCAGAGCACGAGGGTGGTCAGACAGCAGTCTCGGAGCACGAGGGAGGTCAGACAATACTCTCAGAGCACGGGGGAGGTCAGACAGAACTCTCAGAGCACGAGGGTGGTCAGTCACATCTCTTCGAGCACGAGGGAGTTCAGACCGCAGATTCAGAGCACGAGGGAGTTCAGACCACACTCTCAGAGCATGAGGGATGTCAGACAGAACTCTCAGAGCACGAGGGTGGTCAGACAGAACTCTCAGAGCACGAGGGTGGTCAGACAGAACTCTCAGAGCACGAGGGAGGTCAGACAATACTCTCAGAGCACGAGGGAGGTCAGACATCACTCTCTTTGCACAATTGATGCACCATCAATAACTCATACTGAGAAGTAAAGGCGATATATCGGCTTATATTGACTGGAAAAAGGAACAAGCTGTTGCTGACCACCATACGACATCTTGGATACTGAGAGACCGGGCTCAGGCCTCATTCACGTTTATACAGGGGTCTGTGGGAGGAGCCACAGCAGCAGACAGCAGGGGGCTTCCAGACTGGTATATCTAGTTCACCACAACGAGGGAGGTCAGAAAGCAGTCTCAGAGCACGAGGGAGGTCAGACGGCACGCTCAGAGTACGAGGGAGGTCAGACAGCACTCTCCGAGCACGAGGGAGGTCAAACAGCAGTCTCAGAGTACGAGGGAGGTCAGACAATACTCTCAGAGCATGAGGGAGGTCAGTCAATGCTCTCAGAGCACGAGGGAGGTCAGACATCACTCTCATTGCACGAGTGATGCACCATCAATAACTCATTCTGTGACGTAAAGGCAATATATCGCCTTTAATTGACTGGAAAAAGGAACAATCTGTTGCTGACCACCATACGACATCTTGGATACTGAGAGACCGGGCTCAGGCCTCAATCGCGTTTATACAGGGGTCTGTGGGAGGAGCCACAGGAGCAGACAGCAGGGGGCGTCCAGACGGGTATATGTAGTTCACCACAACGAGGGAGGTCAGAAAGCATGCTCAGAGCACGAGGGAGGTCAGACAGCACTCTCAGAGCACAAGGGAGGTCAGACAGCACTCTCAGAGCAAAAGGGAGGTCAGAGAGCACTCTCAGAGCACGTGCAAGTTCAGACACATCTCTCCGAGCACGAGGAAGGTCAGACCGCAGATTCAGAGCACGAGGGAGGTCAGACCACACTCTCAGAGCACGAGGGATGTCAGACAGAACTCTCAGAGCACGGGGGAGGTCAGACAGCACTCTCAGAGCATGAGGGAGGTCAGACATCACTCTCTTTGCACGATTGATGCACCATCAATAACTCATACTGAGAAGTAAAGGCGATAGATCGGCTCAAATTGACTGGAAAAAGGAACAATCTGTTTCTGACCAGCATAAGACATCTTGGATACTGAGAGACCGGGCTCAGGCATCATTCACGTTTATACACGGGTCTGTGGGAGGAGCCACAGGAGCAGACAGCAGGGTGCGTCCAGACTGGTATATGTAGTTCACCACAACGAGCGAGGTCAGAAAGCATGCTCAGAGCACGAGGGAGGTCAGGCAGCACTCTCAGAGCACAAGGGAGGTCAGAGAGCACTCTCAGAGCACGAGGGAAGTCAGACAGCACTCGCAGAGCACAAGGGAGGTCAGACAGCACTCTCAGAGCAAAAGGGAGGTCAGAGAGCACTCTCAGAGCACGTGCCAGTTCAGACACATCTCTCCGAGCACGAGGGAGGTCAGACCGCAGATTCAGAGCACGAGGGAGGTCAGACCACACTCTCAGAGCACGAGGGATGTCAGACAGAACTCTCAGAGCACGGGGGAGGTCAGACAGCACTCTCAGAGCATGAGGGAGGTCAGACATCACTCTCTTTGCACGATTGATGCACCATCAATAACTCATACTGAGAAGTAAAGGCGATAGATCGGCTCAAATTGACTGGAAAAAGGAACAATCTGTTTCTGACCAGCATAAGACATCTTGGATACAAAGAGACCGGGCTCAGGCATCATTCGCGTTTATACACGGGTCTGTGGGAGGAGCCACAGGAGCAGACAGCAGGGTGCGTCCAGACTGGTATATGTAGTTCACCACAACGAGGGAGGTCAGAAAGCTTGCTCTGAGCACGAGGGAGGTCAGACAGCACTCACAGAGCACGAGGGAGGTCAGACAGCACTCTCAGAGCACAAGGGAGATCAGACAGCACTCTCTGAGCACGAGGGAAGTCAAACAGCTCGCTCAGAGTACGAGGGAGGTCAGACAGCACTCTCCGAGCACGAGGGAGGTCAAACAGCAGTCTCAGAGTACGAGGGAGGTCAGACAATACTCTCAGAGCACGAGGGAGGTCAGACATCACTCTCATTGCACGAGTGATGCACCAGCAATAACTCATACTGAGACGTAAAGGCGATATATAGGCTTTAATTGACTGGAAAAAGGAACAAGCTGTTGCTGACCACCATACGACATCTTGGATACTGAGAGGCCGGGCTCAGGCCTCATTCGCGTTTATACAGGGGTCTGTGGGAGGAGCCACTGGAGCAGAGAGCAGGGGGCGTCCAGACTGGTATATGTAGTTCACCACAACGAGGGAGGTCAGACAGCAGTCTCAGAGCACGAGGGAGGTCAGACAGCACTCTCAGAACACGACCGAGTTCAGACACATCTCTCAGAGCACGAGGGAGGTCAGACACATCTCTCAGAGCACGAGGGAGATTAGACAGCACTCTCAGACAGCGAGGGAGGTCAGACAGCACTCTCTGAGCACGAGGGAAGTCAAACAGCACGCTCAGAGTTCGATGGAGGTCAGACTGCACTCTCAGAGAACGAGGGAGGTCAGACAATACTCTCAGAGCACGAGGGAGTTCAGACCGGACACTCAGAGCACGAGGGAGTTCGGAAAGCACTCTCATAGCATGAGGGAGGTCATACAGCACTCTCAGAACATGACCGAGGTCAGACACATCTCTCCGAGCACGAGGGAGGTCAGACTGCACCTTCAGAGCACGGGAGAGGTCAGACAGAACTCTCAGAGCACGAGGGAGGTCAGACAGCAGTCTCAGAGCACGAGGGAGGTCAGACAATACTCTCAGAGCACGAGGGAGGTCAGACATCACTCTCATTGCACGAGTGATGCACCATCAATAACTCATTCTGAGACGTAAAAGAGATATATCGGCTTTAATTGACTGGAGAAAGGAACAATCTGTTGCTGACCACCATACGACATCTTGGATACTGAGAGACCGGGCTCAGGCCTCATTCACGTTTATACAGGGGTCTGTGGGAGGAGCCACAGCAGCAGACAGCAGGGGGCTTCCAGACTGGTATATCTAGTTCACCACAACGAGGGAGGTCAGAAAGCAGTCTCAGAGCACGAGGGAGGTCAGACGGCACGCTCAGAGTACGAGGGAGGTCAGACAGCACTCTCCGAGCACGAGGGAGGTCAAACAGCAGTCTCAGAGTACGAGGGAGGTCAGACAATACTCTCAGAGCATGAGGGAGGTCAGTCAATGCTCTCAGAGCACGAGGGAGGTCAGACATCACTCTCATTGCACGAGTGATGCACCATCAATAACTCATTCTGTGACGTAAAGGCAATATATCGCCTTTAATTGACTGGAAAAAGGAACAATCTGTTGCTGACCACCATACGACATCTTGGATACTGAGAGACCGGGCTCAGGCCTCAATCGCGTTTATACAGGGGTCTGTGGGAGGAGCCACAGGAGCAGACAGCAGGGGGCGTCCAGACGGGTATATGTAGTTCACCACAACGAGGGAGGTCAGACGGGCATTTCAGAGCACGAGGGAGGTCAGACAGATCTCTCAGAGCACGAGGGAGGTCAGACAGCACTCTCCAAGCATGAGGAAGTTCAGACAGCACTCTCAGAGTACGGTGGAGGTCAGACTGCACTCTCAGAGCACGAGGGAGGTCCGACAGACCTCTCAGAACACGAGGGAGGTCAGACACATCTCTCAGAGCACGAGGGAGGTCAGACAGCACTCTCAGAACACGACCGAGGTCAGACACATCTCTCAGAGCACGAGAGAGGTCAGACACATCTCTTCGAGCACGAGGGTGTTCAGACTGCACATTCAGAGCACGGGGGAGGTTAGACAGAACTCTCAGGGGACGAGGGTGGTCAGACAGCAGTCTCAGAGAACGAGGGACGTCAGAATATACTCTCAGTGCACGAGGGAGGTCAGACAGCACTCTCATAGCATGAGGGAGGTCAGACAGCACTCTCAGAACACGACCGAGGTCAGACACATCTCTCAGAGCACGAGGGAGGTCAGACAGAACTCTCAGAGCACGAGGGTGGTCAGACAATACTCTCAAAGCACGAGGGAGGTCCGACAGCACTCTCATTGCACGAGTGATGCACCATCAATAACTCATTCTGAGACGTAAAGGCGATATATCGGCTTTAATTGACTGGAAAAAGGAGGAAGCTGTTGCTGACCACCATACGACATCTTGGATACTGAGAGACCGGGCTCAGGCCTCATTCGCGTTTATACAGGGGTCGGTGGGAGGAGCCGCAGGAGCAGACAGCAGGGGGCGTCCAGACTGGTATATGTAGTTCACCACAACGAGGCAGAACAGAAAGCAGTCTCAGAGCACGAGGGTGGTCAGACAGCACTCTCAGAGCACGAGGGATGTCAGACAGCAGTCTCAGAGCACGAGGGAGGTCCGACAGCACTCTCAGAGCACGAGGGAGGTTAGACAGACCTCTCAGAGCACGAGGGATGTCAGCCAGCACTCTCAGAGCACGAGGGAGGTCCGACAGCACTCTCAGAGCACGAGGGAGGTCAGACAGACCGAGCACGAGGGAAGTCAGACAGCACTCTCAGAGCATGAGGGAGGTCAGACCGCACTCTCAGAGCACGAGGGAAGTCAGACAGACCTCTCAGAGCACGAGGGAGATCAGACAGCACTCTCAGAGCAAGTCGGAGGTCAGACAGCACTCTCAGAGCACGAGGGAAGTCAGACAGCACTCTCAGAGCACAAGGGAGGTCAGACCGCACTCTCAGAGCAAAAGGGAGGTCAGAGAGCACTCTCAGAGCATGAGCGAGGTCAGACACATCTCTCCGAGCACGAGGCAGGTCGGACAGCACTCTCAGAGCACGAGGGAGGTCAGACACATCTCTCCGAGCACGAGGCAGGTCGGACAGCACTGTCAGAGCACGGGGGAGGTCAGACAGCACTCTCAGAGCACGAGGGAGGTCCGACAGCACTCTCAGAGCACGAGGGATGTCAGACAGCTCTCTTGGAGCACGAGTGAGGTCAGACAGAACTCTCAGAGCACGAGGGTGGTCAGACAGTGTGGTGAACTATGTGCCTGTCGGGACACGCCCCTGCTGACTGCTCCTGTGGCTCCTCCCACAGGCCCCTGTATAAAGGAGATCTGCGGCCTGACGCTCGGCCTCAGTCTCCAAGACATTGTATATTAGACACTCACTCCTGGTTCCTTCTTCCAGTCAATAAAAGCCGATATCTCGCCTTACGTCTCAGAGTGAGTTATTGATGGTGCATCAATTTTCTTGACTGGAAGTTTTAAAACATGGAACCCGTTTTGCGTCCGGACCGGTTGGATTTGGACCCTCAAGACCCTGACGCAGCTCTCGCTTTTGAACACTGGCTTGCATGCTTCCAATCGTATTTGGCGGAGCTTCGTGCGACTGAACCCGCCGTTATGCACAGAATCCTACTTTCGAGGGTCTCCTCCAAAGTTTTCTCCATTATCCGGGACCTGCCGACCTACGATGTGGCACTGGATGCCCTCAAACGACAGTACCTGCGGCCGGTGAACACCGTCTACGCAAGACATCGCTTAGCTACCCGGCAACAGCGGCCTGGCGAATCGTGCGCTGAGTTTCTCCGAGCACTACAGACACTCGTCCGAGCTTGTGACTGCAAGACGCTCACGGCAGAACAGCATGCGGAGCTGCTGGTGCGAGACGCCTTTGTGACGGGACTGAGGTCAGTGTACATGCGCCAGCGGCTGCTGGAGAACTCGGATCTTACCTTAAGCTCGGCGATAGAGACGGCCAACGCTCTAGAAGCTGCGTTGCATAACGCCGACGCTGTCCAGTCGCGCGATTCCCCGCCGGTTCCGTGGACTCCTCAGACCCCGCCACCGCCGGCTCCCGGGAGCGAATTCGCCAATGCCGCCGCCAGTCGCGATTCCATGAGCTCCCAGACCCTGACCACGGCGGTGGCCCGTCAGAAGCCCGTGTGTTATTTCTGTGGCCAAAAGAAACATCCTCGACAACGCTGTCCAGCGCGAGAAGCGACCTGCTCCAGCTGCGGAAAGCGGGGCCACTTCGCCAAGGTCTGTAAGTCCCAACCTCGAGCAGGGTGCAGCGCTGCGGGTGAAACGTGGGGGCCGCCATCTTGCATGCCGGGATGTGAGCGGCCATCTTTGTCGACGTCAGCACGCCCCGCCCCCGACCCTCGGACGCTGACTGGGTACCCCGGATGTGGGCGGCCATCTTTGTCGGGGTCAGCACGCCCCGCCCCTGACCCTCCGATGCTTACCAGGTACCCCGACGGCGATTCAATTCTGGCCACTGTAACCCTCGACCAAAGCGCCCCACACCAGCTTGCAAGGTCCATGATGGACATCCGGGTGGAGGGGCACTGGACTAGATGCCTGTTTGACACGGGCAGCACTGGGAGTTTTATTCACCCGGACACAGTGCAACGCTGTGGACTCGCAACGCGGCCGGTCAGTCGGAGGTTCCATTTGGCCTCTGGGTCGCATTCCGCAGACATCCGGGCGGGTTGTGTAGCGACGTTGGTGGTGCAGGGCACAGAATATTGGAACTTTGAGCTACTGGTCATGCCTAAACTGTGCGCACCTGTGCTATTGGGGCTGGACTTCCAGAGCCATCTCGAAAGTGTGACTATGGTATATGACGGGCCCCTCCCACCACTCACTGTCCGGAATCCTCAGTTTTGTGGGACTTCTTCACATACCCCGCTACTGACCACACACACGCACGGGCACACACATCCCATCCAGAACCAGGCCGACAGCTGCGCTACCGACACTTGCAGCCTCTCCACTCTCAAGGTCCCTCCCCCACTGCTGTTCGCCAACCTGACCCCCGACTGTAAACCTGTGGCAACCAAAAGCAGGAGGTACAGCGCAGGGGACAGGGTCTTCATTCAGTCAGAGGTGCAGCGGCTGCTCAGGGAGGGGATCATTGAGCCAAGCACGAGCCCTTGGAGGGCCCAGGTGGTCATTGTTCGGACTGGGCAGAAAGATAGGATGGTGGTGGACTATAGTCAAACCATCAATAGGTTTACGCAGCTTAACGCATACCCCCTACCCCGCATCGCGGATATGGTCAACCAGATTGCTCAGTATAAGGTGTACTCGACAATAGATCTGAAATCCGCTTATCACCAGCTCCCCATCTGCCCAGAGGACCGCCCCTACATCGCCTTCGAGGCGGGCGGCAGGCTCTATCACTTCCTGCGCGTCCCTTTCGGTGTCACGAATGGTGTCTCTGTCTTCCAGAGGGAAATGGACTGGATGGTGGACCAGTACCAACTGCAGGCCACATTTCCCTATCTGGATAACATCACCATCTGTGGTCACAACAGGCCAGATCACGACGCCAACCTCCAACGATTTCTCCAAGTGGCCGCAGCTCTGAACCTTACTTATAACAGGGACAAGTGTGTGTTTGGAACCACCCGCCTTGCTATACTTGGGTATGTCGTGGAAAACGGGGTTATTGGCCCTGATCCCGAACGTATGCGCCCCCTGTTAGAACTCCCTCTTCCCACCACTCTCAAGGCCCTCAGACGGTGCCTGGGTTTTTTTTCCTATTACGCCCAATGGGTCCCCCATTACGCAGACAAGGCTCGCCCCCTGGTCAAGTCTACCTCGTTTCCCCTCTCTGCTGAGGCCTGCGCGGCCTTCAACTGCATTAAAGCGGACATTGCCAAAGCTACGATGCATGCAGTGGACGAGACCACTCCCTTCCAAGTGGAGTGTGATGCCTCCGATTTCGCTCTGGCTGCTACCCTCAATCAGGAAGGCAGACCAGTAGCATTCTTTTCTCGCACCCTCCAAGGCTCTGAAATTCGGCACTCCGCGGTGGAGAAAGAAGCCCAGGCCATAGTGGAGGCTGTTAGGCACTGGAGGCACTATCTTGCTGGCAAAAGGTTCACCGTGCTGACCGACCAGCGCTCGGTTGCGTTCCTGTTCAGCAACCAACAGCGGTGCAAAATCAAAAATGATAAGATTTTGCGGTGGAGGATAGAACTCTCCAACTACACCTATGATATCCTGTACCGGCCTGGCAGACTCAATGAGCCCCCTGATGCCCTATCCCGGGGAACATGTGCTAGCACACAGCTCGACCAGCTGTACGCCCTTCATGCACAACTTTGCCATCCGGGGGTCACCCGATTTTACCATTTTGTGAAAGCTCGGAACCTGCCATACTCCCTGGAGGACATCAGGACGATGACCAGGGACTGCCAAATTTGCGCTGAGTGCAAACCGCACTTCTACCGTCCTGACACGGCGCAACTTGTCAAGGCCACCCGCCCTTTTGAACGTCTGAGTGTTGACTTTAAGGGCCCCCTTCCCTCCACTGACCGCAATGTCTATTTTCTCAGTATTATTGATGAGTACTCACGGTTCCCCTTTGCCATCCCCTGCCCCAACACCACTGCCACGTCCGTCGTAAAAGCCCTGCGCCAGCTCTTCACTCTGTTCGGGTATCCCTGCTATATCCACAGTGATAGAGGGTCCTCCTTTATGAGTGAGGAGCTGCGCCTGTACTTGCTAGCTAGGGGCATTGCTACCAGTCGGACCATGAGTTATAATCCCCGGGGTAATGGCCAGGTGGAGCGGAAGAATGCCACAGTGTGGAAGGCCACACTTTTAGCCCTTAAGTCAAAAGGGTTGCCGGTCTCTCGATGGCAGGAGGTCCTCCCTGAGGCACTCCACTCTATCCGCTCTCTGTTATGTACGTCCACCAATGCCACCCCTCACGAACGCCTATTCTCTTTTCCCAGGAAGTCTGTCACTGGGACCACCCTACCAGTTTGGCTGACGTCCCTGGGGCCAGTGCTGCTCCGGAAACATGTGAGGAGCAATAAATACTCCCCGCTGGTGGAGAGGGTTCACCTTCTACATGCGAACCCCCAGTATGCCTACGTGGTCTTACCTGATGGGCGGGAGGATACGGCCTCCATCCGCGATCTGGCACCCGCAGGTGCAGCAGACCACTACCCTGAAGGCTCTCTGGTAACTGTGAACCCTGCACCAGAGGTGACACCGTACTCACCAGGCCCTACACAGACTCCTCACGACACTTGTATACCGGGCGTTTCGTACGCATTTATACCAGGCGCCTCGCACATGCATGAGGGATCACCGGCGCCTAGTGGGCAAGAACACGCGCAACCCCCGTCCCCTGTGCAATCACCGATGTTGCCAGCATCTATGCGGTCACAGCCGGTGCTCTGTAGATCGCAGCGACAGATTCGACCACCTGATAGACTTGACTTGTAAGAAACTTCGCCACATGAGGACTTTTTCAAACGAAGGGGGGGGGGTGAATGTGGTGAACTATGTGCCTGTCGGGACACGCCCCTGCTGACTGCTCCTGTGGCTCCTCCCACAGGCCCCTGTATAAAGGAGATCTGCGGCCTGATGCTTGGCCTCAGTCTCCAAGACATTGTATGATAGACACTCACTCCTGGTTCCTTCTTCCAGTCAATAAAAGCCGATATCTCGCCTTACGTCTCAGTGTGAGTTATTGATGGTGCATCAGACAGCAGTCTCAGAGCACGAGGGAGGTCAGACAGAACTCTCAGAGCATGAGGGAGGTCAGACATCACTCTCTTTGCACGAGTGATGCACCATCAATAACTCATACTGAGACGTAAAGGCGATATATCGGCTTAAATTGACTGGAAAAAGGAACAAGCTGTTTCTGACCACCATAAGACATCTTGGATACTGAGAGACCGGGCTCAGGCCTCATTCGCGTTTATACAGGGGTCTGTGGGAGGAGCCACAGGAGCAGACAGCAGGGGGCGTCCAGACTGGTATATGTAGTTCACCACAACGAGGCAGATCAGAAAGCAGTCTCAGAGCAGGAGGGAGGTCAGACAGCACTCTCAGAGCACGAGGGAGGTCAAAGAGCACGCTCAGAGTACGATGGAGGTCAGACAGCACTATCAGAGCACGAGGGAGGTCAGACAGCACTGTCAGTGCACGAGGGAGGTCAGACAGCACTGTCCGAGCACGAGGGAGGTCAAACAGCACGCTCAGAGTACGATGGAGGTCAGACTGCACTATCAGAGCACGAGGGAGGTCAGACAGCACTGTCAGTGCACGAGGGAGGTCAGACAGCACTGTCCGAGCACGAGGGAGGTCAAACAGCACTCTCAGGGTACGAGGGAGGTCCGACAGCACTATCAGAGCTCCAGGAAGGTCAGGCAGACGTCTCAGAGCACGAGGGAAAGTCAGCCAGCACTCTCAGAGAACGAGGGAGGTCAGACGACCCCTTCAGAGCACGAGGGAGGACAGACAGACCTCTCAGAGCATGAGGGAGGTCAGACTGCACTCTCAGAGCACGAGGGAAGTCAGCCAGCACTCTCAGAGCAGGAGGGAGGTCAGACAGCACTCTCAGAGCACGAGGGAGTTCAGACAGGCCTCTCAGAGCATGAGGGAAGTCAGCCAGCCCTCTCAGAGCACCAGGGAGGTCAGACAGCACTCTCAGAGCACGAGGGAGTTCAGACAGCACTCTCAGTGCACGAGGGAGGTCAGACAGCACGCGCAGAGGATGAGGGAGGTCAGACCACCCTCTCAGAGCACGAGGGAGTTCAGACCGCACATTCAGAGCACCAGGGAGGTCAGACACATCACTCAGAGCACGAGGGAAGTTAGCCAGCACTCTCATAGCATGAGGGATGTCAGACAGCACTGTCAGAGCAAGAGGGAGGTCAGACAGCACTCTCAGAGCAAGAGGGAGGTCAGACAGCACTCTCAGAGCAAGAGGGAGGTCAGACACATCTCTCAGAGCATGAGGGAGGTCAGACAGCACTCTCAGAGCACGAGGGAGGTCAGACACATCTCTCAGAGCATGAGGGAGGTCAGACAGCACTCTCAGAGCAAGAGGGAGGTCAGACAGCACTCTCAGAGCAAGAGGGAGGTCAGACAGCACTCTCAGAGCAAGAGGCAGGTCGGACAGCACTCTCAGAGCACAAGGGAGGTCAGACACATCTCTCAGAGCATGAGGGAGGTCAGACAGCACTCTCAGAGCATGAGGGAGGTCAGACAGCACTCTCAGAGCATGAGGCAGGTCGGACAGCACTCTCAGAGCACGAGGGAGGTCAGACAGCACTCTCAGAGCATGAGGGAGGTCAGACAGCACTCTCAGAGCATGAGGGAGGTCAGACAGCACTCTCAGAGCATGAGGGAGGTCAGACAGCACTCTCAGAGCATGAGGGAGGTCAGACAGCACTCTCAGAGCATGAGGGAGGTCAGACAGCACTCTCAGAGCATGAGGCAGGTCGGACAGCACTCTCAGAGCACGAGGGAGGTCAGACAGCACTCTCAGAGCATGAGGGAGGTCAGACAGCACTCTCAGAGCATGAGGGAGGTCAGACAGCACTCTCAGAGCATGAGGGAGGTCAGACAGCACTCTCAGAGCATGAGGGAGGTCAGACAGCACTCTCAGAGCAAGAGGGAGGTCAGACAGCACTCTCAGAGCAAGAGGGAGGTCAGACAGCACTCTCAGAGCAAGAGGGAGGTCAGACACATCTCTCAGAGCACGAGGGAGGTCAGACAGCACTCTCAGAGCATGAGGGAGGTCAGACAGCACTCTCAGAGCATGAGGGAGGTCAGACAGCACTCTCAGAGCATGAGGGAGGTCAGACAGCACTCTCAGAGCACGAGGGAGGTCAGACCACAGAGCACGAGGGAAGTCAGACCGCACTTTCAGAACACGAGGGAGGTGAGACAGCACTCTCAGAGCACGAGGGAGGTCAGACAGCACTCTCCAAGCATGAGGAAGTTCAAACAGCACGCTCAGAGTACGGTGGAGGTCAGACTGCACTCTCATGGCACGAGGGATTTCAGACAGCACGCGCAGAGGATGAGGGAGGACCGACAGCACTCTCAGAGTACGAGGGAGGTCAGACAGACCTCTCAGAGCACAAGGGAAGTCAGCCAGCACTCTCAGAGCACGAGGGAGGTCAGACAGCACTCTCAGCGCATGAGGGAGATCAGACAGCACTTTCGGAGCACGAGGGAGGTCAAACAGCACGCTCAGAGTACAAGGGAGGTCAGAGAGCACTCTCAGAGCACGTGCCAGTTCAGACACATCTCTCCGAGCACGAGGGAGGTCAGACCGCAGATTCAGAGCACGAGGGAGGTCAGACCACACTCTCAGAGCACGAGGGATGTCAGACAGAACTCTCAGAGCACGGGGGAGTTCAGACAGCACTCTCAGAGCATGAGGGAGGTCAGACATCACTCTCTTTGCACGATTGATGCACCATCAATAACTCATACTGAGAAGTAAAGGCGATAGATCGGCTCAAATTGACTGGAAAAAGGAACAATCTGTTTCTGACCAGCATAAGACATCTTGGATACTAAGAGACCGGGCTCAGGCATCATTCGCGTTTATACACGGGTCTGTGGGAGGAGCCACAGGAGCAGACAGCAGGGTGCGTCCAGACTGGTATATGTAGTTCACCACAACGAGGGAGGTCAGAAAGCATGCTCAGAGCACGAGGGAGGTCACACAGCACTCACAGAGCACGAGGGAAGTCAGACAGCACTCTCAGAGCAAAAGGGAGGTCAGAGAGCACTCAGAGCACGTGCGAGTTCAGACACATCTCTCCGAGCACGAGGGAGGTCAGACCGCAGATTCAGAGCACGAGGGAGGTCAGACCACACTCTCAGAGCACGAGGGATGTCAGACAGAACTCTCAGAGCACAGGGGAGGTCAGACAGCACTCTCAGAGCACGACGGAGGTCAGACAGAACTCTCAGAACACAACCGAGGTCAGACACATCTCTCAGAGCACGAGGGAGTTCAGACCGCAGATTCAGAGCACGAGGGAGTTCAGACCACACTCTCAGAGCATGAGGGATGTCAGACAGAACTCTCAGAGCACGAGGGTGGTCAGACAGCAGTCTCGGAGCACGAGGGAGGTCAGACAATACTCTCAGAGCACGGGGGAGGTCAGACAGAACTCTCAGAGCACGAGGGTGGTCAGTCACATCTCTTCGAGCACGAGGGAGTTCAGACCGCAGATTCAGAGCACGAGGGAGTTCAGACCAAACTCTCAGAGCATGAGGGATGTCAGACAGAACTCTCAGAGCACGAGGGTGGTCAGACAGAACTCTCAGAGCACGAGGGTGGTCAGACAGAACTCTCAGAGCACGAGGGAGGTCAGACAATACTCTCAGAGCACGAGGGAGGTCTGACATCACTCTCTTTGCACAATTGATGCACCATCAATAACTCATACTGAGAAGCAAAGGCGATATATCGGCTTATATTGACTGGAAAAAGGAACAAGCTGTTGCTGACCACCATACGACATCTTGGATACTGAGAGACCGGGCTCAGGCCTCATTCACGTTTATACAGGGGTCTGTGGGAGGAGCCACAGCAGCAGACAGCAGGGGGCTTCCAGACTGGTATATGTAGTTCACCACAACGAGGGAGGTCAGAAAGCAGTCTCAGAGCACGAGGGTGGTCAGACAGCACTCTCAGAGCATGAGGCTGGTCAGACAGCAGTCTCAGAGCACGAGGGACGTCAGACAATACTCTCAGAGCACGAGGGAGGTCAGACAGCACTCTCAGAGCACGAGGGAGGTCAGGCAGCACTCTCAGAGCACGAGGGAGGTCAGACAGCACTCTCCAAGCATGAGGAAGTTCAAACAGCACGCTCAGAGTACGGTGGAGGTCAGACTGCACTCTCAGAGCACGAGGGAGTTCAGACCGGACACTCAGAGAACGAGGGAGTTCGGAAAGCACTCTCATAGCATGAGGGAGGTCATACAGCACTCTCAGAACACGACCGAGGTCAGACACATCTCTCCGAGCACGAGGGAGGTCAGACTGCACCTTCAGAGCACGAGTGATGCACCATCAATAACTCATTCTGAGACGTAAAAGCGATATATCGGCTTTAATTGACTGGAAAAAGGAACAAGCTGTTGCTGACCACCATACGACATCTTGGATACTGAGAGACCAGGCTCAGGCCTCATTCGCGTTTATACAGGGGTCTGTGGGAGGAGCCACATGAGCAGACAGCAGGGGGCGTCCAGACGGGTATATGTAGTTCACCACAACGAGGCAGATCAGAAAGCAGTCTCAGAGCACGAGGCTGGTCAGACAGCACTCTCAGAGCACGAGGGAGGTCAAACAGCACTCTCATAGAATGAGGGAGGTCAGACAGCACTCTCAGAACACGACCGAGGTCAGACACATCTCTCAGAGCACGAGGGAGATTAGACAGCACTCTCAGAAAGCGAGGGAGGTCAGACAGCACTCTCAGTGCACGAGGGAGATCAGACAGCACACTCTGAGCACGAGGGAGGTCAAACAGCACGCTCAGAGTACGATGGAGGTCAGACTGCACTCTCAGAGAACGAGGGAGGTCAGACAATACTCTCAGAGCACGAGGGAGTTCAGACCGGACACTCAGAGCACGAGGGAGTTCGGAAAGCACTCTCATAGCATGAGGGAGGTCATACAGCACTCTCAGAACACGACCGAGTTCAGACACATCTCTCCGAGCACGAGGGAATTCAGACTGCACCTTCAGAGCACGGGAGAGGTCAGACAGAACTCTCAGAGCATGAGGGTGGTCAGACAGCAGTCTCAGAGCACGAGGGAGGTCAGACATCACTCTCATTGCACGAGTGATGCACCATCAATAACTCATTCTGAGACTTAAAAGAGATATTTCGGCTTTAATTGACTGGAAAAAGGAACAATCTGTTGCTGACCACCATACGACATCTTGGATACTGAGAGACCGGGCTCAGGCCTCAATCGCGTTTATACAGGGGTCTGTGGGAGGAGCCACAGGAGCAGACAGCAGGGGGCGTCCAGACTGGTATATGTAGTTCACCACAACGAGGCAGATCAGAAAGCAGTCTCAGAGCACGAGAGTGGACAGACAGCAGTCTCAGAGCACGAGGGAGGTCAGACAGCACTCTCAGAGCACGAGGGAGGTCAGACCGCCCTCTCAGAGCACGAGGGAGGTCCGACAGCACTCTCAGAGAACGAGGGAGGTCAGACAGACCTCTCAGAGCACGAGGGAAGTCAGCCAGCACTCTCAGAGCACGAGGGAGGTCAGACAGCACTCTCAGAGCATGAGGGATGTCAGGCAGCACTCTCAGAGCACGAGGGAGGTCAGACAGCACTCTCAGAACACGACCGAGGTCAGACACATCTCTCAGAGCATGAGGGAGGTCAGACTATACTCTCAGAGCACGAGGGAGGTCAGACATCACTCTCATTGCACGAGTGATGCATCATCAATAACTCATTCTGAGAAGTAAAGGCGATATATCGGCTTTAATTGACTGGAAAAAGGAACAAGCTGTTGCTGACCACCATACGACATCTTGGATACTGAGAGACCGGGCTCAGGCCTCATTCGCGTTTATACAGGGGTCTGTGGGAGGAGCCACAGGAGCAGACAGCAGGGGGCGTCCAGACTGGTATATGTAGTTCACCACAACGAGGCAGATCAGAAAGCAGTCTCAGAGCACGAGAGTGGACAGACAGCAGTCTCAGAGCACGAGGGAGGTCAGACAGCACTCTCAGAGCACGAGGGAGGTCAGACCGCCCTCTCAGAGCACGAGGGAGGTCCGACAGCGCTCTCAGAGCACGAGGGAGGTCAGACAGACCTCTCAGAGCACGAGGGAAGTCAGCCAGCACTCTCAGAGCACGAGGGAGGTCAGACAGCACTCTCAGAGCATGAGGGATGTCAGGCAGCACTCTCAGAGCACGAGGGAGGTCAGACAGCACTCTCAGAACACGACCGAGGTCAGACACATCTCTCAGAGCATGAGGGAGGTCAGACTATACTCTCAGAGCACGAGGGAGGTCAGACATCACTCTCATTGCACGAGTGATGCATCATCAATAACTCATTCTGAGAAGTAAAGGCGATATATCGGCTTTAATTGACTGGAAAAAGGAACAAGCTGTTGCTGACCACCATACGACATCTTGGATACTGAGAGACCGGGCTCAGGCCTCATTCGCGTTTATACAGGGGTCTGTGGGAGGAGCCACAGGAGCAGACAGCAGGGGGCGTCCAGACTGGTATATGTAGTTCACCACAACGAGGCAGATCAGAAAGCAGTCTCAGAGCACGAGGGTGGTCAGACAGCAGTCTCAGAGCACGAGGGAGGTCAGACAGCACTCTCAGAGCACGAGGGAGGTCAGGCAGCACTCTCAGAGCACGAGGGAGGTCAGACAGCACTCTCCAAGCATGAGGAAGTTCAAACAGCACGCTCAGAGTACGGTGGAGGTCAGACTGCACTCTCATGGCACGAGGGATTTCAGACAGCACGCGCAGAGGATGAGGGAGGACCGACAGCACTCTCAGAGTACGAGGGAGGTCAGACAGACCTCTCAGAGCACAAGGGAAGTCAGCCAGCACTCTCAGAGCACGAGGGAGGTCAGACAGCACTCTCAGCGCATGAGGGAGATCAGACAGCACTTTCGGAGCACGAGGGAGGTCAAACAGCACGCTCAGAGTACAAGGGAGGTCAGAGAGCACTCTCAGAGCACGTGCCAGTTCAGACACATCTCTCCGAGCACGAGGGAGGTCAGACCGCAGATTCAGAGCACGAGGGAGGTCAGACCACACTCTCAGAGCACGAGGGATGTCAGACAGAACTCTCAGAGCACGGGGGAGTTCAGACAGCACTCTCAGAGCATGAGGGAGGTCAGACATCACTCTCTTTGCACGATTGATGCACCATCAATAACTCATACTGAGAAGTAAAGGCGATAGATCGGCTCAAATTGACTGGAAAAAGGAACAATCTGTTTCTGACCAGCATAAGACATCTTGGATACTAAGAGACCGGGCTCAGGCATCATTCGCGTTTATACACGGGTCTGTGGGAGGAGCCACAGGAGCAGACAGCAGGGTGCGTCCAGACTGGTATATGTAGTTCACCACAACGAGGGAGGTCAGAAAGCATGCTCAGAGCACGAGGGAGGTCACACAGCACTCACAGAGCACGAGGGAAGTCAGACAGCACTCTCAGAGCAAAAGGGAGGTCAGAGAGCACTCAGAGCACGTGCGAGTTCAGACACATCTCTCCGAGCACGAGGGAGGTCAGACCGCAGATTCAGAGCACGAGGGAGGTCAGACCACACTCTCAGAGCACGAGGGATGTCAGACAGAACTCTCAGAGCACAGGGGAGGTCAGACAGCACTCTCAGAGCACGACGGAGGTCAGACAGAACTCTCAGAACACAACCGAGGTCAGACACATCTCTCAGAGCACGAGAGAGTTCAGACCGCAGATTCAGAGCACGAGGGAGTTCAGACCACACTCTCAGAGCATGAGGGATGTCAGACAGAACTCTCAGAGCACGAGGGTGGTCAGACAGCAGTCTCGGAGCACGAGGGAGGTCAGACAATACTCTCAGAGCACGGGGGAGGTCAGACAGAACTCTCAGAGCACGAGGGTGGTCAGTCACATCTCTTCGAGCACGAGGGAGTTCAGACCGCAGATTCAGAGCACGAGGGAGTTCAGACCAAACTCTCAGAGCATGAGGGATGTCAGACAGAACTCTCAGAGCACGAGGGTGGTCAGACAGAACTCTCAGAGCACGAGGGTGGTCAGACAGAACTCTCAGAGCACGAGGGAGGTCAGACAATACTCTCAGAGCACGAGGGAGGTCTGACATCACTCTCTTTGCACAATTGATGCACCATCAATAACTCATACTGAGAAGCAAAGGCGATATATCGGCTTATATTGACTGGAAAAAGGAACAAGCTGTTGCTGACCACCATACGACATCTTGGATACTGAGAGACCGGGCTCAGGCCTCATTCACGTTTATACAGGGGTCTGTGGGAGGAGCCACAGCAGCAGACAGCAGGGGGCTTCCAGACTGGTATATCTAGTTCACCACAACGAGGGAGGTCAGAAAGCAGTCTCAGAGCACGAGGGAGGTCAGACGGCACGCTCAGAGTACGAGGGAGGTCAGACAGCACTCTCCGAGCACGAGGGAGGTCAAACAGCAGTCTCAGAGTACGAGGGAGGTCAGACAATACTCTCAGAGCATGAGGGAGGTCAGTCAATGCTCTCAGAGCACGAGGGAGGTCAGACATCACTCTCATTGCACGAGTGATGCACCATCAATAACTCATTCTGTGACGTAAAGGCAATATATCGCCTTTAATTGACTGGAAAAAGGAACAATCTGTTGCTGACCACCATACGACATCTTGGATACTGAGAGACCGGGCTCAGGCCTCAATCGCGTTTATACAGGGGTCTGTGGGAGGAGCCACAGGAGCAGACAGCAGGGGGCGTCCAGACGGGTATATGTAGTTCACCACAACGAGGGAGGTCAGAAAGCACTCTCAGAGCACGAGGGAAGTCAGACAGCACTCTCAGAGCACAAGGGAGGTCAGACAGCACTCTCAGAGCAAAAGGTAGGTCAGAGAGCACTCTCAGAGCACGTGCAAGTTCAGACACATCTCTCCGAGCACGAGGGAGGTCAGACCGCAGATTCAGAGCACGAGGGAGGTCAGACCACACTCTCAGAGCACGAGGGATGTCAGACAGAACTCTCAGAGCACGGGGGAGGTCAGACAGCACTCTCAGAGCATGAGGGAGGTCAGACATCACTCTCTTTGCACGATTGATGCACCTTCAATAACTCATACTGAGAAGTAAAGGCGATAGATCGGCTCAAATTGACTGGAAAAAGGAACAATCTGTTTCTGACCAGCATAAGACATCTTGGATACTGAGAGACCGGGCTCAGGCATCATTCGCGTTTATACACGGGTCTGTGGGAGGAGCCACAGGAGCAGACAGCAGGGTGCGTCCAGACTGGTATATGTAGTTCACCACAACGAGGGAGGTCAGAAAGCATGCTCAGAGCACGAGGGAGGTCAGACAGCACTCACAGAGCACGAGGGAGGTCAGGCAGCACTCTCAGAGCACAAGGGAGGTCAGAGAGCACTCTCAGAGCACGAGGGAAGTCAGACAGCACTCTCAGAGCACAAGGGAGGTCAGACAGCACTCTCAGAGCAAAAGGGAGGTCAGAGAGCACTCTCAGAGCACGTGCCAGTTCAGACACATCTCTCCGAGCACGAGGGAGGTCAGACCGCAGATTCAGAGCACGAGGGAGGTCAGACCACACTCTCAGAGCACGAGGGATGTCAGACAGAACTCTCAGAGCACGGGGGAGGTCAGACAGCACTCTCAGAGCATGAGGGAGGTCAGACATCACTCTCTTTGCACGATTGATGCACCATCAATAACTCATACTGAGAAGTAAAGGCGATAGATCGGCTCAAATTGACTGGAAAAAGGAACAATCTGTTTCTGACCAGCATAAGACATCTTGGATACTGAGAGACCGGGCTCAGGCATCATTCGCGTTTATACACGGGTCTGTGGGAGGAGCCACAGGAGCAGACAGCAGGGTGCGTCCAGACTGGGATATGTAGTTCACCACAACGAGGGAGGTCAGAAAGCTTGCTCTGAGCACGAGGGAGGTCAGACAGCACTCACAGAGCACGAGAGAGTTCAGACAGAACATTCAGAGCATAAGGGAGGTCAGACAGCACTCTCAGAGCACAAGGGAGGTCAGACAGCACTCTCAGAGCACGAGGGATGTCAGGCAGCACTCTCAGAGCACGACGGAGGTCAGACAGAACTCTCAGAACACGACCGAGGTCAGACACATCTCTCAGAGCACGAGGGAGTTCAGACCGCAGATTCAGAGCACGAGGGATTTCAGACCACACTCTCAGAGCATGAGGGATGTCAGACAGAACTCTCAGAGCACGAGGGTGGTCAGACAGCAGTCTCGGAGCACGAGGGAGGTCAGACAATACTCTCAGAGCACGGGGGAGGTCAGACAGAACTCTCAGAGCACGAGGGTGGTCAGTCACATCTCTCCGAGCACGAGGGAGTTCAGACCGCAGATTCAGAGCACGAGGGAGTTCAGACCACACTCTCAGAGCATGAGGGATGTCAGACAGAACTCTCAGAGCACGAGGGAGGTCAGACATCACTCTCTTTGCACAATTGATGCACCATCAATAACTCATACTGAGAAGTAAAGGCGATATATTGGCTTATATTGACTGGAAAAAGGAACAAGCTGTTGCTGACCACCATACGACATCTTGGATACTGAGAGACCGGGCTCAGGCCTCATTCGCGTTTATACAGGGGTCTGTGGGAGGAGCCACAGCAGCAGACAGCAGGGGGCTTCCAGACTGGTATATCTAGTTCACCACAACGAGGGAGGTCAGAAAGCAGTCTCAGAGCACGAGGGAGGTCAGACGGCACTCTCAGAGCACGAGGGAGGTCAGACGGCACGCTCAGAGTACGAGGGAGGTCAGACAGCACTCTCCGAGCACGAGGGAGGTCAAACAGCAGTCTCAGAGTACGAGGGAGGTCAGACAATACTCTCATAGCATGAGGGAGGTCAGTCAATGCTCTCAGAGCACGAGGGAGGTCAGACATCACTCTCATTGCACGAGTGATGCACCATCAATAACTCATTCTGTGACGTAAAGGCAATATATCGCCTTTAATTGACTGGAAAAAGGAACAATCTGTTGCTGACCACCATACGACATCTTGGATACTGAGAGACCGGGCTCAGGCCTCAATCGCGTTTATACAGGGGTCTGTGGGAGGAGCCACAGGAGCAGACAGCAGGGGGCGTCCAGACGGGTATATGTAGTTCACCACAACGAGGGAGGTCAGAAAGCATGCTCAGAGCACGAGGGAGGTCAGACAGCACTCACAGAGCACGAGGGAGGTCAGGCAGCACTCTCAGAGCACAAGGGAGGTCAGAGAGCACTCTCAGAGCACGAGGGAAGTCAGACAGCACTCTCAGAGCACAAGGGAGGTCAGACAGCACTCTCAGAGCAAAAGGGAGGTCAGAGAGCACTCTCAGAGCACGTGCCAGTTCAGACACATCTCTCCGAGCACGAGGGAGGTCAGACCGCAGATTCAGAGCACGAGGGAGGTCAGACCACACTCTCAGAGCACGAGGGATGTCAGACAGAACTCTCAGAGCACGGGGGAGGTCAGACAGCACTCTCAGAGCATGAGGGAGGTCAGACATCACTCTCTTTGCACGATTGATGCACCATCAATAACTCATACTGAGAAGTAAAGGCGATAGATCGGCTCAAATTGACTGGAAAAAGGAACAATCTGTTTCTGACCAGCATAAGACATCTTGGATACTGAGAGACCGGGCTCAGGCATCATTCGCGTTTATACACGGGTCTGTGGGAGGAGCCACAGGAGCAGACAGCAGGGTGCGTCCAGACTGGTATATGTAGTTCACCACAACGAGGGAGGTCAGAAAGCATGCTCAGAGCACGAGGGAGGTCAGACAGCACTCACAGAGCACGAGGGAGGTCAGGCAGCACTCTCAGAGCACAAGGGAGGTCAGAGAGCACTCTCAGAGCAAAAGGGAGGTCAGAGAGCACTCTCAGAGCACGTGCGAGTTCAGACACATCTCTCCGAGCACGAGGGAGGTCAGACCGCAGATTCAGAGCACGAGGGAGGTCAGACGGCACGCTCAGAGTACGAGGGAGGTCAGACAGCACTCTCCGAGCACGAGGGAGGTCAAACTGCAGTCTCAGAGTACGAGGGAGGTCAGACAATACTCTCAGAGCATGAGGGAGGTCAGTCAATGCTCTCAGAGCACGAGGGAGGTCAGACATCACTCTCATTGCACGAGTGATGCACCATCAATAACTCATTCTGTGACGTAAAGGCAATATATCGCCTTTAATTGACTGGAAAAAGGAACAATCTGTTGCTGACCACCATACGACATCTTGGATACTGAGAGACCGGGCTCAGGCCTCAATCGCGTTTATACAGGGGTCTGTGGGAGGAGCCACAGGAGCAGACAGCAGGGGGCGTCCAGACGGGTATATGTAGTTCACCACAACGAGGGAGGTCAGAAAGCACTCTCAGAGCACGAGGGAAGTCAGACAGCACTCTCAGAGCACAAGGGAGGTCAGACAGCACTCTCAGAGCAAAAGGTAGGTCAGAGAGCACTCTCAGAGCACGTGCAAGTTCAGACACATCTCTCCGAGCACGAGGGAGGTCAGACCGCAGATTCAGAGCACGAGGGAGGTCAGACCACACTCTCAGAGCACGAGGGATGTCAGACAGAACTCTCAGAGCACGGGGGAGGTCAGACAGCACTCTCAGAGCATGAGGGAGGTCAGACATCACTCTCTTTGCACGATTGATGCACCTTCAATAACTCATACTGAGAAGTAAAGGCGATAGATCGGCTCAAATTGACTGGAAAAAGGAACAATCTGTTTCTGACCAGCATAAGACATCTTGGATACTGAGAGACCGGGCTCAGGCATCATTCGCGTTTATACACGGGTCTGTGGGAGGAGCCACAGGAGCAGACAGCAGGGTGCGTCCAGACTGGTATATGTAGTTCACCACAACGAGGGAGGTCAGAAAGCATGCTCAGAGCACGAGGGAGGTCAGACAGCACTCACAGAGCACGAGGGAGGTCAGGCAGCACTCTCAGAGCACAAGGGAGGTCAGAGAGCACTCTCAGAGCAAAAGGGAGGTCAGAGAGCACTCTCAGAGCACGTGCGAGTTCAGACACATCTCTCCGAGCACGAGGGAGGTCAGACCGCAGATTCAGAGCACGAGGGAGGTCAGACCACACTCTCAGAGCACGAGGGATGTCAGACAGAACTCTCAGAGCACGGGGGAGGTCAGACAGCACTCTCAGAGCATGAGGGAGGTCAGACATCACTCTCTTTGCACGATTGATGCACCATCAATAACTCATACTGAGAAGTAAAGGCGATAGATCGGCTCAAATTGACTGGAAAAAGGAACAATCTGTTTCTGACCAGCATAAGACATCTTGGATACTGAGAGACCGGGCTAAGGCATCATTCGCGTTTATACACGGGTCTGTGGGAGGAGCCACAGGAGCAGACAGCAGGGTGCGTCCAGACTGGGATATGTAGTTCACCACAACGAGGGAGGTCAGAAAGCTTGCTCTGAGCACGAGGGAGGTCAGACAGCACTCACAGAGCACGAGAGAGTTCAGACAGAACATTCAGAGCATAAGGGAGGTCAGACAGCACTCTCAGAGCACAAGGGAGGTCAGACAGCACTCTCAGAGCACGAGGGATGTCAGGCAGCACTCTCAGAGCACGACGGAGGTCAGACAGAACTCTCAGAACACGACCGAGGTCAGACACATCTCTCAGAGCACGAGGGAGTTCAGACCGCAGATTCAGAGCACGAGGGATTTCAGACCACACTCTCAGAGCATGAGGGATGTCAGACAGAACTCTCAGAGCACGAGGGTGGTCAGACAGCAGTCTCGGAGCACGAGGGAGGTCAGACAATACTCTCAGAGCATGGGGGAGGTCAGACAGAACTCTCAGAGCACGAGGGTGGTCAGTCACATCTCTCCGAGCACGAGGGAGTTCAGACCGCAGATTCAGAGCACGAGGGAGTTCAGACCACACTCTCAGAGCATGAGGGATGTCAGACAGAACTCTCAGAGCACGAGGGAGGTCAGACATCACTCTCTTTGCACAATTGATGCACCATCAATAACTCATACTGAGAAGTAAAGGCGATATATTGGCTTATATTGACTGGAAAAAGGAACAAGCTGTTGCTGACCACCATACGACATCTTGGATACTGAGAGACCGGGCTCAGGCCTCATTCGCGTTTATACAGGGGTCTGTGGGAGGAGCCACAGCAGCAGACAGCAGGGGGCTTCCAGACTGGTATATCTAGTTCACCACAACGAGGGAGGTCAGAAAGCAGTCTCAGAGCACGAGGGAGGTCAGACGGCACTCTCAGAGCACGAGGGAGGTCAGACGGCACGCTCAGAGTACGAGGGAGGTCAGACAGCACTCTCCGAGCACGAGGGAGGTCAAACAGCAGTCTCAGAGTACGAGGGAGGTCAGACAATACTCTCATAGCATGAGGGAGGTCAGTCAATGCTCTCAGAGCACGAGGGAGGTCAGACATCACTCTCATTGCACGAGTGATGCACCATCAATAACTCATTCTGTGACGTAAAGGCAATATATCGCCTTTAATTGACTGGAAAAAGGAACAATCTGTTGCTGACCACCATACGACATCTTGGATACTGAGAGACCGGGCTCAGGCCTCAATCGCGTTTATACAGGGGTCTGTGGGAGGAGCCACAGGAGCAGACAGCAGGGGGCGTCCAGACGGGTATATGTAGTTCACCACAACGAGGGAGGTCAGAAAGCATGCTCAGAGCACGAGGGAGGTCAGACAGCACTCACAGAGCACGAGGGAGGTCAGGCAGCACTCTCAGAGCACAAGGGAGGTCAGAGAGCACTCTCAGAGCACGAGGGAAGTCAGACAGCACTCTCAGAGCACAAGGGAGGTCAGACAGCACTCTCAGAGCACGGGGGAGGTCAGACAGCACTCTCAGAGCATGAGGGAGGTCAGACATCACTCTCTTTGCACGATTGATGCACCATCAATAACTCATACTGAGAAGTAAAGGCGATAGATCGGCTCAAATTGACTGGAAAAAGGAACAATCTGTTTCTGACCAGCATAAGACATCTTGGATACTGAGAGACCGGGCTCAGGCGTCATTCGCGTTTATACACGGGTCTGTGGGAGGAGCCACAGGAGCAGACAGCAGGGTGCGTCCAGACTGGTATATGTAGTTCACCACAACGAGGGAGGTCAGAAAGCATGCTCAGAGCACGAGGGAGGTCACACAGCACTCACAGAGCACGAGGGAAGTCAGACAGCACTCTCAGAGCACAAGGGAGGTCAGACAGCACTCTCAGAGCAAAAGGTAGGTCAGAGAGCACTCTCAGAGCACGTGCGAGTTCAGACACATCTCTCCGAGCACGAGGGAGGTCAGACCGCAGATTCAGAGCATGAGGGAGGTCAGACCACACTCTCAGAGCACGAGGGATGTCAGACAGAACTCTCAGAGCACAGGGGAGGTCAGACAGCACTCTCAGAGCACGACGGAGGTCAGACAGAACTCTCAGAACACAACCGAGGTCAGACACATCTCTCAGAGCATGAGGGAGTTCAGACCGCAGATTCAGAGCACGAGGGAGTTCAGACCACACTCTCAGAGCATGAGGGATGTCAGACAGAACTCTCAGAGCACGAGGGTGGTCAGACAGCAGTCTCGGAGCACGAGGGAGGTCAGACAATACTCTCAGAGCACGGGGGAGGTCAGACAGAACTCTCAGAGCACGAGGGTGGTCAGTCACATCTCTTCGAGCACGAGGGAGTTCAGACCGCAGATTCAGAGCACGAGGGAGTTCAGACCACACTCTCAGAGCATGAGGGATGTCAGACAGAACTCTCAGAGCACGAGGGTGGTCAGACAGAACTCTCAGAGCACGAGGGTGGTCAGACAGAACTCTCAGAGCACGAGGGAGGTCAGACAATACTCTCAGAGCACGAGGGAGGTCAGACATCACTCTCTTTGCACAATTGATGCACCATCAATAACTCATACTGAGAAGTAAAGGCGATATATCGGCTTATATTGACTGGAAAAAGGAACAAGCTGTTGCTGACCACCATACGACATCTTGGATACTGAGAGACCGGGCTCAGGCCTCATTCACGTTTATACAGGGGTCTGTGGGAGGAGCCACAGCAGCAGACAGCAGGGGGCTTCCAGACTGGTATATCTAGTTCACCACAACGAGGGAGGTCAGAAAGCAGTCTCAGAGCACGAGGGAGGTCAGACGGCACGCTCAGAGTACGAGGGAGGTCAGACAGCACTCTCCGAGCACGAGGGAGGTCAAACAGCAGTCTCAGAGTACGAGGGAGGTCAGACAATACTCTCAGAGCATGAGGGAGGTCAGTCAATGCTCTCAGAGCACGAGGGAGGTCAGACATCACTCTCATTGCACGAGTGATGCACCATCAATAACTCATTCTGTGACGTAAAGGCAATATATCGCCTTTAATTGACTGGAAAAAGGAACAATCTGTTGCTGACCACCATACGACATCTTGGATACTGAGAGACCGGGCTCAGGCCTCAATCGCGTTTATACAGGGGTCTGTGGGAGGAGCCACAGGAGCAGACAGCAGGGGGCGTCCAGACGGGTATATGTAGTTCACCACAACGAGGGAGGTCAGAAAGCAGTCTCAGAGCACGAGGGAGGTCAGACAGCACTCTCAGAGCACAAGGGAGGTCAGACAGCACTCTCAGAGCAAAAGGGAGGTCAGAGAGCACTCTCAGAGCACGTGCAAGTTCAGACACATCTCTCCGAGCACGAGGAAGGTCAGACCGCAGATTCAGAGCACGAGGGAGGTCAGACCACACTCTCAGAGCACGAGGGATGTCAGACAGAACTCTCAGAGCACGGGGGAGGTCAGACAGCACTCTCAGAGCATGAGGGAGGTCAGACATCACTCTCTTTGCACGATTGATGCACCATCAATAACTCATACTGAGAAGTAAAGGCGATAGATCGGCTCAAATTGACTGGAAAAAGGAACAATCTGTTTCTGACCAGCATAAGACATCTTGGATACTGAGAGACCGGGCTCAGGCATCATTCACGTTTATACACGGGTCTGTGGGAGGAGCCACAGGAGCAGACAGCAGGGTGCGTCCAGACTGGTATATGTAGTTCACCACAACGAGCGAGGTCAGAAAGCATGCTCAGAGCACGAGGGAGGTCAGGCAGCACTCTCAGAGCACAAGGGAGGTCAGAGAGCACTCTCAGAGCACGAGGGAAGTCAGACAGCACTCTCAGAGCACAAGGGAGGTCAGACAGCACTCTCAGAGCAAAAGGGAGGTCAGAGAGCACTCTCAGAGCACGTGCCAGTTCAGACACATCTCTCCGAGCACGAGGGAGGTCAGACCGCAGATTCAGAGCACGAGGGAGGTCAGACCACACTCTCAGAGCACGAGGGATGTCAGACAGAACTCTCAGAGCACGGGGGAGGTCAGACAGCACTCTCAGAGCATGAGGGAGGTCAGACATCACTCTCTTTGCACGATTGATGCACCATCAATAACTCATACTGAGAAGTAAAGGCGATAGATCGGCTCAAATTGACTGGAAAAAGGAACAATCTGTTTCTGACCAGCATAAGACATCTTGGATACAAAGAGACCGGGCTCAGGCATCATTCGCGTTTATACACGGGTCTGTGGGAGGAGCCACAGGAGCAGACAGCAGGGTGCGTCCAGACTGGTATATGTAGTTCACCACAACGAGGGAGGTCAGAAAGCTTGCTCTGAGCACGAGGGAGGTCAGACAGCACTCACAGAGCACGAGGGAGGTCAGACAGCACTCTCAGAGCACAAGGGAGATCAGACAGCACTCTCTGAGCACGAGGGAAGTCAAACAGCTCGCTCAGAGTACGAGGGAGGTCAGACAGCACTCTCCGAGCACGAGGGAGGTCAAACAGCAGTCTCAGAGTACGAGGGAGGTCAGACAATACTCTCAGAGCACGAGGGAGGTCAGACATCACTCTCATTGCACGAGTGATGCACCAGCAATAACTCATACTGAGACGTAAAGGCGATATATAGGCTTTAATTGACTGGAAAAAGGAACAAGCTGTTGCTGACCACCATACGACATCTTGGATACTGAGAGGCCGGGCTCAGGCCTCATTCGCGTTTATACAGGGGTCTGTGGGAGGAGCCACTGGAGCAGAGAGCAGGGGGCGTCCAGACTGGTATATGTAGTTCACCACAACGAGGGAGGTCAGACAGCAGTCTCAGAGCACGAGGGAGGTCAGACAGCACTCTCAGAACACGACCGAGGTCAGACACATCTCTCAGAGCACGAGGGAGGTCAGACACATCTCTCAGAGCACGAGGGAGATTAGACAGCACTCTCAGACAGCGAGGGAGGTCAGACAGCACTCTCTGAGCACGAGGGAAGTCAAACAGCACGCTCAGAGTTCGATGGAGGTCAGACTGCACTCTCAGAGAACGAGGGAGGTCAGACAATACTCTCAGAGCACGAGGGAGTTCAGACCGGACACTCAGAGCACGAGGGAGTTCGGAAAGCACTCTCATAGCATGAGGGAGGTCATACAGCACTCTCAGAACATGACCGAGGTCAGACACATCTCTCCGAGCACGAGGGAGGTCAGACTGCACCTTCAGAGCACGGGAGAGGTCAGACAGAACTCTCAGAGCACGAGGGAGGTCAGACAGCAGTCTCAGAGCACGAGGGAGGTCAGACAATACTCTCAGAGCACGAGGGAGGTCAGACATCACTCTCATTGCACGAGTGATGCACCATCAATAACTCATTCTGAGACGTAAAAGAGATATATCGGCTTTAATTGACTGGAGAAAGGAACAATCTGTTGCTGACCACCATACGACATCTTGGATACTGAGAGACCGGGCTCAGGCCTCATTCACGTTTATACAGGGGTCTGTGGGAGGAGCCACAGCAGCAGACAGCAGGGGGCTTCCAGACTGGTATATCTAGTTCACCACAACGAGGGAGGTCAGAAAGCAGTCTCAGAGCACGAGGGAGGTCAGACGGCACGCTCAGAGTACGAGGGAGGTCAGACAGCACTCTCCGAGCACGAGGGAGGTCAAACAGCAGTCTCAGAGTACGAGGGAGGTCAGACAATACTCTCAGAGCATGAGGGAGGTCAGTCAATGCTCTCAGAGCACGAGGGAGGTCAGACATCACTCTCATTGCACGAGTGATGCACCATCAATAACTCATTCTGTGACGTAAAGGCAATATATCGCCTTTAATTGACTGGAAAAAGGAACAATCTGTTGCTGACCACCATACGACATCTTGGATACTGAGAGACCGGGCTCAGGCCTCAATCGCGTTTATACAGGGGTCTGTGGGAGGAGCCACAGGAGCAGACAGCAGGGGGCGTCCAGACGGGTATATGTAGTTCACCACAACGAGGGAGGTCAGACGGGCATTTCAGAGCACGAGGGAGGTCAGACAGATCTCTCAGAGCACGAGGGAGGTCAGACAGCACTCTCCAAGCATGAGGAAGTTCAGACAGCACTCTCAGAGTACGGTGGAGGTCAGACTGCACTCTCAGAGCACGAGGGAGGTCCGACAGACCTCTCAGAACACGAGGGAGGTCAGACACATCTCTCAGAGCACGAGGGAGGTCAGACAGCACTCTCAGAACACGACCGAGGTCAGACACATCTCTCAGAGCACGAGAGAGGTCAGACACATCTCTTCGAGCACGAGGGTGTTCAGACTGCACATTCAGAGCACGGGGGAGGTTAGACAGAACTCTCAGGGGACGAGGGTGGTCAGACAGCAGTCTCAGAGAACGAGGGACGTCAGAATATACTCTCAGTGCACGAGGGAGGTCAGACAGCACTCTCATAGCATGAGGGAGGTCAGACAGCACTCTCAGAACACGACCGAGGTCAGACACATCTCTCAGAGCACGAGGGAGGTCAGACAGAACTCTCAGAGCACGAGGGTGGTCAGACAATACTCTCAAAGCACGAGGGAGGTCCGACAGCACTCTCATTGCACGAGTGATGCACCATCAATAACTCATTCTGAGACGTAAAGGCGATATATCGGCTTTAATTGACTGGAAAAAGGAGGAAGCTGTTGCTGACCACCATACGACATCTTGGATACTGAGAGACCGGGCTCAGGCCTCATTCGCGTTTATACAGGGGTCGGTGGGAGGAGCCGCAGGAGCAGACAGCAGGGGGCGTCCAGACTGGTATATGTAGTTCACCACAACGAGGCAGAACAGAAAGCAGTCTCAGAGCACGAGGGTGGTCAGACAGCACTCTCAGAGCACGAGGGATGTCAGACAGCAGTCTCAGAGCACGAGGGAGGTCCGACAGCACTCTCAGAGCACGAGGGAGGTTAGACAGACCTCTCAGAGCACGAGGGATGTCAGCCAGCACTCTCAGAGCACGAGGGAGGTCCGACAGCACTCTCAGAGCACGAGGGAGGTCAGACAGACCGAGCACGAGGGAAGTCAGACAGCACTCTCAGAGCATGAGGGAGGTCAGACCGCACTCTCAGAGCACGAGGGAAGTCAGACAGACCTCTCAGAGCACGAGGGAGATCAGACAGCACTCTCAGAGCAAGTCGGAGGTCAGACAGCACTCTCAGAGCACGAGGGAAGTCAGACAGCACTCTCAGAGCACAAGGGAGGTCAGACCGCACTCTCAGAGCAAAAGGGAGGTCAGAGAGCACTCTCAGAGCATGAGCGAGGTCAGACACATCTCTCCGAGCACGAGGCAGGTCGGACAGCACTCTCAGAGCACGAGGGAGGTCAGACACATCTCTCAGAGCACGAGGCAGGTCGGACAGCACTGTCAGAGCACGGGGGAGGTCAGACAGCACTCTCAGAGCACGAGGGAGGTCCGACAGCACTCTCAGAGCACGAGGGATGTCAGACAGCTCTCTTGGAGCACGAGTGAGGTCAGACAGAACTCTCAGAGCACGAGGGTGGTCAGACAGTGTGGTGAACTATGTGCCTGTCGGGACACGCCCCTGCTGACTGCTCCTGTGGCTCCTCCCACAGGCCCCTGTATAAAGGAGATCTGCGGCCTGACGCTCGGCCTCAGTCTCCAAGACATTGTATATTAGACACTCACTCCTGGTTCCTTCTTCCAGTCAATAAAAGCCGATATCTCGCCTTACGTCTCAGAGTGAGTTATTGATGGTGCATCAATTTTCTTGACTGGAAGTTTTAAAACATGGAACCCGTTTTGCGTCCGGACCGGTTGGATTTGGACCCTCAAGACCCTGACGCAGCTCTCGCTTTTGAACACTGGCTTGCATGCTTCCAATCGTATTTGGCGGAGCTTCGTGCGACTGAACCCGCCGTTATGCACAGAATCCTACTTTCGAGGGTCTCCTCCAAAGTTTTCTCCATTATCCGGGACCTGCCGACCTACGATGTGGCACTGGATGCCCTCAAACGACAGTACCTGCGGCCGGTGAACACCGTCTACGCAAGACATCGCTTAGCTACCCGGCAACAGCGGCCTGGCGAATCGTGCGCTGAGTTTCTCCGAGCACTACAGACACTCGTCCGAGCTTGTGACTGCAAGACGCTCACGGCAGAACAGCATGCGGAGCTGCTGGTGCGAGACGCCTTTGTGACGGGACTGAGGTCAGTGTACATGCGCCAGCGGCTGCTGGAGAACTCGGATCTTACCTTAAGCTCGGCGATAGAGACGGCCAACGCTCTAGAAGCTGCGTTGCATAACGCCGACGCTGTCCAGTCGCGCGATTCCCCGCCGGTTCCGTGGACTCCTCAGACCCCGCCACCGCCGGCTCCCGGGAGCGAATTCGCCAATGCCGCCGCCAGTCGCGATTCCATGAGCTCCCAGACCCTGACCACGGCGGTGGCCCGTCAGAAGCCCGTGTGTTATTTCTGTGGCCAAAAGAAACATCCTCGACAACGCTGTCCAGCGCGAGAAGCGACCTGCTCCAGCTGCGGAAAGCGGGGCCACTTCGCCAAGGTCTGTAAGTCCCAACCTCGAGCAGGGTGCAGCGCTGCGGGTGAAACGTGGGGGCCGCCATCTTGCATGCCGGGATGTGAGCGGCCATCTTTGTCGACGTCAGCACGCCCCGCCCCCGACCCTCGGACGCTGACTGGGTACCCCGGATGTGGGCGGCCATCTTTGTCGGGGTCAGCACGCCCCGCCCCTGACCCTCCGATGCTTACCAGGTACCCCGACGGCGATTCAATTCTGGCCACTGTAACCCTCGACCAAAGCGCCCCACACCAGCTTGCAAGGTCCATGATGGACATCCGGGTGGAGGGGCACTGGACTAGATGCCTGTTTGACACGGGCAGCACTGGGAGTTTTATTCACCCGGACACAGTGCAACGCTGTGGACTCGCAACGCGGCCGGTCAGTCGGAGGTTCCATTTGGCCTCTGGGTCGCATTCCGCAGACATCCGGGCGGGTTGTGTAGCGACGTTGGTGGTGCAGGGCACAGAATATTGGAACTTTGAGCTACTGGTCATGCCTAAACTGTGCGCACCTGTGCTATTGGGGCTGGACTTCCAGAGCCATCTCGAAAGTGTGACTATGGTATATGACGGGCCCCTCCCACCACTCACTGTCCGGAATCCTCAGTTTTGTGGGACTTCTTCACATACCCCGCTACTGACCACACACACGCACGGGCACACACATCCCATCCAGAACCAGGCCGACAGCTGCGCTACCGACACTTGCAGCCTCTCCACTCTCAAGGTCCCTCCCCCACTGCTGTTCGCCAACCTGACCCCCGACTGTAAACCTGTGGCAACCAAAAGCAGGAGGTACAGCGCAGGGGACAGGGTCTTCATTCAGTCAGAGGTGCAGCGGCTGCTCAGGGAGGGGATCATTGAGCCAAGCACGAGCCCTTGGAGGGCCCAGGTGGTCATTGTTCGGACTGGGCAGAAAGATAGGATGGTGGTGGACTATAGTCAAACCATCAATAGGTTTACGCAGCTTAACGCATACCCCCTACCCCGCATCGCGGATATGGTCAACCAGATTGCTCAGTATAAGGTGTACTCGACAATAGATCTGAAATCCGCTTATCACCAGCTCCCCATCTGCCCAGAGGACCGCCCCTACACCGCCTTCGAGGCGGGCGGCAGGCTCTATCACTTCCTGCGCGTCCCTTTCGGTGTCACGAATGGTGTCTCTGTCTTCCAGAGGGAAATGGACTGGATGGTGGACCAGTACCAACTGCAGGCCACATTTCCCTATCTGGATAACATCACCATCTGTGGTCACAACAGGCCAGATCACGACGCCAACCTCCAACGATTTCTCCAAGTGGCCGCAGCTCTGAACCTTACTTATAACAGGGACAAGTGTGTGTTTGGAACCACCCGCCTTGCTATACTTGGGTATGTCGTGGAAAACGGGGTTATTGGCCCTGATCCCGAACGTATGCGCCCCCTGTTAGAACTCCCTCTTCCCACCACTCTCAAGGCCCTCAGACGGTGCCTGGGTTTTTTTTCCTATTACGCCCAATGGGTCCCCCATTACGCAGACAAGGCTCGCCCCCTGGTCAAGTCTACCTCGTTTCCCCTCTCTGCTGAGGCCTGCGCGGCCTTCAACTGCATTAAAGCGGACATTGCCAAAGCTACGATGCATGCAGTGGACGAGACCACTCCCTTCCAAGTGGAGTGTGATGCCTCCGATTTCGCTCTGGCTGCTACCCTCAATCAGGAAGGCAGACCAGTAGCATTCTTTTCTCGCACCCTCCAAGGCTCTGAAATTCGGCACTCCGCGGTGGAGAAAGAAGCCCAGGCCATAGTGGAGGCTGTTAGGCACTGGAGGCACTATCTTGCTGGCAAAAGGTTCACCGTGCTGACCGACCAGCGCTCGGTTGCGTTCCTGTTCAGCAACCAACAGCGGTGCAAAATCAAAAATGATAAGATTTTGCGGTGGAGGATAGAACTCTCCAACTACACCTATGATATCCTGTACCGGCCTGGCAGACTCAATGAGCCCCCTGATGCCCTATCCCGGGGAACATGTGCTAGCACACAGCTCGACCAGCTGTACGCCCTTCATGCACAACTTTGCCATCCGGGGGTCACCCGATTTTACCATTTTGTGAAAGCTCGGAACCTGCCATACTCCCTGGAGGACATCAGGACGATGACCAGGGACTGCCAAATTTGCGCTGAGTGCAAACCGCACTTCTACCGTCCTGACACGGCGCAACTTGTCAAGGCCACCCGCCCTTTTGAACGTCTGAGTGTTGACTTTAAGGGCCCCCTTCCCTCCACTGACCGCAATGTCTATTTTCTCAGTATTATTGATGAGTACTCACGGTTCCCCTTTGCCATCCCCTGCCCCAACACCACTGCCACGTCCGTCGTAAAAGCCCTGCGCCAGCTCTTCACTCTGTTCGGGTATCCCTGCTATATCCACAGTGATAGAGGGTCCTCCTTTATGAGTGAGGAGCTGCGCCTGTACTTGCTAGCTAGGGGCATTGCTACCAGTCGGACCATGAGTTATAATCCCCGGGGTAATGGCCAGGTGGAGCGGAAGAATGCCACAGTGTGGAAGGCCACACTTTTAGCCCTTAAGTCAAAAGGGTTGCCGGTCTCTCGATGGCAGGAGGTCCTCCCTGAGGCACTCCACTCTATCCGCTCTCTGTTATGTACGTCCACCAATGCCACCCCTCACGAACGCCTATTCTCTTTTCCCAGGAAGTCTGTCACTGGGACCACCCTACCAGTTTGGCTGACGTCCCTGGGGCCAGTGCTGCTCCGGAAACATGTGAGGAGCAATAAATACTCCCCGCTGGTGGAGAGGGTTCACCTTCTACATGCGAACCCCCAGTATGCCTACGTGGTCTTACCTGATGGGCGGGAGGATACGGCCTCCATCCGCGATCTGGCACCCGCAGGTGCAGCAGACCACTACCCTGAAGGCTCTCTGGTAACTGTGAACCCTGCACCAGAGGTGACACCGTACTCACCAGGCCCTACACAGACTCCTCACGACACTTGTATACCGGGCGTTTCGTACGCATTTATACCAGGCGCCTCGCACATGCATGAGGGATCACCGGCGCCTAGTGGGCAAGAACACGCGCAACCCCCGTCCCCTGTGCAATCACCGATGTTGCCAGCATCTATGCGGTCACAGCCGGTGCTCTGTAGATCGCAGCGACAGATTCGACCACCTGATAGACTTGACTTGTAAGAAACTTCGCCACATGAGGACTTTTTCAAACGAAGGGGGGGGGGTGAATGTGGTGAACTATGTGCCTGTCGGAACACGCCCCTGCTGACTGCTCCTGTGGCTCCTCCCACAGGCCCCTGTATAAAGGAGATCTGCGGCCTGATGCTTGGCCTCAGTCTCCAAGACATTGTATGATAGACACTCACTCCTGGTTCCTTCTTCCAGTCAATAAAAGCCGATATCTCGCCTTACGTCTCAGTGTGAGTTATTGATGGTGCATCAGACAGCAGTCTCAGAGCACGAGGGAGGTCAGACAGAACTCTCAGAGCATGAGGGAGGTCAGACATCACTCTCTTTGCACGAGTGATGCACCATCAATAACTCATACTGAGACGTAAAGGCGATATATCGGCTTAAATTGACTGGAAAAAGGAACAAGCTGTTTCTGACCACCATAAGACATCTTGGATACTGAGAGACCGGGCTCAGGCCTCATTCGCGTTTATACAGGGGTCTGTGGGAGGAGCCACAGGAGCAGACAGCAGGGGGCGTCCAGACTGGTATATGTAGTTCACCACAACGAGGCAGATCAGAAAGCAGTCTCAGAGCAGGAGGGAGGTCAGACAGCACTCTCAGAGCACGAGGGAGGTCAAAGAGCACGCTCAGAGTACGATGGAGGTCAGACAGCACTATCAGAGCACGAGGGAGGTCAGACAGCACTGTCAGTGCACGAGGGAGGTCAGACAGCACTGTCCGAGCACGAGGGAGGTCAAACAGCACGCTCAGAGTACGATGGAGGTCAGACTGCACTATCAGAGCACGAGGGAGGTCAGACAGCACTGTCAGTGCACGAGGGAGGTCAGACAGCACTGTCCGAGCACGAGGGAGGTCAAACAGCACTCTCAGGGTACGAGGGAGGTCCGACAGCACTATCAGAGCTCCAGGAAGGTCAGGCAGACGTCTCAGAGCACGAGGGAAAGTCAGCCAGCACTCTCAGAGAACGAGGGAGGTCAGACGACCCCTTCAGAGCACGAGGGAGGACAGACAGACCTCTCAGAGCATGAGGGAGGTCAGACTGCACTCTCAGAGCACGAGGGAAGTCAGCCAGCACTCTCAGAGCAGGAGGGAGGTCAGACAGCACTCTCAGAGCACGAGGGAGTTCAGACAGGCCTCTCAGAGCATGAGGGAAGTCAGCCAGCCCTCTCAGAGCACCAGGGAGGTCAGACAGCACTCTCAGAGCACGAGGGAGTTCAGACAGCACTCTCAGTGCACGAGGGAGGTCAGACAGCACGCGCAGAGGATGAGGGAGGTCAGACCACCCTCTCAGAGCACGAGGGAGTTCAGACCGCACATTCAGAGCACCAGGGAGGTCAGACACATCACTCAGAGCACGAGGGAAGTTAGCCAGCACTCTCATAGCATGAGGGATGTCAGACAGCACTGTCAGAGCAAGAGGGAGGTCAGACAGCACTCTCAGAGCAAGAGGGAGGTCAGACACATCTCTCAGAGCATGAGGGAGGTCAGACAGCACTCTCAGAGCACGAGGGAGGTCAGACACATCTCTCAGAGCATGAGGGAGGTCAGACAGCACTCTCAGAGCAAGAGGGAGGTCAGACAGCACTCTCAGAGCAAGAGGGAGGTCAGACAGCACTCTCAGAGCAAGAGGCAGGTCGGACAGCACTCTCAGAGCACAAGGGAGGTCAGACACATCTCTCAGAGCATGAGGGAGGTCAGACAGCACTCTCAGAGCATGAGGGAGGTCAGACAGCACTCTCAGAGCATGAGGCAGGTCGGACAGCACTCTCAGAGCACGAGGGAGGTCAGACAGCACTCTCAGAGCATGAGGGAGGTCAGACAGCACTCTCAGAGCATGAGGGAGGTCAGACAGCACTCTCAGAGCATGAGGGAGGTCAGACAGCACTCTCAGAGCATGAGGGAGGTCAGACAGCACTCTCAGAGCATGAGGGAGGTCAGACAGCACTCTCAGAGCATGAGGCAGGTCGGACAGCACTCTCAGAGCACGAGGGAGGTCAGACAGCACTCTCAGAGCATGAGGGAGGTCAGACAGCACTCTCAGAGCATGAGGGAGGTCAGACAGCACTCTCAGAGCATGAGGGAGGTCAGACAGCACTCTCAGAGCATGAGGGAGGTCAGACAGCACTCTCAGAGCAAGAGGGAGGTCAGACAGCACTCTCAGAGCAAGAGGGAGGTCAGACAGCACTCTCAGAGCAAGAGGGAGGTCAGACACATCTCTCAGAGCACGAGGGAGGTCAGACAGCACTCTCAGAGCATGAGGGAGGTCAGACAGCACTCTCAGAGCATGAGGGAGGTCAGACAGCACTCTCAGAGCATGAGGGAGGTCAGACAGCACTCTCAGAGCACGAGGGAGGTCAGACCACAGAGCACGAGGGAAGTCAGACCGCACTTTCAGAACACGAGGGAGGTGAGACAGCACTCTCAGAGCACGAGAGAGGTCAGACAGCACGCTCAGAGCAGGAGGGAGGTCAGACTGCACTCTCAGAGCACGAGGGAGGTCAGACAGCACTCTCAGAGCAAGAGGGAGGTCAGACAGCACTCTCAGAGCAAGAGGGAGGTCAGACACATCTCTCAGAGCACGAGGGAGGTCAGACAGCACTCTCAGAGCACGAGGGAGGTCAGACCACACTCTCAGAGCAAGAGGGAGGTCAGACACATCTCTCACTGCACGAGTGATGCACCATCAATAACTCATACTGAGACGTAAAGGCCAGATATCGGCTTTAATTGACTGGAAAAAGGAACAAGCTGTTGCTGACCACCATACGACATCTTGGATACTGAAAGACCGGGCTCAGGCCTCATTCGCGTTTATACAGGGGTCTGTGGGAGGAGCCACAGGAGCAGACAGCAGGGGGCATCCAGTCTGGTATATGTAGTTCACCACAACAAGGCAGATCAGAAAGCAGTCTCAGAGCACGAGGGAGGTCAGACAGCAGTCTCAGAGCACGAGGGAGGTCAGACAGCAGTCTCAGAGCACGAGGGAGGTCAGACAGCACTCTCCGAGCATGAGGGAGGTCAAATAGCACGCTCAGAGTACGAGGTAGGTCAGACTGCACTCTCATGGCACGAGGGAGTTCAGACAGCAAGTGCAGAGGATGAGGGAGGTCAGACCGCCCTCTCAGAGCACAAGGGAGGTCTGACAGCACTATCAGAGCACGAGGGAGGTCAGACAGCACTCTCAAAGCACGAGGGAGGTCAGACAGACCTCTCAGAGAACGAGGGAAGTCAGACCGCACTTTCAGAACACGAGGGAGGTGAGACAGCACTCTCAGAGCACGAGGGAGGTCAGACAGCACGCTCAGAGCAGGAGGGAGGTCAGACAGCACTCTCAGAGCACGAGGGAGGTCAGACAGCACTCTCAGAGCAAGAGGGAGGTCAGACAGCACTCTCAGAGCAAGAGGGAGGTCAGACAGCACTCTCAGAGCACGAGGGAGGTCAGACACATCTCTCAGAGCACGAGGCAGGTCGGACAGCACTCTCAGAGCACGAGGGAGGTCAGACACATCTCTCAGAGCACGAGGCAGGTCGGACAGCACTCTCAGAGCACAAGGGAGGTCAGACCACAGAGCACGAGGGAAGTCAGACCGCACTTTCAGAACACGAGGGAGGTGAGACAGCACTCTCAGAGCACGAGAGAGGTCAGACAGCACGCTCAGAGCAGGAGGGAGGTCAGACTGCACTCTCAGAGCACGAGGGAGGTCAGACAGCACTCTCAGAGCAAGAGGGAGGTCAGACAGCACTCTCAAAGCAAGAGGGAGGTCAGACACATCTCTCAGAGCACGAGGGAGGTCAGACAGCACTCTCAGAGCACGAGGGAGGTCAGACCACACTCTCAGAGCAAGAGGGAGGTCAGACACATCTCTCACTGCACGAGTGATGCACCATCAATAACTCATACTGAGACGTAAAGGCCAGATATCGGCTTTAATTGACTGGAAAAAGGAACAAGCTGTTGCTGACCACCATACGACATCTTGGATACTGAGAGACCGGGCTCAGGCCTCATTCGCGTTTATACAGGGGTCTGTGGGAGGAGCCACAGGAGCAGACAGCAGGGGGCATCCAGTCTGGTATATGTAGTTCACCACAACAAGGCAGATCAGAAAGCAGTCTCAGAGCACGAGGGAGGTCAGACAGCTCTCTCAGAGCATGAGGGAGGTCAGACAGCACTCTCCGAGCATGAGGGAGGTCAAATAGCACGCTCAGAGTACGAGGTAGGTCAGACTGCACTCTCATGGCACGAGGGAGTTCAGACAGCAAATGCAGAGCACGAGGGAGGTCTGACAGCACTATCAGAGAACGAGGGAGGTCAGACGGCCCCTTCAGAGCACGAGGGAGCTCAGACAGACCTCTCAGAGCACGAGGGAGGTCAGACCGCACTCTCAGAGTACGAGGGATGTCAGCGAGCACTCTCAGAGCACGAGGGAGGTCAGACAGCTCTCTCAGAGCACGAGGGAGGTCAGACAGAACTTTCAGAGCACGAGGCAGGTCGGACAGCACTCTCAGAGCACGAGGGAGGTCAGCCAGCACTCTCAGAGCATAAGGGAGGTCAGACAGCACTGTCAGAGCACGAGAGAGGTCAGACAGCACTGTCAGAGCACGAGGGAGGTCAGACAGCACTCTCAGAGCACGAGGGAGGTCAGACACATCTCTCAGAGCATGAGGGAGGTCAGACAGAACTTTCAGAGCACGAGGCAGGTCGGACAGCACTCTCAGAGCACGAGGGAGGTCAGCCAGCACTCTCAGAGCATAAGGGAGGTCAGACAGCACTGTCAGAGCACGAGAGAGGTCAGACAGCACTGTCAGAGCACGAGGGAGGTCAGACAGCACTCTCAGAGCACGAGGGAGGTCAGACCGCACATTCAGAGCATGGGGGAGGTCAGACAGAACTCTCAGAGCATGAGGGTGGTCAGACAATACTCTCAGAGCACGAGGGAGGTCAGACATCACTCTCATTGCACGAGTGATGCACCAGCAATAACTCATTCTGAGACGTAAAGGCGATATATCGGCTTTAATTGACTGGAAAAAGGAACAAGCTGTTGCTGACCACCATACGACATCTTGGATACTGAGAGACCGGGCTCAGGCCTCATTCGCGTTTATACAGGGGTCTGTGGGAGGAGCGACAGGAGCAGTCAGCAGGGGGCGTCCAAACTGGTATATGTAGTTCACCACAACGAGGCAGATCAGACAGCACCCTCAGAGCACGAGGGAGGTCAAACAGCACTCTCCGAGCAGGAGGGAGGTCAGACAGCACTCTCAGAGCACGAGGGAGGTCAGACAGCACTGTCAGAGCACGAGGGAGGTCAGACAGCACTCTCAGAGCACGAGGGAGGTCAGACAGCACTCTCAGAGCACGACGGAGGTCAGACTGCACTCTCAGAGCACAAGGTAGGTCAGACAGCACTCTCTGAGCAGGAGGGAGGTCAGACAGCACTCACAGAGCACAAGGGAGATCAGACAGCACTGTCAGAGCATGAGGTAGGTCGGACCGCACACTCAGAGCACGAGGGAGGACAAACAGCACTCTCAGAGCACGAGGGAGGTCAGACAGCACTCTCAGAGCATGAGGGAAGTCAGACAGCACTGTCAGAGCATGAGGTAGGTCAGACCGCACACTCAGAGCACGAGGGAGGACAAACAGCACGTTCAAGCTTCAGTGTCCCATCATTAACCAGTGTGGGGGTCTATACTATAGGTCCAGAAGTCCCTCCCGTCCCACCTGGAAAATGGTGCCTCTCACACCAGGATGCTGTTTATTGACATCAGCCTGGACTATAATACCTCACCCCTCAGAAGCCGGTAGTTTATCTGCCCTCGTACGATCTCAGCATCCCTCTCTGTAACTAGATCTTGGAATTCTTCACAGAGTGACCGCTGTCAGTCTGGGTAGAAGCAAGACTGGAAGGTGACAGTTTAGTTACTTGTTGTGTTTAGTGTTGTTCTGCCACGTTGTCAGTATGCTATGTTGGTGCCGGAAAGCGTGGCACTGCGTCACAGGCCGGAGGGCCTGTGCTGTGTTGTGGTGTTCTGTGTTTTCTTGACTCTGTGTAAACTGTGAATCATATCAAAGGTCCACTGACACTCAGTCTGTCGTAACCCTTGGAGGTTGCTTTTGTTAAATGTGGGTCATGTTACACAACCTGGTTTGCAGCCTATTATACAGCTTTCTAAAAAACATTAACATGTGTCATCTGAAGCAATTCTCGCCATTATCACCTTGAAAGCGTTCCAGAAATAATTTCAGTGATGGTATCAATCATTGGTAATAGGCAGCTCGTCTTATTGTTGTGTACATTATCATCTGCAAAATTCCCCAGAAATTGGAAATGGCTTTGGAACGTGGATCTGGTCTAGAAATGTAGACTTTACTTCAAGCATAATTTTTTTTGCAAGGTCACAGCAAAGGTAGGGGGAACGAGAACATTGTGATTCATTGGTAAGTGGGAGGCCTTCAAAGGAGAAATTTTGTGAGTGCAGAGTTTGTATGTTCCTGTCAGGATTAAAGGTAACGTGAATACGAATAAGGAACCTTGTTTCTCTAGGGATATTGGAACTGATGAAGAAGAAGAGAGAGATGTATGACATGTATAGGAAACAGGGAGCAAATAAGGAGTATAAAAGGTGCAAAAAAGTTGCTTAAGAAAGAAATCAGGAGGGCTAAAAGAAGACATGAGGTTGCTTTGGCAGCCAAGATGAAGGATAATCCAAAGAGCTTCTACAGGTATACTAAGAGCAAAAGGATAGTAAGGGATAAAATTTGTCCTCTTGAAGATCAGAGTGGTCGGCTATGTATGGAACTGAAAGAAGTGGGGGAGATCTTGAATGGTTTTTTGCGTCTGTATTTACTAAGGAAACTGGCATGGAGTCAATGGAAATAAGGCAAACAAGTAGTGAGGTCATGGAACCTATACAGATTGAAGAGGAGGAGGTGCTTGCTATCTTGAGGCAAATCAGAGTAGATAAATCCTCAGGACCTGACAGAGTATTCCCTCGGACCCAGAAGGAGACTAGTATTGAAATTGCAGAGGCCCTTATTTAAAAAGTCAGTATCTACAGGTGAGATGCCAGAGGATTGGAGGATATCTCATGTTGTTCTGTTGTTTAAAAAAGGCTCTAAAAGTAATCCGGAAAATTATAGGAATACAGATACAAAATTCCCTAAAAGTGGTGTCACAGGTAGATAGGGCACTGAAGAGAGCTTTTGGTACATTGGCCTTTATAAATCAAAGTATTGAGTATAAGAGTTGGAATGTTATCCTGCGGGCGTATAAGGCATTGGTGTGGCTGAATTTGGAGTACCGTATTGTGTGCAGTTTTGGTCACCGAATTACAGGAAGGATATTAATAAGGCTGAAAGAGTGCAGAGAAGGTTTTACAAGGATGTTGCCGGGACTTGAATAACTGAGTTACAGAGAAAGGTTGAATAGGTTAGGACTTTATTCCCTGGAGCGTAGAAGAATGAGGGGAGACATGATAGAGGTATATAAAATGATGGGTATAGATGAAGTGAATGCAAGCAGGCTGTTTCCACTGAGGCTAGGGGAGAAAAAAAAACAGAGAACATGGGCTAAGGGTGAAGGGGGAAAAGTTTAAAGGGAACATTAGGGGGGGCTTCTTCACACAGAGAGTGGTAGGAGTGTGGAATGAGCTGCCAGATGAAGTTGTAAATGCGGGCTCACTTTTAACATTTAAGAAAAACTTGGACAGGCACATGGATGAGAGGTGTATGGAGTGATACGGCCCAGGTGCAGGTCAGTGGGACTAGGCAGAAAAATGTTTCGGCACAGACAAGAAGAGCCAAAAGACCTGTTTCTGTGCTGTAATGTTCTATGGTTCTAAGTAACTCATTTCAACAACTATAAATGGATGGAAAAAGATTAATTCACATCTGCACAATGTCTATTTCTATACTAAACCATAGTCATAATTTTTTCTGTGCTAACCTGTTTAAATACGAAGAAATTCAATGGGAATTGGCTTAATGCAAAAAGATAGTGGTGATGAAAATGAATGTTTATGATCTTAAAGATTTCCAGAACAGGCTAGATGGGCTGAACTGCCTACTCCTTTTCTTCTTTTCTTATGCTCTCACATACCATGTGCTCTCTGTTGAAGATGAGGTTGGTGAATCTAGTCTGATAATGCACGCAGAGCAAAAATGTTTGGCATTTTCAGTCCCATACTATTAGTACTTTTGCACACACTTTTATAGAGATAAAGTTTACCTTCATTTGTTACATATACATTGAAACATCAAAACACAGTAAAATGCATTGCTTCCATCAACGACCAGCACAGTCCAAGGATGTTTTTGGGGCCACACTTCTAGCGCAAGCAGAGCATGCACACAACTTACTAACCCCTGTGTTAGTAAGTGGACTGTGGGAGGAAAGCCACAGGGAGTACATACAAACTACGTACAGACGGCGGTGGGAGTTGAATCCAAGTTGCCAGCACTAAAGCATTACCCTAGCCACTACACTACGGCGCCACCCCTTTAAATATCAGTTCCAACATCTTCAAGGGTTTTCGTGAATTCACATTCATCACAACACGAACAGAATGAACTCCCGACACTAAATCTAAGAGATCTAAGCTAACCCTTTAAATCAGCATCTTTAAACTGACTACACATTCACCAAATATTTCCTCTGGGGTTAGGAGGCAGACTTTACCAATGTTCTTGCTGAGCTTGTAACTGAACAATTTCTGAAGGTTCTGGGTGAAAATGTTCAATCATGTTTGATCTATTGTTCCAGATTCCAGCATCTGCAATCTCTGTCTCTTGTGTATCCACGTTAGATATCTTGCCTAAACTCAGCCACATCTCATACCTCCCCAAGCCCTCAGCCAGCAAAAATATCACCTTCCTACACTTACGGATTGCCCCCTTCATTGCAATCATTTGGGAAATATCCACTCATTCCATGTGTAGACAAAGTGACCAAGTTCACTTGCACTGCTCTTGATTCATCTCGGAACTTCAATTCTGCTCCCATGTCTTATGGTCTGAAGTTCAAATGGAAGGCAGAATACAGGGTCAGTGGCAGGGTTTTTTGCAGTGTGGAGGAATGGAGGGATCTTGAGGTTCATTTCCATAGAGCCCTCTAAGTTGACTGGATGTTTAAGAAGGCATATGACATGTTGATGGATTGAGGCAATGCTGCAGCTCTATAAAGTTCTGGTTAGATCACACTTGGATTATTTTGTTCAGTTCTGGCCTTTTCATTATGGGAAGGATGTGAAAGGTTCAGAGAGCATGCAGAGGAGATTTATCAGGAGGCTGCCAGGATTAGAGAGCATGTCTTATAAAGAAAGGTTGAGTGAGCAGGGCTTTTCACTTTGCAGAGAAGGATGATGAGAGGTGATTTGATAGAGGTGTACAAAATAATAAAAAGAAGATAGAATGAATAGCCTGAGAATTTTTCCAGGGCAGAAATGAGGGGGCATAATTTTAAGGTAATTGGAAGCAAGCATGAGGGGATGTCAGAGTTAGCTTTTGTACCCGGAGTGGTGGGTGGGTGGAACACATTTTTTGGGTGGTGGTAGAGGCAGATACACTAGAGACATTTAAAACTCTTAGACAGGCATACGGATGATAGAAAAAGAGGGGTCAATGTAGGAGGGAAAGTGAGATTGATCTTAGAGTAGATTGAAGGGTCAGTACAACATATGGACCAAAGGACTTATCCAGTGCTGTAACTTTCTATGTTCTCTGAGACTCTGCCTGGTGAACCTGTTACTACAGTGTTAAGAGGTTTTTCTGTGTCTCTGTTCCTTCCCTTCCTTATAGACATTCTGTTGATTCCAGAAACATAAGAAGCCCTCAGACACGGCACTGGGGACAGGTTAGCAGTGCAACAGAAGAACACCCTCAGGAGCAGCAAAGTTGGTAGGCATTGAGCTTGTAGAAATGACAGCAAGCTTGAGTACAGAGAACATCCGTGTGCATTTGTTCTTCCTCCTGTGTATGTATGAGTACACGCATCTCAGTTTGTCTGTGTGTGTTTGAATGTGTATATGTATAGATGCATGTGTTTATGTGTGCATTTGCATGTTTGTGTACTATAACTGTGTGTATATGTGTATGCATGTACCTGTTTGTGTGTGTGAGTACATGTGCATGTATGTGATATGTATGTGTGTGCATAAATGCGTGAACATGTGTGCAAGTTGTCTGCATGTGTGTGTGTCTGTGAGTGGATCTGTGAGTGTGTGAGTGTGTGTGAGAGTGTGTGTGTGTGTGTGTGTGTGTGTGTGTGTGTGTGAGTGTGTGTGTGTGCGTGTGTGTGTGTGAATGTGTGTGTGAGAGTGAGCGTGTGTGTGTATGTGTGAGTGTGTGTGTTGTTTTACAGCCCTGAGAAGCAGTCCATGAGTTGGGGATGGGAAGGAAGGGCAGAGCATTTTTCAGCTTCCCGTCTGTTTGAAGTTCCTAATGGTTTGCACACTCAACATCTGTTACCGAGCAGCAGACACCAGCTAATTAGTGCTTTTAGCAGGGCCGGGCAGCGTGAGAACCAAAGGGTGGGATCAAGGTCGATGGCAGAAAACTTACAAAAAAATAAAATTGAAGAGAAATTCAGAAGGGGAGGAAGCAGGTGACAGGCCTAACTGAGGCTGGGACGATCTGATCTGGATGGAGATTCCACATTCACTCCTTTCAAATGCTGATCAAATCTATGGGTGATGAATTCTAATCCAGACTAATCTGTGCTACAGGGAAAACACTGCACTTTATTTTGTCGTTATTATAAAAATGTCCTCACACTAAGTTCAACAAGAAGAGTCACAAATTGCAGGACCTCAGTGGATCGAGTTGCATCAGTGGAGGGAAAGGACATGTCAATGTTTCAGGTTCCTCCCCCCCCCCCCACTCCCCACAGATGTTGTTCAACACACCAAGTTCTTCCAGCAGGTTGTTTGTTACTCCAGGTGACAGCATCCACAGTCCCTTGTCTCTTCAGAAACAATTGCAATTGCTTTTTATTAATTATGATAAAGATTGGCACATACGACAAAATGCGTCACTTGCATCGAGAGTGTTCTGGGGGCAGGTGACGTCAGGCTTCTGCCGTCAGCATAGCAGGCCCACAACTCACTAACCCTAACCCACATGTCTTTGGAATGTGAGAGGATACCGGAACACCTGGACACAGGGAGAATGTACAAACTCCTTACATGTTACATGTGGCAGGAATTGTACCCTGAAGCATAACGGTATTGTGCCATCTCGATATGGGCAAGCTTCATGCTATATGCGATGTGCAACCTTTGTTTTTATAAAGTTTGCATATTAGTGTCAAGGTACCTTGAATGCAAACTGATGTTTTGAATAATGTTGAGTCTTGCTCAGACTGGATCTGATGTGTTCAATTCTGGAGACTAGATCTAGTGTACAAAATGTTTAATTGGATGGGATGGAGCAGTCACTGGCACTTAAAACCCTAAACTGTGAGCCCTGCTGAAGCTTGAATTCCACTCTGAAGATTGCCCAGTGTATAAGGAGTGCAACATGTTGAAATTGCTTAATGTGGTAGATATAGAGAAGGTGTTCCCTCTGCCTGAGCATCAAGAAACATTGTGTTAACATCTTAAAATTACAGGCTACTCTGAAGTAAAATCAGGAAGAAATTCTTTCTTACTCAAAGTTTAGAGGAGAACTTCCACAAAATGTCCAAGCATTTGAGTACAATTGGGGATTTTGCACTGAGATTGATCTTTTTTTGTGTGATGAAGGTACCAAGGGATACGAAGCAAAGAAAGCTAAGTGGAGTAAGGATTGAAATCAGATGGAGTGTAATTGAAGGAGAGAGCAGCTCGAGGGCCTAAACAGCCCATGAACAGTTCCTGTAATGTCTCTGTTCTTAGAGCAGGGCAGAAAACCACAGACACACAGCTCAATCATTTCTAGTAGCGCACACAAAGTGCTGGAGGAACTCAGCTGTTTAGGCAGCATCTATGGAAAGAAATAAGTAGTAGATATTTAAGCTTGAGACCCTTCATCAGGACTCTTGGCCCGAAGCATCAGCCCTAATCCGCTGAGTTCCTCCAGAATTCTGCGTGGATTCTCTGGATTTCCAGCATCTTGAGTTTATGTGTTGTGGTTCTGCCCAAGTGGTTTCTCAGCCAGTGGCCTGATGGTTGGCGGCTTGTTGCCCTATGTTTTTTTTTATTTTTTCCACAGGGAATGAATTGGTGAAGGAGTTACATATAAATGTGCATTAAATTAAAAAATATTTTTACAGACATGGGAAGTTGTGCAGTTTTTCTGTTCTCTGCACCAATCTAGACAACAACAACAACAACAACTATTTCACCACATGTCACATTGGCACTCAAGGGTTGTGCCATGATGGCACAGCAGTTTTGAGTAGCTCTGGCAGGGAAAGGATCCAGTTAAAAATAAAGACAGCAATTTTCTTTACTTGTCACATGTACATCGGAACATACAGTGAAGTGAATCATTTGACACAGAGCACCAGGGGCAGCCCACAAATGAGGCCATGCTTCCAGTGCCAACTACTTACTAACTCTAACATGTGTGTCGGATATGTTCCTCCCATATCTTTCGGATATGGGAGGAAACCAGAGCACCTGGAGGAAACCAAAGCAGTTATGGGGAGTTATGTATGACTCTTTACAGACAGCTGTGGGAATTGAACCACAGAAAAGTGTTATACTAACCACTGTGCCATGCAGTCAAAAAGCCTGATTACTGAGGAAGGTGTTAAGGTTCCTTCTGGCTTCTGGTAGATCAGGCAGCAGAGAGACAGGCACCATTTGGTCATGGCCAATCCATTTTCCCTCTAAACCCCATTCTCCTGCCTTCGCCATTTAAGGCCAGTAAGGTCCTGGCCTAAGTAACAACACCAGAACTCGACAGAATCAGAAGAAAGTCTGAGAAGTTGTCAACTTGCCCAGTCAGTAATGCAGCTTGGTTTATAACGAGAGTCTTACTGTAAGGTGGTGAAACACTGATGCATGCCAGTGCCTATAGTTCATTGGAAGTTTGTGGCAATCTGCGATGTCACTAAAGACTCTAGCAAACTTCTACAGATGGAGAGCATCCTAACTAGTTGTATCATTGTCTGGATGGAGACGCCAATGAACAGGACTGGAAAAAGCTGCAGAGGGGTGTAAAACTCAGCCAGTTCCTTCATGGGCACCAACCTCCCACCATCAAGGACATCTTCAATAGGCAGGGTCTTAAGAAGGCAGCATCCCACATCCAGGACATGCCCTCTTCTCATTACCACCATCAGGGAGGAAAGACACACACTCAAAGGTTTAGGAACAGCTTCTTAGACTATAAGACATATGTGCAGATTTAGGCCATTCAGCCCATTGAGTCTTCTCCACCATTTGGTCATGGCTGATCCACTTTCCCTCTAAACCCCATTCTCCTACCTTCTCCATGTTGCCTTTCACACCCTGACTTACCAAGAATCTATCAAGCTCTGCCTTAAATATACCCAATGACCTGGCCTCCACAACTGTCTGTGGTATTGAAATCCACAGATTCACCTCCCTTTAGCTAACAAAATTTCTCCTCATCTTTCTTCTAAATGGACATCCCTGGCTTCTGAGATTGTGCCCTCTGGACCTAGATTCTCCAGGACAGGAAGCATCCTCTTCACATCCAGCGAAACTAGCCCTTTCAACATTCTATAGGTTTCAACGAGATCCCCTTCATTCTTCTGAGTTCCAGCGAGTACAGGCACAGACACTTCAAAAGCTCCTCATCTGATATTCCTTTCATTCCCAGAATCACTTTTGTGAACCTCCTTTGAACCCTCTCCAATGTCTGTACACTGTTTCGTAGATAAGGGGCCCAAAACTGATCACATACTCCAAGTGAGGCCTCACCAGTGCTTTATAAAGCCACAACTTTACATCCTTGTTTCTGTATTCTAATGCGCTCAAAAATAATGCTAACATTGCATTTGCCTCCATCACCACCCACCCAAGTTAACCTGCAAATTACCCAGCAGGATAACTCTCAAGTCCCTTTGCACCTTAGATTTTTGAATTTTCTGCCCATTTAGAAAGTAGTCTAAAAATAGTAGAACTTTTGTTCCTTCTATCAAAGTGCACAGTCATACTCCTCCCAACACTGTATCAACACATACAAAAGCTGGAGGAACTCAGCAGGTCGGGCAGCATTCGTTGAAATGAGCAGTCAACATTTCGGGCCGAGACCCTTCATCAGGACTGAAGAAGGAGGGGGCAGGGGCCCTATAAAGGTGGGGAGAGGGTGGAAAACTAATCAGAGGAAAGATCAAGGGGTGGGGGAGGAGAAGCAGGGAGGGGATAGGCAGGAGAGGTGAAGAAGGAATGTAAGGGGAAAGCAGTATGGGTAGTAGAAGAAGGCAGAGTCATGAGGCAGCTGGCAGAGTGAAAGTGGGATGGGGGAAGGGAGAGGGATGGAATGACCAGAAGTTGGAGAATTTGATGTTCATACCAAGGGGCTGGAGACTACACAGATGGTAAATGAGGTGTTGCTCCTCCAACCTGAGTTTGGCCTCATCATGGCAGTAGAGGAGGCCATGTAAGGACATATCTGAATGGGAATGTAGAGCAGAGTTGAAGTGGGTGGCAACCGGGAGATCCTGTCTGTGTGGCGGATGGAGGGGAGATGCTCGATGAAGCGATCCCCCAGTCTGCGTTGGGACTCGCCGATGTAGAGGAGGTCGCACTGGGAGCACTGGATGCAACAGATGACCCCCAACAGACTCACAAGTGAACAGACTCCCAACACTGTATTCTGTCTGCCAAATTCTCTTAATTTGTCTAAGTCCTCTGCAGCCTCTCTACTTCCTCAAAACTACCTGTCCCTCCACCTATTTTCGTATCATCCTCAAACTTGGCTACAAAGCCATCAATTCCATATTCAAATCATTAACAGATTATGTAAAAAGAAGCAATCCCAACATAGACCCCTGTCAAACACCACTAGTCACAAGAACCCAATCAGAAAATGTTACAGCTATTCCCACTTTTTGCCTCCTGCCAATCAGCCAATGCACTATCTTTGCTGGTATCTTTCCTGTAGTACCATGGGCTCTTAACTTCTCAAGCATCTTCATGTGCAACTCCTTGTCAAAGGCTTTCTGAAAACCCAAGTACACAGCATCCACCCATTCTCCTTTGTCTATCCTGCTTGTTATTTCTGCAAAGAATTCCAACAGATTTGTCAGGCAAGATCTTCCCTTGAGAAAACCATGCTGAATTTGGCCTGTTTTACCATGTGCCCCCAAGTACCCCAAAAATCCTTTTCAACAACCTATTCCAACATCTTCCCAGCTACTGAGGTTGGACTAACTGGTCTATAATTAATTTCTTTTCCTCTTCCTCCTTTCCTTCTTTAAGACTGGAGTGATATTTGCAATTTTCCAGTCCTCCAGAATCATTTCAGAATCTAATAATTCTTGAAAGATCATCACTAATGCCTCCACAATCTCTTCAGCCATCTCTTTCGGAACCTTGGGGTGTAGTCCATCTGGTCCTGGTGACTTATTTACCTTCAAACCTTTCACCTTCTCTACCACTTTCTCCCCAGTAATAGCAACTGCACTCACTTCTGCCCCCTGACACTTTAGAATGTACTGCCTACCGTGAATGTCATCCACAGTGAAGACTTGATGAAAAATTCTTATTCAGTTCAGCTGCCATTTCCTTGTCCCCCATTATTACCTATCCCATGTCATTTCTGGCTTTCTGATATTTACTCTTGCCTCTCTTTTAATCTTTATATATGTGAAAAATCTTTTGGTATCCTCTTTGATATTACTGGCTAGTTTACCTTAATATTCCATCTTGTTCTTATGGCTTTTTAAAGTTATCTTCTGTTTTTTTAAAAGCTTCCCAATCCACTAACTTCTCGCTAATTTTTGCTCTATTATATGTCCTCTCTTTTGCTTTTGTGTTGGCTTTAATTTCCCTTGTCAGCCTTTATCTCAGAATACTTCTTCTTCTTTGGGGTGTATCTATACTGGGTCTTCTGAAATACTCCCAGAACTCCAGCCATTGCTGCTGTACTCTCATTCCTACTAGTGTCCATTTCCAGTTAACCTTGGCCAGCTCCGCTCACACCTCTGTAATTCCCCTTACTCCACTGTAATACTGATACATTGGACTTTAGCTCCTCCCTCTCAAATTGCAAGGCGAATTCTATCATATTATGATCACTGCCGCCAAAAGGCTCCTTTTCCTTTAGCTCCCTGATCAAATCCAGTTCACTACACAACTCACAATCCAGAAGAGCTGATCCCCCAGTGGGCTCAACCTCGAGCTGCTCTAAAAAGCCAACTCGCAGGCATTCCTCTTGGGATTGAAATTCAGCACCAACCTGATTTTCCCAATCTACTTGCATACTGAATTCCCTCAGACTATTGTAACATTGCTCTTTTGACATGCATTTTCTATCTCCTGTTGTAACTTGTAGCCCTCATCCAGGATACTGTTTGGAGACCTGTATATAACACACATCAGGGTCTTTTTACTCTCACAATTTTTTAACTCTACCCACAATGTTTCTACATCTTCCAATCCTATGCCACTTCTTTCTAAGGATTTGGTTTCATTTTTCACTGCTGTTGCTTGTATACTGACGGCCCCCTGCTTAGTCCTAGTACTCTGTTTTTAATCCCCCTGCTAAATGAGTTGAAATCCTCCCAACAGATAGAGCAAACCTGCCTCAAGGATATTGATCCCCCTCAGGTTCAGGTGTAACCCATCCCTTTTGTACAGAAGAGATCCTAATGATCCAGAAATCGGAAACCCTGCCCTCTGTTCCAGTGCCTCAGCCAAATCTGCCAAATCTTCCTACTGTTACCCTCACTGGCATATAGCACAGGCCGCAATCCAGAGATTACTACCCTGGAGGTGCTGCTTTTCAGCTTTCTTCCCAGCTCCCTAAATTTGCTCTTCAGGAGCTCCTCCCTTTTCCTACCTATGTCATTGGCTGCAATATATACCAAGACTTCTGGCTGTTCTCCCTTCCCCTTTAGAATGCTGTGGACCTGATCCAAGGCAACCCTGATGGTAGCTTCTGGGAGGTAAAATACTATCTGGGTGTCTCTATCTCATCCACAAAATTTAATGTCTACTCTCGCTGAATATGGAACCCCCTATCATTAATGCTGTCCTCCTAATTTCCCTTCTAAGCCTTAGGGCCAGAATCAGTGTCAAAGACTCTGTCACTGTGTCTTCCCCCTGGCAGATCCCCCAAAAGCATCCATAATTATGTATCATGGATGGCATGTGTACAATGATCTGTTTGGAAGAGAGACAACATAAAGCTTTTCACTGTACCTCAGTACATGTGACAATATTACTGCCTTGTCCTCAGGTCCCAATTGATAGTTTGCCTTCTTCATTCTCTCTGGTGCATGGGGGGAGGGGGGAAAGAGAGAGAGAGAGACTGTATACAAATGCAGATCCTTACCTGCCTTCCCACCCTGTTGTTGTGCAGACGCATCCTGGAATGGATGTCCTTATATGTTTCACGGGAATCCAAAAAGTCCCTTGAGAATTTCTCCCCATACTCCACGTCGGGGCTGCAGCCTCCCCACTCCCAGGAATCCTGAGGCCCCGGCAGTTCCCCCGGCAATGGCTCCAGCACCCCGTGCACCATTCCCTTTCCCCGGTTCAGGGCCTCCAGCTGCAGACGGTTCAGTTTGAGCCTGAATGCCTCCTCGTCCCCTCGGCGCTGGTCGTCGCAGCTACAGGCCTTCAGCTTGCCCAGGCTGCAGGCGTTTGAGACAGCGTGAACCACTCCTGCCGCTGCAATGGCGTACGCATAAGCACTCTCCTTGAAGCCTGTACAAAGAAGTTTGCATGTAATTAGAGGTGTGCACATAACGGGGATAGAAACAGAATAGCAGATAGCTAGTGTCAGAAAGACAGTTGTTGGCACACTGGCCTTCATAAATCAAAGTATTAGTGGAGTTGTGATGTTATGTTGAAGTTGTATAGGATGGTGGAGAGACCTACCTTGTATTATGTGCAGTTCTGGTACAGGAAAATAAGATTGAAAGAGTGTAGAGATATTTTACGAGGATGTTGCCAGGACTTGAGGACCTGAGTTATAGGGTAAGGTTAGAGTCAGAGAGTCATTGAAGACTCCAGCACTGAAACTAGACCTTCAACCCAAGTAAACTGTGTTGAACCATTAACCTGCCTACTCCCATCGACCTGCACCTGAACCATAGCCTTTCAAACCCTCTCATCCATGCACCTATCCAAATTTCACTTAAATGTTCAAATCGACCCTACATCCACCACTTGTGCTGGCAGCTCATTCCATACTCTCGCCATTCTCTGAGTGAGAAAGATCCCCCTCATGTTCCTCTTTTACCCTTTACCCTTTTACATTTCACCCTTGACCCATAACCTCTAGTCTCAGCCAACCTCAGTGGACAAAACCTGCTTGCATTCACCTTTTCTATACTCATCATAATTTTATATACCTCTATCAAATCTCCCCTTAGTCTTCTACACTCCAGGGAATATTGTCCGAAACTATTGAACTTTTGCCCCATAACAGGTCCTCAAGTCCCAACAGCATCCTTGTAAATTTTCTCAGCACTCTTCCAATCTTTACATCTTTCCTATAGGTAGGTAACCAAAACTGGACACAATACTCCAAGTTAGATGTCATCAGCACATTATACAATTTCAATATAATAGTACTTTGATCTATGAAGGCCAATGTGCCAAAAGCTGTCTTCACAGCCCTATCTACCAGTGATGCCACTTTCAAGGAATTATGGATCAATATTCCCAGATCTCTCTGTTCTACTGCACTCCTCAGTGTCTTACCTTCACTGTGTAAGACCTATCCTAGCTGGTTCTCACACTTATCTGTATTAAATTCCACCTGCCATGTTTTAGCCCATTTCACCAGCAGGTCCAGATCACACTGTAAGTTGTCTACTACACCCCCAGGCTTGGTGTCATCCACAAAACTGATGATCCAGTTTTCCACATTATCATTCAGATCATTGATATAGATGTCAAACAACAACGGGCCCAGAACCGATCCCTGCGGCACACAACTGGTCACAGACCCTCAGTCAGAGACGCAGCTATTTACAACCACTCTTCAGCTTCCTCAACAAAGCCAATGTCTATTCCAATTTACTACCTCAACTTGAACGCCGAGTGATTGAATGACCTTCCATGTGAGACTGAGGAGGTGATAGATAAGAACTACAGGAAGGTAGTCCTCCATGAGTTGCAGGGTGACTGTCAGGAGAGGGAAAGGAAATGGCAACCAGTGCAGAGTAGCCCTGTAGCTACTCCCCTCAATAATAAGATACCACTTTGAATCAGTTGAGGGGATGACCTACACGGGGGGGCGGGCGGTGGGGGGGGGGGAGGCAGTTCAGCAGCCAGGTCTCTGGCACTGAGGCTCAGACGGGAAGAAGAAAGAAGAAAGCTGCAGTAGTGAAACAGTACTCTATAGTTAGAGGAGGAAACACGAAATTCTGTGGATGTGAATGAGACAACTGTTGGTATGGTATGTTGCCTCACAGATGCCAGGATCAGGGAAGTCTCAGATCAGGTCCATGGCATTCTAAAGGAGGGTGAGCAGTCAGAAGCCTTGGTACATTTTGGCACCAATGACATAGGTAGGAAAAGGGAGGAGGTTCTTAAGAGATAATTTAGGGAATTAGTTAGAAAACTGAGAAACAGGACCTCCAGGGTAGTAATTTCTGGATTGCTGCCTGTGCCATGCTCCAATGAGGATAAGAACAGGATGATTTCACAGCTGAATGTGTAGCAAAGAAATTGGTGCATGGGGTAGGGCTTCATATTTTTGGATCATCGGGATATCTTCTTGGGAAGGTATGACCTGTACAAAAGGGATGGGATACATTTGAACTCAAGGGGGATCAATATCTTCATGGGCAGGTTTGCTAGAGCTGTTGTGAGGGGGAGAGGTTAAACCAATTTGGCAGGGGGATAGGAAAGGGCTGAGGATTGGGCAATTGGTATACAAGCACAGGCAGTGTGTAGTGAGACTATCAGGAAGGACAGGTAGATGATAGGGCAAAATTGCAATCAGAGGCATGTAGTGTAATAGGGGACAAAATCAAAAAGGGTGCTGGATACAAGACTGAAGGAGTTCTATTTTTGCAATTTATGGAAAAAGGTAGATGATCTTGTAGCATAATTAAAGGTTGGTAGGTATGATGTTGTGGCATCATTGAATTGTAGTTAAAAGTGGATCATAGTTAGGAGATTAACATTCAAGGAGACATATTGTATCTAAAAGGCCAGCAGGTAGGGAAAGGGGATGGGTTGGCTCTGTTGGTAAAAATAAAATCAAATCCTTAGAAAGGTGTGACATAGAATCATTGTAGATAGAGTTAAGAAACTGCAAGGGTAAAGGTCCTGATGGGAGTTAAGTATGGCCTCTGAACAGTAGCCAGGATGTGGGTTACAAACTACAACAGCAGATAGAAAATGCATGTCAGAAGGGTAATGCTACAGTAGTCACCAGGATTTCAATATGCAGGTCGATAGGAAACCTCATGTTGGTGCTGGATCCCAAGAGAGTTTGTAGATTTCTTACAAGATGGTTGTTTAGAACAGCTTGTGGTTCAGCCCACTAGAAGTTCAGCTATTCTGGATTGTGTGTTGTGCAATAAATCAGATTTGTTTAGGGAGTTTAAGATAAAGGAACCCTTAGGAGATGGTGATCATACTATGACAGAGTTCACCTTGCAATTTGAGAGAGAGAAGCTAAAGTCAGATGATTCAGTATCAGTGGAGTAAAGGGATTTACAAGAGGCATGAGAGAAGACCTGATCAAAGTTCATTGGAAGGCGACACGAGCAGGGATGATGGCAGAACAGCAATTGTTCCCAAAGATGAAGAAGTATTTGAAAGGCAGGACAATGCAACCATTGCTGACAAGGTATGTCAAAAACAATACAAAAGCAAAAGAGATGGTCCATAACACTGGATGACAAACATTTTTGTCCTGAATATTTTTGGTGTATCTTATGGATTTTGGATTGCTGATTATGAAAATCACCACGAAACTTAGTTATTACACACCATTTCTCAGAAATCACCTGTGTTTGTTATTTCAATTCATAAGTAAAGGTAATTAAAATGTTGCCTACAATGTCAGCTGAGAATTTTTCTCTCTTGTCCAGGCATACCTGGGCATGTTTAGGCAGGGGGGACGCTGCATGGCAGGACAGGTTTAAGAAAGGCTATAAAAGCATCACACACACACACACACACACACACATACTCTCTGATTCTAGAGAGTAGTAATAGGGATGAACTGTCTTATATCTGTCTTCGCTGCAACCAAGCCAGCAGTATGCCAGAATTTCAAGAGTGTCTGGGGTCAGAAGTGAATGAAACTGCTATTAGTAGGGTGAAGGTGTTTGGGAAACTGAAAGGTTAGCAGGCAGATAGGTCACCTAGACCAAATGGATGACATCTCAGAGTTCTGAAAGAGGTAGCTGAGGAGATAGTGGAGGCATTAGTAATGATCTTTCAATAATCACTAGCTTCTGGAATGGTTCAAGAGGAATGGAAAATTGTAAATAACACTCCACCTTTTAAGAGAGGGAGGCAGAAGAAAGGAAATTATCGGCTACTTAGAGAGACCTCAGTGGCTTGGAAGATGTTGGAATCAATTGTTAAGGATGCATTTTTGGGGTACTAGGACAATTACTTAGCTGGAAGGGCGATGGAGGGTTATGGTCTAGATGTAGGTCAGTGAAATGATGCAGAATAATTCTTTGGCATGGATTGAAAGATGTATATAACGTAGGACACACCATTCTCTCCATGATTACAGTTTTAAACAAAATGCCGAATTAAATTTAATGACTTAAATTTACCATGAGTCTGGGTATGGAAATGAGATAGAGAGCTTACTGGCTTGGTATCATTTCAACCTCCTTTCCCTCAACATCAATAAAAGACAATGCACATTCTCCTGTCTATATCAATGGTGTTGAGGTTGAGCAGGTAGAGAGCTTCAAGATCTAAGTAGTGAAGATCGCCAATAGCCTGTCCTGGCCCAACCACATTGATGCCACAGCCAAGAAAGCTCACCAATATCTCAACTTCCTTAGAGGTTAAAGAAACCTATCATATCGCCAGTGACAATTATTATCGAAGAACTATCGAAAGCATTCTGCTTGGCTGCATAACAGCTTGGTATAGCACCTTCTTTACACATGACCACAAGAAACTGTGGAGAGCTGTGGACATAGCTCAACACGTCACTCCTTCTCTACCACCTGCTCCACACCCCTCCCATGGCATTCCACCCTCGCCATTCCCAACATCTTTTCCTCCCACCAGATTTACAAACTCACTTGGACTTCAAAATCCTACCATGTATGAATGCTGTTAAGGGTCCTGCCATTAACTGTATACTTTTCTATTCCATTTACCTCCATGAGGACAAAACCTCAGACTTGTTTGAATTAAACTCCATCTGCCATTTCACCACCCATCTCTGTGGCTGATGTATACTCAGTGGCCACTTTATCAGGTACCTTCTGTGTCTAATAAAATAGCCACTGAGTGTACATTCATGGTTTTCTGCTGCTGTAGCCCATCCACTTCAAGGTTCAATGTGTTGTGCTTTCAGAGATGCTTTTCTGCATACCACTGTTGTAATGTGTGGTTATTTGAGTTACTGTCACCTTGTTGCCAGCCTGAACCAGTCTGGCCATTCTCCTCTGACCCCTTTCATTAACAGGCACTTTTCACCCTCAGAACTGCCGTTCACTGATGTTTTTTGGTTTGCCTTTTGTACCATTTTCTGTAAACTCGAGAGACTTCTATGTGAAAATGCCAGGAAATCAGCAGTTTCTGAGAAACTCAAACCACCACATCTGGCACCAATAATCATTCCACGGTCATCAAAGTTACTTAGATCATATTTCTTCCTCATTTTGATGTTTGGTCTGAAAAACAGCTGACAGTTTTCCACAAAGACAGTTATTACCCTTCAACAACATGTCTCCTGAATCAGTGTGGTTAACTTCACTCACCTCAACACTAAACTGATTCCACAACTCAAGTTTTCAGCATTATTTGTTTTTTTTTTAATTTAGTAGAACAGGTCCTTCCAGCTCAACAAGCCAGACACCCCCAGCCAACCATCTATTTAACATTAGCCTAATCACAGGAAAGTTTACAATGACCAATTAACCAACTATCCAGTCCACCTTTGGAAAGTGGGAGGAAACCAGTGCGGCTGAACGAAACCCATAAAGTTAATAGGGAGAATGTACAGACTCCTTACAAATGCTGCAGAATTGAACTCCAAAACTCCAAACTCTGGAATGTGCCAAGGTGTAATAGCATCACTCTAACCTATTATTATTTCTTTCTTTCTTTCTTTCTTTGTATTTACAGTGTGCCTTCCTTTGCACATTGATTGTGTGTGTACTGTCTTTGCCTGTGTGTAGTTTTTCATTTATTCTATTGTATTTCTTTGTTCTATTAAGAATGCCTGTAAGAAAATAAAGTGGCGAAGAAGACTTGATGGGCCAAATGGCCTGACTTTGCTCTTTTATCTTATGATTACATAAGGCTTTTGCATGACAGTCACACAGAGAATATAGGTGCTGAAGATGAGGGGTGGGGGAATCGAATATTCTCCACCTACAGACCTACCCTCTCCCAGCATAGTTAGGTGTCAAGCATCAATTAATATAAATATCTCTGAAGGAGATCACCAGAGAAGAGTGACTTCCACACTAGCATAGGAAATGTTGAATGTGGCAATGCACGTACGGAGAAATGTTAGCAATTTCCACAAGTGCTTTAACAAGGGGATCTGATACAACTGTGTGGCTTGCTGGCCAATTTAATATTCAATTATATTGATAAGGGTCTGGGGTAGCAAGTAAGCCTGGTTAGGTAAGCTATTAAATTTCTGAACAGTCCAGAAATTCATGAACACTACCTTGTTATTCCTGCCAATTTGTAGTCCTTCAACTCCCCCCACCTTCTTATTCTGGTTTCTTCCCCATTCTGTTCTGGTTGTGATGAAGGGCCTCTTCATGAAATGTCAACTATTTATTTCTCTCCATAGATACTGCCTGACCTGCTGAGTTCTTCCAATATTTTTGTGTGTTACTCTGAATTTCCAGCATTTGCAGAACCTCATGTTCAAGTTAAGAAGTTAAGGCTCTTACCAACGTGTTCATAGGAGCATAAGATGTAGTAGCAAAATCAGGTCATTCAGTCCATCAAGTATGCTCCTCTATCCCATCAACTCTTTACCCTAATCCTAATGTCCAAGGGCCCACACACGTTAACTAACCATGACCACACCACCATAAACCAGTTGACTTGTGTAAGGAGGAGTAAGATCCAATAAAGGCAAGTGTTGGACCCGGTTAACAAAGGTGTGGACCAGATCAAAGTGGTTGCTGACACTGAATCTCAAATGATGACATCAAGAAGCACAAATGGGATGGTTTTCCCACTGCCTACATTATCTCAACCTCAACCTTTCCTTTCAACCTCATTTCCATTCCTTCTCCCTGTAACCTTTGTTACCGCAACTAATCAAGATCCTAATAAGGCCATAAGTCATAGGAACAGAATCAGGCCATTTGGCCCACTGAGGCTGCTAAAGATATCCTTCATGTCGGAATCTCTTGTGCTCTTGATATTCCTTTCTATGTGCACTATTGATATACTTCATAATTTTCATATCTTTGTACTGCACTGCCACAAAACGAGACATTTCATATCATCAATGGTAATTCAATATGAATAAGTCAGTTTCTGATTCTGATGTAATTTAAGGTGCCTTAGATAAACACAGAAGGCATGAAGGTCTAGACCAGCATATTGGTGACCTCTATGAGGATGGGCAAAGGAAATGCTTGTGGGCAATAACATGAGTGTACAGCATCTGGGCTTCTTCTGTGCCGCTAAAACTGTGAGATCCTGTAGAAATGTTCTTTCTCTTGTTTGTACAGTATGGTAAAGCTGACACGCAGTATCTTTGATTCTGTTAACATCATGGTCACAGAGTTCCACGATCTGAGCAGGCAAGGTGACAACCAAGACTCACCAATAAATCAAAGACGGAATTCAGAAGAAAAAAAATACTCTTCAATTATTGAATCACAGATGTGGGATGTTGCTGTTTTTATTGTCCATCCCTGACTACCTCTTGAACTAAAGAATCATTTAAGAGTTAGTCACATTGATAGGTCTGGGAATGGTATGGAATCTCTCTCTCTCTGAGGGACATTAGTGAACCAAGCAGGGTTGCAACATCAATAATAATTGTTATTCATCCATACTCATGTATACAGCCAAACAAAACATCATTCCACCAGGGCCTAGACGTGAAACCCAATAGTCACACAAAGCATACAGCTCACAGTTTTGGTAGTCACAAAATGATATTAACACGAGTCCCTGAGTGGCATAGCATGAAGATTTAAGGTGCATGGGATGTTGGCCTGCAGCCTCATTTCTGTAAGAACAAGCACACAGCAGTTCCTTATCTCACATCAGGTCAGCCATAGCCGAAGGCAATGGAGCAGACACTGTGGAGAAGCACTGAGGGGAGGGAGAGCCCACTAACACAATCACTCGCTTTTGATGTATTTAATTGGAATCATGGAGCCATAGAGCAGTACTGCATGGATACAGGTCCTTCAGCCCAAACAGTCCGTGCTGGCCATGGTGTTCAACCAAATTGTCTCAATTTTCTTCATTCAGCTCACTTCCATCTACGTCCCAGATCTCCATGTATATATCCAGGTGCTTCTTGAAAAAATACCATTGTGCATGATAAGAGCCATAGATGGAGTGGACAGCCAGAGACTTTTACCCAGGGTGGAAATGGCTAATAGGAGAGGAATAACTTTAAAGCATTGGGAGGAATGTATAGTAGATTGTCAGAGGCAGGTAGTTAACACAGATAGTCATAGGTGTGTGGAGCATGCTACCAAGGGTAGTGGTAGAGGCAGATATATTAGGGCCATTTAAGAGACTAAAGTGGATGAAAGAAATGTGGAGGGATATGTAGGAGGGAAGGGTTAGATTGATATTGGAATAGATTAGGTTTGGCACAACATTGGGGACTGAGTGGCCTGTACCATGGTGTGGTGGTCAATGTTCAATGTACCTACCTCACCACTTCCTCTGGCATATACTCTCTACCCGCTGCATGAAGAAATTGCCTTAAAGTTTTCCCCTCTCACCCTAAATCCATGGCCTCGAGATATACCATCCACAATTTTAAACTCTTCCATAAGGGCTGCCCTCACATTCTCCTACATTACCAGGAATTATCTCATAGAATGGTACAAAATCATTTTTGCATAGGTGAATGTGCTGTCTTTTTTTCCAGAGCAGGGCAGTCAAGAACTAGAACACATAAGAACATTTAAGGTGAAAGGAAAAGAATTAAGAAGAGCTTGAGGGGGGATGTTTTAAACAAAGGATGGAATCTATATAGAATAAGCTCCAAAGGAAGTAGTTGAGACAGTTACAATAACAACTTTTAAAAGGAAATTGGACAGGTACACTGTTTGAAAATGTTTAGGAGATTACGGGTCAAATGTAGCAAGTGGGACTAACTTGGATGAGGGATATCTTGGTCTGCATTGGCCAGTCAGGCTGAACAGCCTGTGTCTGTTCATTATGGCTCCATGACTCCAGACGGTATGGCCAAGACCAGTGCTTCTGCTTCCTCGAGAGGCTAAAGAAATTGGGGAATTTTTATCAATGCACCATAGAAAACATCCTATCTAAACGCAGAGTGGCTTTGTATGGCAACTGCTCTGTGCAGAAGAGGGTTGTGGACTCTGTCATCACAGGAAACTAGCCTCCCCTCCATGGAGCTTGTCGACATTTTTCACAGGCTCAGTAGAGCAGACAGCAAAATCAAAGAGCATGCCTATCCCACACGGTCTCTCTTAGGATCATCAAACCATAAAACAAAGGAACATAGTAGGCTATTTGGCCCATCGAGTATGCTATGCTATTCCATCATGGTTGATTTACTATCTCTTTCAACCCCATTTTCCCGCCTTACTTCCATAATCTTTGACATCCTTACCAATTAAGAACCTATCAACCTTCACTTTAAATATACCCAATGACTGGCCTCCACAGCTTTCTGTGGCAAAGTATTGCACAGATTCATCACCCTCTGGCTAAGTCACCTTGGTCTGCATACAATGGCCTGTTACTGTACAGTATGACTCAAGACTGTGGACGCTGGGGCCAACAAAACTCACCAACACTTCTACTTCCGCAGGAAGCTAAAGAAATTTGGTATGTCCCATCAACCGTTACCAAGGCTACACAGAAAGCATCCTATCTGGATGTGGCTGTTATCACAACCGCTCTGTCTGTGACCACAAGAAACTGCAGAGTTGTGGACAGAGTTCAACACATCACTGAAACCAGTGAAACAGAGTCCTCCAGGGACTCTGTTTACACTTATTGCTGCCTCAGTAAAGCAGCCAGTATACTCACAGACGCCACACATCCTGGACAACCTCTCCTCCCTCTTCCATCGGGATAAAGATACAAAACTTTGAAAGTACGTACCACCAGGCTCAAGGACAGATTATATCCCATTGTTATAAGACTGTGAAATGAGTCCTTAGTAGGGTAAGATGAATACTTAACCTCAAAATCTACCTCATTATGATCTTGTTATTTCCACGCACTGCACTTCCCTTGTAATTTTATTCTGCACTGTTATTGTCTCACCTTGTTCAATGCAATGTGCAATGATTTCATTGTATGAGCACTATGCAAGACAAAGCATTTCATTATCTCTACTACATGCTACCAATTCCAGTTCTAGACTGCTCAACGTCTCCCTATATCTCAAAGCTTCTTGTCCTGGCAACATCCTTGTAAATCTTGTCTGCGCAAGTACCCATGCAGAGGATTCAGACATCTCTGGATCAACAACCTTTCCCTTTGGATGCTTGCTTAATAGAACCACAGTATGTTACTATAAATTCTTTCTTCCTTTAAGTAAATGTCATCAAATTTTGCCAATTATAAATTGATGGTCTCCCTGGTCAAACTCTGCAGTCGGGAAAAACAATCTGTCCCAGTTCACTTTATAATAAAGTGTTTGTAATTTCACCACCCCTTATTAAATCTACTCTTACCCCTGCTGCAATGGAAATAATTCCCATGCTTTGAGCCTCTCCTTATAATTTAACAGGAACTCAGAGCTTTTCTTAAATTGTCGTGCTGCTCTACATAATGATTTTTAGTTCGGGGGAAGAAGCCAGATCTCATCAGAGAATCAGAGGGTCAGCAACTTTAAATTCCTCAGTGTCTTTGGTTCTCATACGGGAAACTGAGAAGGGGCTGCAGGAGGTATTCACCCTCAGTTGTAGGAAGCAGGTACCTGGGTGACTGTCTGGAGAGGGGAAGGAAGTGGGCAGCTGGCAAGAGAACTACTATGGCCATTCCCCTCAATAATAAATGTACAGCTTGGGAGACTGTTGGCAGAGATGACCCACCAGGGAGCTGCAGCAACTGGGTCTCTAGCACCAAGTCTGCTGCTGTGGCTCAGAATGGAAGCGGGGAGGAGAGGACTGTTGGGGGATTTCATAGAGACAGGAGTGAACATGAGATTCTGTGAAAGAGACACCCGACAGCATGTCCCTCCCAGCGTCTGGGTCAGTGGCATTCTACAGGGGGAGGGAGAGTAGCCAGAAGCCTTGGTACACACTGGCAGCAATGACAAGTAGGAAAAGGGATGAGGTCCTGAAGAGACAATTTCAGGAGCTAGGTAGGAAGCTGAAAAACAACACCTCCAGGGTGGTAATCTCTGGCCTACTGCCTGTGTCATGCACCATTGAGCGTAAGAATAAGATGATTTGACAGATGAAAATGTGGCTGATGAACTGGTTCAGGGGGCAGGGGTTCAGATTTCGGGATCACTGGAATCTCTTCTGGGGAAGGTATGACCGTACACAAGCAATGAATTACCCTGAACCCAAGGGGGCCAATATCCTTGCAGCTAGTTTTTTTTGCGGAGGGTTTAAAGGGGGATGGAAATCTGAGCGATAGGGCAGTTGGTATACAAGCAGAGGCCGTGTGTAGTGAGACAGTTAAACCAAAATTGCAATCAGTGGCATGAGATACAGTGTTACATGGGAACAAATTGAAAAGGGTGGTTAATACAAAACTGGAGGTTTTATGAATGCACACAGTTTACAGAAAAAAGTAGATGATCAGTTAGAAATTGGCAGGCTGGGAGCTTAATATCCAAGGATACACATTGTATTGAAAGGACATTGAGGTAGGGAGAGGCTCCGTTGGCAAAAAAAATGAAATCAAATCTTCAGAAAGAGGTGAAATAGGATCATAAGATGCATAATCATTGTGGATAAAGTTAAGGTAAAGCAAGGTAAAACAACCATTATGGGAGTTATATACAGGCCTCAGAACAGTACCCAGGAAGATAAAAAAAAACACATGCCAAAAGGCCAATAATACAATTGTCATTGGGGATTTCAATATACAGGTAGACTGGGAAAATCAAGTTGGTATTGGTTTTGGATTCTAAGAGAAAAAATTGTAGAAAACCTACGAGATACCTTTTTAGAGCAGCTTGTGGTTCAGCCCACTTGGGGATCAACTATTCTGGATTGCTTATTGTGTAATCAGCTGGACTTGATTATGGAGCTTAAGGTAAAGGAACTCTTAGGAGGCAGTGATCATAACATGAGTGAATTCATGACATCAAACGTATCGGCATTACAGTGGAATAAATGAAATTACAGAGGCATGAGGAAGAAGCTGGCCAAGGTTGATTTCAAGGGGACAAGTGCAGGGATTGCGGCAGAGCAGCAATTGCTGAAGTTTCTAGAGCAACTTGTAAGGTGCAAGATAGATAAATAACAAAGAAGAAACAATAATATAAAGGCAGGGTAATGCTACCACGGCTGGCAAGGGAAGTCAAAGCCAACATAAAAGCAAAGAGAGGGCATATAGTAGAATAAAAGTTAATAAGGATTGGAAAGCTTTTTTAAAAAAAAACAGGAAGCAACTAAAACACCATAAGGAGGGAAAGATGACATATGAGGGTAAGCTAGTCAATAACATCAAAGAGGATCGCAAAAGTTTTTTTCCAGAAGCATAAAGAGTAAAAGAGGGGCAAAAGTAGATATCGGACCACTGGACAATGATGATGTAGAGATAGCAATGGGGGGACAGGAAATGGCAGACAAACTAAGTAGGTACTTTGCTTCAGTTTTCACTGTGGAAGGGTCAGGCAGAATGCCAGAAGTGAGTGCAGTTATTATTACTAGGGAGAAGGTGCTTGGGAAGCTGAAAAGTCTGAAGGTAGAAAAGTCACCTGGTCCAGATGAACTAACTCCAGGGTTCTGAAAGAGCCAGCTGAAGATATTGTGGAGGCATTAGTATTGATCTTTCAACAAACATTAGATTCTGGCATAGTTTCAGAGGACAGGAAAATTGCAAACGTCACTGCAATCTTCAAGATGTGAGGATGGTCCATGATAGGTCATATGAGCAGCTGTTGCATATCACAAGTCCTGGCTATGCAACCTTTGACGCCAGACATATAATCTCTGAAGAGTATTGATAATGGCAGGTGTCACTCATCTTGAACAGCTACTGCTCAGAAGAAAGCAACAGCAAATCACTTCTGTAGAAAAATTAGCCGAGAACAATTGTGGTCATGGAAAGACCGTGATCAACCACGTCATACAACACAGCAAGTAACAAACAAATTTTGACAAAGTGCCATACATAAGCCCAAAAAACATAGGAGCAGAGTTAGGGCATTTTGCCCATTGAATCTGCTCCATCATTTCATCATGCTCTCAACCCCAGTCACCTGCCTTCTACTCATAACATTTCACGGCCTAACTTATCAAAAATCTAACCTTCTCTGTCTTAAATACACCCAATGACCTAGCCTCCACAGCCACTGGTGGCAACAAATTCTGCAGATTTCCCACCGACTGACTAAAGAAATTCTCCATCATCTCCATTCTAAATGGAAGTCCTTCTATTCTGAAGTTGTTCCTTCTGGTCCTAGACTCCTCCAATATAGAAACCATCCTCTTCACGTCCTCTCCATCTAGGCCATTCAGCATTTCATATGAGACCCTACAGACTCTCACAGCTACCTGGACTATTCCTCTTCCCACCCTGTCTCTTGCAAAAATGCTATCCCCGTCTCTGCTGCATCTGCTCTCAGGATGAAGCTTTTCATTCCAGGACGCAGGAGATGTCTTCTGTTGTTAAACAAAGGGGCTTCCCTTCTTCCACCATCAACTCTGCTCTCAAACACATCTCTCCAATTTCCCGCACATCTGCCCTCACATCATCCGTCCGCCACCCCACTTGGGATAGGGTTCCCCTTGTCCTCACCTACCACCCCACCAGCCTCCAGGTCCAACATATAATTCCCCATAACTTCCACCGCCTCCAACGGGATCCCACTACCAAGCACATCTTTCCCTCCTCCCCCTTTCTGCTTTCCACAGGGATCGTTCCCTACGCGACTCCCTTGTCCACTCGTTCCCCCCCATCCCTTCCCACCGATCTCCCTCCTGGCACTTATCCTTGTAAGCGGAACAAGTGCTACACCTGCCCTTACACTTCCTCCCTCACCACCATTCAGGGCCCCAGAAAGTCCTTCCAGGTGAGGCGACACTTCACCTATGAGTCGGCTGGTGTGGTATACTGTGTCTGGTGCTCCTGGTGTGGTCTTTTATATATTGGTGAGACCCGACGCAGACAGGGAGACCATTTCGCTGAACACCTATGCTCTGTCTGCCAGAGAAAGCAGGATCTCCCAGTGGCCACACATTTTATTTCCACATCCCATTCCCATTCTGATATGTCTATCCTTGGCCGCCTCTACTGTCAAGATGAAGCCACACTCAGGTTGGAGGAACAACACCTTATATACCGGCTGGGTAGCCTCCAACCTGATGGCATGAACATTGACTACTCTAACTTCCGTTAATGCCCCTCCTCCCCTTCTTACCCCATCCCTGATATATTTAGTTTCTTTCTCTCTCTCTGCCCATTACTCTGCCTGCTCTCCATCTTCCTCTGGTGCTCCCCTCACCCTTTCTTTCTCCCTAGCCCTCCCATCCCATGATCCTTTCCCCTCTCCAGCTCTGTATCCCTTTTGTCAATCACCTTTCCGGCTCTCAGCTTCACCCCACCCTCCGGTCTTCTCCTATCATTTTGCATTTTGCCCTCCCCCTCCTACTTTCAAATCTCTTACTATCTTTCCTTTCAGTTAGGCCAAGACCTGACGAAGGGTCTTGGCCCAAAACGTCGACATCGCTTCTCCCTATAGATGCTGCCTGGCCTGCTGTGTTCCACCAGCATTTTGTGTGTGTTGTTTGAATTTCCAGCATCTGCAGATTTCCTCGTGTTTGCCATTCAGTATCTGATAGGTTTCAATGCTTCTGAATTGATTCCTGAAACTCCTGCCATTGCTGCACCGTCATCATCCCTGCTAGTGACCCCTTCCAATCAACTTCAGCTAGCTTCTTTCTTATGCTCCTGTTATTCTCTTTAATCCACTGTAATACTGATACATCTGACTTTAGCTTCTCCCGCTAAAATTGCAGGGTGAATTCTATTAAGATCACTGTCTCCTAAGAGGTCCTTTATTTTAAGCTCTCTAATCAAATCCAGTTCTTTACACAACACCCAGTCTAGAATAGCTGATCCTCCAGTGTGCTCAACCACAAGCTGCTCTAAAAAGGCATCCTATAGGCTCTCTCTTGGGATCCAAGATCAGTACCAATCAGAATTTCACAATTAACCTGCATCTTGAAATCTCCAAAAACAATTGTATTCTACCTTCCGCTGTAATTTGTAGCCCACATCCTGTCTACTGTTTGGAGGTCTGTAAGTAACTCCCATCAAGGTCTTTTTACCATTACAACTCTTTAAATCTATCCAGAATGATTCTACATCTTCCAATTCTATGTCACTTCTTACTAAGGATTTGATTGCATTTTTGAGAATAGAGCTGACCCACCCCTTCTGCCTATCTGACTACCCTTTCTATACAAAAGCTGCTATACAAACCCAGAGTATTATAGGAAAAATATTAACATGGATAAAGCAGTAGTTGATTGGCAGGAAGCAAAGAGTGAGAATAAAGGGAACCTTTTCTGATTGGCTGCTGGTGACTAGTGGTTCTACAGCGGTCTCTGTTGGGACCGATTCTTTTTACATTATATGTCAATGTCTTGGATGACAGAATTGAGGGCTTTGTGGCCAAATTTGTGGATGATACAAAGACAGCTGGAGGGGCTGGTGGTGTGAAAGAAGGGAAGCTGCAGAAGGTCTTAGACTGATTAGGAGAATGGGCAAAGAAGTGACAGGTGAAATACAGTGTCGGGAAGTGAATGGTTATGCACTTCAGTAGAAGAAGTAAGAGGATAGACTATTTTCTAAATGGGGAGAAAATTCAAAAATCTGAGATGCAAAGGGACATTTGAGTACAGGATTCCCTAAAGGGTAACTTGCAGGTCAGTGGTGAGGAAAGCAAATGCAATGTTAGCATTCATTTTAAAAGGATTAGAACATAAACACAAGGATGCTGAGACTTTGTAAAGCACAGGTGAGACCTCAGTTGGAATATTGTGAGTAGGTTTAGGCCCCTTATCTGAGAAAGGATGTGTTGACAGTGTGGAGAGCTCAAAGGAGGTTTACAAAAATGATTCCAGGAATGTAAGACTTATCGTATGAGGACCATTTAATGGCTCTAGGCCTCTATTCACTAGAAATGAGGAGATATCTCATTGCAGCCTGTCATACGTTGAAAGTCTTAGATAGAGTGGATTTGGAGGGGATGTTTCCTATAGCAGGGAAGCCCGTCCAGAAGGCACAACTTCAGAAAAAAGGGACATCCACTTAGAATGGGCGATGAAGATGAATTTGTTTAGCCAGAGGATGACGAACCTGTGGGAGTCATTGCCACTGGCATCTGTGGAGGCCAGGTCACTGGATGTATTTAAGGCAGAGGTTGGTAGGTTTTTGCTTAGTCAGGCTGTGAAAGGTTACTCGGAGAAGGCAGGAGAATGAGGCTATGAGGGAAATGGATCAGCTATGATCACATGGCAGAGCAGACTCAATGGGCCAAGTAGCCCTATACCTTATGGTTATCATTTCAGAGGATCTGTCCTGGGGCCAGCTCATATGTGCAATTACGAAGAAAGCATGGCAACACCACTACTTCTTTAGATATTTGCAAAGATTCGGCTTGTCACCTAACACTTTGACGAACTCCTATATTGAGTATATTGACTGTTTGCATCATGGCCTGGTATGGAACCAGCCCTGTCCTCAAATGGAAAATCCAATAGAATGCTGAGTATGTGCACAGTCCATCACAGGCAAAGTCCTCCCCAGCACTGAGTACTGTCACAGGAAAGCAGCATCCACCATCAAGCACCCCCATCAGGAAGAGAATCAGGAGCCTCAGGACAAATAGTGCCAGGCTCAGGAACAGTTATTATCCCTCAACCATCAGGCTCTTGAATCAATGGGGATAACTTCATTCAACAGCATTGAACTCTTTCAACAACCTATGGACTCACTTTCAAGAATTCTTCATCTCATGTTCTCAATAGTTATTGATTATTTATTTATCATTGTGTTTCTTTTTGCACAGTTTGTTGTCTTTTGCACACTAGTTGCCTGCCCATCCTGTTGGGTGTGGTCTCACATTGATCCTATCGGGTTTCTTGCCCACAGGAAAACAAATCTCAGCATTGTATATGGTGACATATATGTACTTAGATAATATATTTACTTTGAACTTTGAACTTTGAACTTAGTCCTTTGACAGCAAAAGAAAACCCCTTTGAACTGTGATCAGTAATCACTAGCACTGTAATAATGCCATGCAAACAGTGCCATCTTTTACTTGTACAAGGAGCTTAGGGAGTCAGCATGCAAGATGACAAATCATATATTGGTCCTTATTGACAGAATACGAATGGACCTTGCTATATTGCACTCTGCTTGACTTATAGAAAGGTTGTAATTCCCTTGAGGCCAGTGTGGCAAAGGTTCACGAGGTTGATTTTTGGAAATAAAAGGTTGGCCTATAAAAATAAATAGTTTAAAACAATCTGAAATCTGTCAAGAATGAGAGGTCAACCACTGAAACATACACAACATTCTTCAAAGTGTGGAAGAATGGAGGGATCTTGGGATCCACATTCACAGATCCTTCAAAGCTGCAGTGCAAGTTGAAAGGGTTGTTAAGAAAGCTTATGGTCTTTTAAAAATCATTAGTCAGTGCTGCAGTTCTATAAAACCCTGGTTCGATTACACTTGGAACATTGTGTTCAGTTCCAGTTGCTTCATTATGAGAAGTGTGTAACAGCTTTAGAGAGGATGCAGAGGATATTTACCAGGATGTTGTCTAATTTAGAAAGTGTATTATGAGGATAGATTGAGTGAGGTAGGGCTTTTCTGTTTGGAGTGAAAGAAGATGAAAGGTGACTTGATAGAGGTGTATAAGTTGATAAGAGGCATAAATCAAGTGGATAGCCAGAAACATTTTCCCAGGCCAGGAATTATTAATGTGGAGTGTATAAATTTTAGGTGATTATCAGAGAATGGTGTGTACATGGAATGTGTTGCTAGAGGGGATAGCAGATACATCAGGGTCATATAAGATACTCTGAAATAAGCACATAACACCATAAAACCATGAGATATAGGAGCAGACCTAGACCATTTGGCCCATCAAGACTTTTCCGTCATTTCATAACGGCTGATCCAATTTCCCTCTCAGCCCCAATCTCCTGCCTTCCTTCCATATCTCTTCATGCCTTGACCAATCAAGAACCTATCAACCTTTGCCTTAAATATACATAAAGACCTGGCCTCCACAGATGTCTGTGGCAAAGAATTGCACAGATTCACCACACTCTGGCCAAAGAAATTCCCCCTCAACTCCATTCTAAAAAAGGATGCCCCTCTATTCTGAGGCTGTGTCCTCAGGTCTTAGACTCTTCCACCACAGGAAACATCCTTTCAACATCCACTATATCAAGGCCTTTCACCACATGATTGGTTTTAATGGGGTCTCTCATTCTTCTGAATTCTAGTGAATATTGGTGCAGAGCCAATAAACAATTTTCATATGACAAGCATTTAGTCCTGGAATCATTTTTGTGAATCTCATTTGAATCTCCTGCAGTTTCAGAACAACCTTTCTAAGATCAGGGACCCAAAACTGCTCACAATACTCCAAGTGAGGCCTCCCCACTGCTTTATAAAGCCTCAGCATTACATCCCTGCTTTTATATTCAAGTCTTCTTGAAATAAATGCCAACATTTGCCTTCCTCACCACAGGCTCAACCTTCAAATTAACCTTTAAGGAATTCTGCACAAGGACTCCCAAGTCCCTTTGCACCTCAGATTTTTATATTTTGCTTCCATTTAGAAAATAGTCAACCCTTTCATTTCTTCCACCAAAGTATGACCATACACTTTCCAACACTATGTTCCATCTGCCATTTCTTTGCCCATTCTCCTAATCTGTCTAAATCCTTCTGTAACCTCTCTACTTCCTCAAAACTACCTGCCCCTCCAGCTATCTTCATATCATTTGCAAACTTTGCAACAAAGCCATCAATTCCATCATCCAAATCATTGACATATGACATAAAAAGAATTGGTCCCAACACAGACCCCTGTGGAACATTACTAGTCACTGGCCACCACCAGAAAAGGCTCCTTTCATTCCCACTCTTTGCCTCCTGCCAGTCAGTCACTGCTTTATCCATGCTAGAATCTTTCCTGTAATACCATGGGCTCATAGCTTGTTAAGCAGCCTCATGTGTGGCACCTTGTCAAAGACCTTCTGAAAATCCAAGTCCACAACATCCACTGATTCTCCTTTGTTTATCCTGCTTGTTATTTCTTCAAATAATTCCAACAGATTTGTCAGACAATATAGTCCCTAGAGGAAATCATGCTGACTATGGCCTATTTTATCCTGAATAATCAACTCCAAATGCCTCTCTCCCGTCTTGAAGAGTGGAGTGACATTCACAATTTTCCAGTCTTCCGGAACCATTCCAGAATCCAGTGATTCTTGAAAGATCATTATTAATGCCCCCACAATCTCTTCAGCCACTTCTTTCAGAACCCAGGGGTGTACACCATCTGGTCCAGTTGATTATCTACCTTCAGACCTTTTTGTTTCCCAAGAACCTTCTTTCTAGAAATGGTAACTTCATACACTTCATGACCCGGAGCCTATCAACTTCTACATAAAACATGTCCGGTGACTTGGCCATCTGTTGCAAAGAATTCCACAGGTTAACCATATCTGGCTAAAGAAATTCCTCCTCATCTCTGTTCTAAAGGGACATCCCTCTATTCTGTTTCTAAACAGTTTCCTCTCACTGTCCAAAGGTTACTAAGTTGTGTGCATGCTGTGTGGGCACTGGAAGCACAATGATATCCTCAGATTGTGTTGGTCATTGATGCAAAACAATGTTTTTCACTGTATGTTTCGATATGCGTGTGGCAAATAAAGCCAATGCTTATCTTTTCTTTATTCTCTTTCCCCAGGAAGGGGAGTCCAAATCTAGGGGCTTAGGTTCAGGGTGAGAGGGAAAAGATTTAAAAGGGACCCTGAGGGGCAACATTTTCACACAGAGGGTGGTAGGTATATGGAATGAGCTGCTGAGGAAATCTTTGAGGTGTCTACAGTTATGAAAATAACAATTCCTGTTCTCTGTATGATTTTCATTTGTACAATTTGCCTTCTTTTGGACATTGTTTTTTATCAATCCTTGACTGCTTTTGTATAGTTTTTTTTCTGTAAAATGTTATCGTTGTGTGTTTAAGCAATACTATTTGAGTGAAATTGTAAATACATTGTTTGATTAAGCATTCTTGTCTGTTTAAATAATTAATTATAGGCTATCTAAAAATAACGGAGTTGCATACATCATGAAGCTACCATGTGATACGTATGTGTCTCTCTTCGAGTAAATACGAACTAAGGCTCACATCTCTCAGATCTCTTGTTTCCATTGAATTACTTTAATGTTTTGGAGTTACATATCATAACAGTGGCAATGAGGAACCCACGACAAATATCTACCTGTTGAAGTGCAGTGAGACATTTGAGTTCAGAAAAAGCGGTGCAGTACATGTTCTTTGGAAAGGAAGGACATAATCGAGTTTTTTTCAGAAAGTCAGAAAACGGAAGAATTCAGGGGTTCATTAACAGTGAGTATTGGGTGAAAATAATCATAAAAAAGAGCAGAAATAGCTGACTACTTCAGAAAAATAGACACATTCCTTTACACAACAGATAACTGGACTTTGTATACTGAACAGATTGAGCAGTATTAAAGCAGACGGATTAGGCAATGAGAAACAAGTGCTAATTTTGCTGAGTGCATTGCATTTAAGGGTATACAGTTTATCTTGAAGTTTAACTGCTCCAATTAAACTAGCTGAAATAAGCTATGCTGGTATTGTAAAAGTAATGCAGAAACATTTAGAACTGTTACCATTGTTGATAGCAGAATGCTTTAGGTTTCATAAGTGGAATCAAAAGGTAGGGGAGTCCATTTCATCATATGTGGCTGAATTAAAGAGATTATCTGAGCATTATCAGTTCAGAAATGGGCTTAATGATATGTAGAGAGATCAATAAGTGAGTCAAGTTGTACAAGAATGCATTCAAAAATAGCTTCTAACTGAAGAACAACTTGCATTTGAAAGAGTAATTGAAACAGCTGTATCAATGGAAACAGTAGACAGAGATGCAATTGAGTTGCAGACAGTAATGAAAGTGAACATGAACCTAATTGCAACATCAAAACAAAAACTGCCTGGCCGATCAACTAGCATTACCGTTGGGGCAGGGACTCACATTACACAGACTCACATCACATATTTAAAGACAAAACTTTCAGAAAATGCAACAAAGTTCTAAGGGTAAACCTAACAATTATAGGCCTGTAAGTTTGACGTCAGTGGTGGGTAAATTAATGGAAAGTATTCTTAGAGATGGTATATATAATTATCTGGATAGACAGGGTCTGATTAGGAACAGTTAACATGGATTTGTGAATGGAAGGTCATGTTTGACAAATCTTATTGAATTTTTTGAAGAGGTTACTAGGAAAGTTGATGAGGGTAAAGCAGTGGACTTCAGTAAGGCCTTTGACAAGGTTCCGCATGGAAGGTTAGTTAGGAAGGTTCAATCGTTAGGTATTAATATTGAAGTAGTGAAATGGATTCAACAGTGGCTGGATGGGAGATGCCAGAGAGTAGTGGTGGATAACTGTTTGTCAGGATGGAGGCCGGTGATTAGTGGTGTGCCTCAGGGATCTGTACTGGGTCCAATGTTGTTTGTCATATACATTAATGATCTGGATGATGGGGTGGTAAATTGGATTAGTAAGTATGCAGATGATACTAAGGTAGGTGGTGTTGTGGATAATGAAGTAGGTTTTCAAAGCTTGCAGACAGATTTAGGCCAGTTAGAAGAGTGGGCTGAAAGATGGCAGATGGAGTTTAATGCTGATAAGTGTGAGGTGCTACATTTTAGTAGGAATAATCAAAATAGGACATACATGGTAAATGGAAGGGCATTGAGAAATCCAGTAGAACAGAGTGATCTAGGAATAATGGTGCATAATTCCCTGAAGGTGGAATCTCATGTGGATGGGGTAGTGAAGAAAGCTTTTGGTTTGCTGGCCTTTATAAATCAGAGCATTGAGTATAGGAGTTGGGATGTAATGTCAAAATTGTACAAGGCATTGTTAAGGCCAAATTTGGAGTATTGTGTACAGATCTGGTCACCGAATTATAGGAAAGATGTCAACAAAATAGAGAGAGTACAGAGAAGATTTACTAGAATGTTACCTGTGTTTCAGCACCTAAGTTACAGAGAAAGGTTGAACAAGTTAGGTCATTATTCTTTGGAGCGTAGAAGTTTGGGGGGGACTTGATAGAGGTATTTAAAATTATGAGGGGGATAGATAGAGTTGATGTGGATAGGCTTTTTCCATTGAGAGTACGGGAGATTGAAACAAGAGGACATGAGTTGAGAGTTAAGGGGCAAAAGTTTAGAGGTAACATGAGGGGGAACTTCTTTACTCAGAGAGTGGTAGCTGTGTGGAATGAGCTTCCAGTAGAAGTGGTAGGGGCAGGTTCGATTTTATCATTTAAAAAAAAATTGGATAGGTATATGGACAGGAAAGGAATGGAGGGCTGAATCCAGGTCGGTGGGACTAGGTGAGAGTGTTTGGTACGGACTAGAAGGGCCGAGATGGCCTGTTTCCATGCTGTAATTGTTATATGGTTATATGGCTAAAGTAGGACACACACAAAGAGCGGACAAAAATAAATGGTCTGTACAAGGAAGAGAAGAAGATAAAAAGTCGTGGCAATTTCAAAAAGTGCACTGATCTGCCACTTTTGATGAAAAACCTGATAATGATCAGAGTGACACTGGACTGGCGAGCCTTGAGATGAAAACTAACAATAGACAAGCAATATGGCTTACACCAGAAGTGAACAGCAAATTAATTAAAATGGAATTGGATGCTGGTTCAGCTGTTTGTCATTCCACAAAATGAGTTTGAGTGGCCCTTCAAGGATACTGAACTGAAGCCTGTAGATATCCAACTACGAACTTATACTGGAGAAAAGATAACTCCTGTGGGAGTGACATTTGTAGCAGTGAAACACAACAACCAACAAGCCACACTAGGCTTGTATATTATGGAAACAGGAGGGCCAGCAGTGTGAGGGCATGACTGGCTGAGATAATACAACTTGACTGGAGATCTATCCATCACTTTCATACCAAAATCCCCTGCAGAGGAGTCAATTGAATGTGAATTTAAAAAGGTATTGGATGATGCCACAACTGTCTCCATGCTGAACACCATGAACCAAGGGCAAACAGGTGCTGGGGTCAACCTCTGTGCCTGTGGGTGGAAAGTATATTGGACCAAGAAAGGACCATGCTGCTCAGAGGAATTGTGAAAGCAATGAAAGCACTGGTCTGACTACAACAGTTCTTGTAGGCAATGTATCTGAGAAAGACTCCGATACGTTAATCAGGCAGTTACTTGTGAAATGTGGTTTGATTTTAAGCTGGGAGAGAGTTCAGGGAGCTTCAGGAAAGTTGCAAGCGTTCAGGTTTTGCGAGTATAAAGAAACAGAATCTACTCTCTTCATTAAGGTTACTGCATGAACTTCAAGTGGAAGACAAGAAGCTGCTTGTAAAAGTAAGTGCAAAGGCCAACACCCAGCTGGATGAATGGAAGGACAAAAAGCAGTCAATGGAGATACGAAACCAGAGGATTCATCAAATGATGTTGTGGATGAGGAAACCGAGAGGAGAGATCAGATCATAAAATAAGCAGTAACAGAATACTCCAGTAAACTAAACACCCCTTCCCAATATCAAGATGCAATTCCTAAACAGAAAAAAAGGAAAAGCAAAGAAAAGAAAGATAAGAAGTTAAAAAGGAGAGAAGAAATAGAGAGAAAGAACATGAACTGCTGCCATCATGAAGAAGGTACAGGAGCCTCAGGACTCACAGCACCAGGTTCAGGAACAGTTACGACCCCTCATCTATCAGGCTCCTGAATGCAAGGGGAGAACTTCACTCAGCTTCATTTTTAAATGTCCCCACAACCTATGGACTCACTTTCAAGGACTCTTCATCTCATGCTCTTGATATTTATTGCTTATCTATTTATTATCATTTTTAGTTCTTTCCTTTTGCATTTGCACATTGGTGTGCTTTGCTCACTAGTTGAACACCCAAGGTAATATGGTCTTTCATTGATTCTATTATGATTATTATTCTATTATGGATTTATTGTGTATGCCCACAAGAAAATTAATCTCAGCATTGTATATGGTGTAAATGTACTTCTTAATAAATTTACTTTGAATTTTAAACTTCGAGAAAAGAGAAAGGCATGAAAGGGAGAAGGAAAATGAGAAAGAAAAGAAAAAGAGAGAGAAAGGGGCCACGGCTGGGAGAGAAGCAAGGACCAAAGTAGATCCAGCGAGAAAAGCCCAGAAAAGAAGAAAAGATGTGTGCAGAACTGTGAGAACCACTTACTGCAGTCTCAGAGTCAACTCCTACAACCACCGTGGAGGAGGCTCCTGAATCTGAGATTGTTTCACAGCCACAAGTCTCAGCTGCCAAGCAGAATTATCCCACCCCACCCCCTGTCAGGAAGGACCTTATCCCTCAAGAGTAAAAAATCCTCCACAGTGATTAAATCTTTAGTCTGAATAGGACAATTTAAATTTTACTATACTGTATAGTAGTTGTATTATATAATATAGTTGAGATACTTTCTATATCGACTTGGTTTATGGCCAAGTAGAGAGGAGTGTTGTGTATTTAATATTTCAGAATATATTGCTTGTTTACTTATTCTTGTTTGCTTAAATAATTCACTGTGGGTTATACATATGTGTGTGCCTCACGCAAAATAAATATGAACTAAGACTTGCATCTCTCAGCCCTGTTGTTTTCCTTTGAATGAGTTGAATGTTTTGGAGTTACACAACAAAACAATTGTGTTTCTTTTTTCCTGTACACGCCTACAAGAAAATGAATCTCAAAGTGGTGTGTGGCAACATATCTGATCTTTGATGATAAATTAACTTTGATTTTTACTCTGACATTTAAAAGACAATTAACATAGTTAGGGAAAGTTTAGTGGGATATGTGCCAAATGCAAGCAAATGGGACTAGTTCAGTCAGGAATGAGTTGGGTCGAAAGGCTCTCTGACTCCAACTTTGCAAATAAGCAGGAATCAATGATTACACAGACACAAAAGCATGATGGAAAGTGAATGGCTAAATAGGATGAGTGTAATTGATGGTTGGCATGGTCATTGTGGTTCTGCTTCAATTATGTTTTATTTTATTTGGAGACACGGCATAGAAACAAGCCCTCCTGGCTCAATGAGCCCGCACCACCCAAGTACAGCCACGTAACTTGTAAACTACTAACTGTACTTCTTTGGAATGTGGGAGGAAACGTGACACACAGAGGAGATCCATTTTGACATACAAACTCCTTAACGACAGCAGTAGGAGTTGAACCAAGGTCGCTGATGCTGTAATAGGACTATGCCAACTGCAACGCTACTATGCTTTAAGTCTCTGTGGAGTATATAGGAGGATATGGATATGTCAGCCACAGGAGGAAAAAACTGGAGGTTCATGAGGGAATTGGAGGTGGAGAGGACCAATTCCTTGGTTTTATCACTTTAGAGGATCTGTCCTAGGACCAGCATGTAAGTCCTAAGTATGAAAGTGTTCCACTTTCTTAAAAGTCTGTGTAGATTCAGCATATAATCTAAAACTTCTGTAAATGTGCAGTGGAGAGTATCCTAACTGGTTGCACCCATGTTAAAATTTATAGAAATTGGTGGGTACAGTCCAGTCCATTACAGGCAAAGCTCCCCCACCCATCCCACCATGGAGCACATTTACAAGGAGTACTGCCACAAAAAAGCAACATCTATCATCAAAACCATCACCATCCAGCTCTTCTCACTACTTCTGTCGGACAGGAGGTCCCACACCACCAGGTTCAGGAACAGCTATTAACCCTTAGACTTCTGAAGCAGCATGGACAACGTTTCTCACTTCAACTCTGAACTGATTCCACAACCTTCATGCTTATTTTCAAGGACTCGATGACTCATTTTCTCAGTATCATTTTTTTACTTTGTGAGATCTGACTTATTTTGCAAATGTTGGTTGCTTCAGTCTTTGTTTACATGCATTTTTCTCATAAGCTCTATTGCACTTATTGTCTTGTACATACCTACAATAAAATGGATCTCAGGGTCGTATATGTAGTTCGATAATAAATTTAGTTTGACTTTGGCAGATTAGGGCTGAGTGATATTCTTTACTGCCTTCATGTTGTGAGGCTGTTAAGCTGCCTGACCTGCTAAGTTCCTTCAGTGTTTTGTGTGCATTACTCTGCAGGATCTCCTGTGTTTATAATATGCTGACTCGTGATAAAGAAGGGCAATTACTCTATTGTGCTAACCCTCAGCAAAGTGAAGCTGTGTTCATGTTGTTCATCAATTGTAGGCTTTCATCTTGCTTGCCACGTCTTTGGAGTATCACCTTGCTGTTGATCCAGCATCCCAAACTGCCTTTCTCCTATCAGATCCTCTCTTCCTCAGCCCTTTATCTCTTCCACCCATGCCGTTCAGGCTTTTTTACTTCATCAGTACATTGGTGAGACGTGATATAAATTAGGGGACTGCTTTATCGAGCATCTTCACTCCATTGATTGCAAAAGCAGGATCTCCCAGTCACTACCCATTTCACTGCCACTTCCCAATCCCATTCTGACATGTCTGTCCATTGCCCCCTTTACTGCCATGATGAGGCCAAACTCAGGTGGAGAAGCAACATCTCATATTTTATCCAGGTAGCTTTCAACCTGATGCATGGACGTCAATTTATTTCCTCTTCCCCTTCTCTCTTTTTCCATTCCCCATTTGGCTCCCCTCTTACCCCATCTCTTTTCCTCATCTGCCCATCATCTCCCTCTTGTGCCTTTCCACCTTTCCTTCCTCTCATGGTCCACTGTCCTGTCTCATCAGATGCCTTCTTCTCCAGCCCTTTACCTTTTCTACCCATCACCTCCCAGTTTCTTCATTGCCATTCCCCCACCCACTAACCTTCCTCCTCACCTGGTCTCACTTATTATCTGCTGGCTTACACTCCTTCCCCTACCATCATCTTCTTAATCTGACTTCTGCTCCCTTCCTTTCCAGACCTGATGAAGAGTCTTTGCCCAAAACGCTGATTGTTTTTAGTCCCTTCATAGATGCTGCCTGACCTGCTGAGTTCCTCCAGCATTTTGTGTGTTGCTCAGAATTTCCAGCATCTGCAGAGTCTCTTGTGTTTAAGATTTTCTCTTCTCTCCTCTCCTATTAGTCAGAAGGGATAAAAGCTTGAGAGCACATCCTACCGGGCTTTAGGACAGCAATACCCATACCATGGGGTATTTACGTATGATTTGTCTGGATGGGAGGAAAACAAAGTCTTTGCACTGTATCTCAGTCCTATAACAATGACAAACCAACAACACTGCCAAAGATATCCTCCTCTGAATATCTTAGGGCAGCACAGTAGCATATTGGCTAGCATAACACTATTAAGGTGCCAACGCCCAACAATCACGAAAATTCCCACCACTGCCTGTACCTTCTCCCCATGACCACCCAGTTTCCTCCCAAGTTCTAAAGATGTACGGTTAGGATTTGTAAGTTACGTGCATGTTATGTTCACTCCAGAAGTGTGCCGGCATGTGCGGGCTGCCCAGTGCAATCCTCACTGATTTGATTTGACACTAACAACACCACGTTTCGCTGTATGTTTTGATGTTTCAATGTACTTGTAACAAATAGTTAATCTAATCTGTAAGGCATTAGTGAGATGAATAGATTTTTATGTGTTTCACAATCACCATTAGTGCTCCTGGCCTTTAAATTTTATTATTACATCATATTTATAAGCACATGGTTCCTTTTACTGAGATACTCGTTTTGTCTCAGCTTATTTAAATGACTGAATTTACACTTGCCAACTAATACGTCATCACTTGAAACAGAACTGCCAATCATCGTGCCTGTTTTCTGAATTCCTGTTCTATTAACATTGGCCAAATCCTAGCAGCTGTTCATTATTAAATTCAGCTCAAGAATTCTGGAAAACTCTGGCCTGAAATCAAAATTACCACAAATTGGTCCTGGATTGTAAATTTGCAATTGCCATGCCAACAATTTCTTGAAAGGGTGAATAAGGATAAAAGGAAAGTGTAGTTTATTTTATGCCATCATCATTCAAGGGCAAATCACTAGATCAACTGATTAGATAATTGACCTTATGAAATCCTACTGCTCACTTCTCAGCCTGTAAGCACTTGTATTTTCTTGCCACTCCTGTTCTCACTCATCCAAATCAGCTCCCGTTTCATGAAAGGCTGACATGCAGGTAAGCAACTAATTAGGAAAGTTCAAATAATAATTTTAAAGATCATTAATTGCTGGAAACACACAAACAGCAGTTATGCAAAGAAAACAAAGTGACTGTTTCTGGTGAAAGGTACCTCATTTGATCTGAAGAAAGTCTCCTGGTTCCAGCATCTGCAGTCTTTTATTAAATACATTTCAGAAAGCTATCAAGTATCACAAACACAAGAGATTCTGAAGGTGCTTTTAGTCCAAAATAACACACAAAAGATGCTGGAGGAACTCAGCAGGTTGGGCAGCATCAATGGTTTTGGGCCAGGACGGCTTGGCATAGCAACCACTCTGCCCATTACTGCAAGAAAATACAGTGAGACACAGAAACCAGACTCCCTCTATGAACTCAATAGATACCTCACTGCCTTAGTAAAGCAGCCAGCATAATCAAAGGCCCAACCCACTCCTTTTTCCCATCAGGAAGAAGATAAAATAAAAGACCAAAACCACATACCACAAGGTTCAAGGACTGTTATAAGACTATTGTATGGATCCCTAGTATGATAAATGTGACTCTTGACCTCATAGCCTGTCTCATTATGACTTTTCAATTTGTCGTTTAACTGCACTACACTTTCTCTGTAGCTATTACACTTCGTTCGTTATTGTTAATGTTTTATCTTGTTCTACCTCAATGATCTAAATCGCCAGCATAATCTAAGACTTCACCTGCCTCGGACATTCACTCTTCTCCCTCTCCCATTGGGCAGAAGATACAAAAGCCCGAAAGCACGTACCACCAGGCTCCAGAACAGCTTCTATCCCACTATTATTCAGTAAAATTAGATGCATTCCTGATCTTACAATCCCTCTCAACCTAGCCTTGCACCATATCGTCTAGCTGTGCTGAATATTCTTTGTAACATGTTATTCTGCACTCTACTGCGCTCAACCTAGCCTTGCACCATATTGTCTAGCTGTGCTGAATATTCTTTGTAACACGTTATTCTGCACTCTACTGAGCTCAATCTAGCCTTGCACCATATTGTCTAGCTGTACTGAATATTCTTTGTAACACGTTATTCTGCACTCTACTTTTGTTTTGCTTTTTTCTAGCTCAATACACTGTGTAACGATTTGATCAGTATGAGCAGTATGCAGGACAAGGTTTACCCTGTATCTCGGTACGTGTGACAATGATAAAACAAATCATGTATTGCTGTGACAACTGACTACAATGGTGGAGTGGTTATGCTCGAGTTGCACAGAGCATTAGTGAAACCACATCTAGTTGTTGAACACCTTGCTTATTGAGGAATGTTATTGTGTTGGGAGTAATTCAGAAAAAGTTTACCAGACTAAAATCTGGAACGGGTGACTTGGCTAATGGGGTTGGATCACCTGTACCTGCTGGAGTTTAAAAGGTAATAGCGAACTTGATTGAACAAAGAGATCCCGAAGGGTCTGTTGAGAGAATCTAATGCTAGGAGTCATTGTTTAAATGTGAAGTACCATGCCCTTTGTGAATAGCTATGAGGAATTCTTCTCCCCCAGGTGAAGATCTCTTGACCTCACAATCGAACTCTTTCTGATCTTGTACCTTTTTGTCAAGCTGCATCACATTCTCTCGGTAGCTGTTACACTTTATTCTGTATTATAATTAGTGGAAACACACATAATTAACAACCACTGACATTGAGTTGAGGTTTCACTTTAAGAGGCTGGTCTGACGTGATGACGTAATTATGTAATTAAGCTTTTACCACACTTCGTGTTCAGTTTTTTTGGGGTTGAACGTTTTTTTTCCCTGAACATAAAATGTCTCATGTCACTTTATTTGCAAAAACTTACATTGGTGACCCCCGAAGCTCTAGGATGATTCCAGAGCTATAAAACATATCAGCCAATACAGTCACTTTGAAACTGCCAGAGTTGCTTGGTTTGTGCATGGTGAGGCCCAGTTCATGCTGTGAGAAGTCACTGCCAACAGCACCAAACATTTCTGTGTGGTAGTGTTTATCAGCAACTCCACGGCTGTGAGAGTGCTGAGTCTGTTTGAACACCAGCCTGAGCACGATCACTGAAAATTCACCTTTTACAAACTTCCGGACTATCAGAGTCTGAGCACGACAAACAGTCGCTCTTTGTGCCCAGCCTTGGCGCTGCTAAGCCATTGGAGCTAATGGACAACATACTGTCTCTCCTGGGAAATCACCATCCTTGTTTTATTTTTAAAGAACTCTCCATGCAGCACACCCCAATCAAGTTCACATAGCCCTCGCTAATGCCCAGTGAAGAGCTCTCGGGAGATTACTAAAATGGCTGAGAGTCTACACTCAGCCAGGCCACAGTGTATAATTCCTTCTCCTTTTTCCACCTCAATAAGCCCTGGTCAGCAAGGACCCCTACATAAGAATGCCTTTGGCTGCAAAACAGATGACACCAGGCTTGCTTTGGTACAGATGTTAGGAAGTGCTGACTGCCTTGCAGCTTCGACAGTGCCAGTGCATCGGGACACTGGAGGTCTGTGGTCTTCATAGGCTGCAGCTGCCAGGGTCGTCTGCTGTTCATTACAAACATCTTTCAGGGCGACACACCTTCTGTGACCCGGGTGCTCAAGTGAGTGTGCTGCCAGCACCACCTATTGACGAGAAGGCAAAGAGTGACGAAACCTCGCTGGACCCACCAACGGCAGCAGGAACCAGACTAACGGGGACACGAAAGGTGATGCTCTGCTTCAGTGGGCGAAATTACACATTGGGCTCCATCCTGGTTAAAGTGGCTAGACCTCTGCTCGTTGTAGGTTTCCTGTGTGCCCACAGTCGATCTTAAAAACTGCCAGCTTGTGGATATCAAAGAATTTGGGTCATTACCCTGCTGCCCAGTAAGTTTCCCATGACAACTCTGTCAAATGCATGCAACACCATTTGTGAGTGTACTTGACTGCTGGGTAAAATCTCAAACCTCACCAAGCCCACGTTCTTCACTACAGTCACAAAACATGGGTTCAAGCACCATATTCCCACAACTGGCCCGCTAGTCCATGCCTGGGCACATAGACTGAACTCAGAAAAGCTGGCAACCATTGTTGAGAACTGTTCATTTCGACTATGTATGTATGCAGACTCTCCCTGTTATGTGCCTGGGGGATTGTGGGATGTAAAAGTGGCAACCCTCAGGTACTGAACTGAGATATTGGAAGTAAAATTGCTTAAACAAAAGAAAAACATGTCCTCGGTGTTTTGGCGTTAGCAGTGGTAGCAGAGGATGGTTTCCAGTTATAGGATCCCTTCAGCATATGACAAAAGCAAGCCTTATGAAAGGCGGAAAAATGAAATTGGAATATGACTCGTGTTACGGAACCGGAGAAAACGAAGCAAGCCTTGGCACTTACATTGTCACTTTCGGGAAGAACGAGACAATACGCAATAGGAATTTCAATGGAATTCTTGAACAAAGATGATGGTATGAATATGCTAATAAATACACTTGACTGTTCTTTTTGAAGGAAGAAAATGATTTGATTTATGAGACATATCCAGACTTTGACAAAATTTACAGAGACAATTCTAAAAACATGGCTGATTACATTATTGATTTTGAACAAAAGTAGTCGCATGCATAAATACAAAATGGAACTTCTTGACACTGCATTAAATTGGTGGATACTGCATGTCTAGACATAAAGGACAGACAGCTGCATGCACAGAACTTACATTTGCAGCTATGAAATCAGCACCACAGAGGATTTTTGGAGAAAAGGCCAGTAAGACAACAGTGGGAATGAGTTTGAGTCAGGAAACATCATAACTCACTGAGCAGAAACAAGAGTGCAGCAAGTGTAGATCCCAGAGGGACCGGACAAGGTTACCATTACCTGGCACAAATCCAGTAAATCAGTACGTTAGGCAATTGAAATGTAGAGTATATCAAAGCATTTAGCACTGGGCAAGAAACTGTCCGCACAGAACCAAACAAATTAGGCTAACTGAAGAAAATAACAAAATCTGAAGATGTAGATGAGTGCCATATCATATTGTTTGAGAAGGAAGCACTTACTAATGCAGAGACACCTGAGGCAGAGATTTTGATGATAGAATCTCTAGGATCTGCTGTGTGTGGAGAAAATGGGCTTGAAAGCTGTGTAAGTGAACTAAAGCAGAATGAAGTGCAGAAACTGGTGACCACAGATACACCCAGGAACAAAACACTCCAATTTGGAGATGAAAAGCAAAAGAGTGAAAATTCCCACAAAAATAGGGCAGACTAATGTACCAGTGAACATTCCATTACTCTCGAGTAAAACTTCTCGAAAGAAAGCAGGAGCAGTACTGGACATGGAGAATGACCAGGCAATGATGTTTCAATAGCCAGTGTCTCTCAAGCTCACCAGCTCCAGATGTTACTGTGTGAACATTCTGGATAAAGGCATTACTGAGAACCAATGTGAGAATGAAATGACAACTGTCACAGAAAACATGACCACAGTTGAGAAATGTAAAGTGTTGCTCAAACTTCACAAGCAGTTTCAACATGTTTCAGTTGATATATTTCAGAAACTACTCAGGAGTTCAGGAAACAAAGATGCAGATTATTTTTCCATCTTAAAGCAGATGACTGACAGCTGTGAGACACGCCAGAAGTTTGGAAAGCCCAAGCCCAAGCCTGCAGTTGGTCTGACACTAGCATCTGAATACACTGGAACAGGAGCCGTAGACCTACATGACAACAGCGGCATACGGTCCTTGGAGTAAAGGACTTCTGGAGCAACACAATCAAACACTTACTGAAGGAAAAGAAAATCAATGGCGGTGACTGGAAGACAGCCCTGGACTGGGTGTTATGGCGAAGAATACCACGCACAGTGTACATGGCTATAGCCTGTATCAACTGGTGTTTGGCCACAATCCCAACCCTCCCTCTGTGCTGGTTGACAGGCCACCTGCTCTAGAGGGCATTACAAGAAACAACTGGGTTGGGAAACATACTTCAGCACTGCATGCATCAAGGAAGACTTTCACTGAAGCAGAGTGTTCAGAGAGAGTTCAAAGAGCAGCAAGGGTACAGGTCTGTCCTACAAATGATGAATATGACATAGGGGACAAAGTGTATTACAAACGAGCAGACTGTATAGGATGGAAAGGTCCTGGAGTTGTCATTGGCCAGGATGGAGTTGTGGTATTTGTGAGATACGAATGTGAGAGTGCATCATTCCCGACTATGTAAAGCACATACTGAAGACTATCAGAACTCCATGGAGAATGATACAAAAGATGAAAAGCACACATAGCACAGACAGGGATGAGGAGAGTGCAGCTAAGGACCCAACGGAGTTGCTCAATGGTGAAAAAGGCAGTGCGAAGGCTGAGCTAACCAACATAGAAGGACTTGGCATTGTACGCTGGTCAAATAGCTGCTGGGCTTCACCCCTCCATATGGTCCCTAAGTCCAAGGGGGGTTGCCACCCATGTGGTGATTACCAATGCCATAACAAGACCACCGCCCCTGGTTTACCTGGACCCACACATCCTCGAGTTTTCACCACATTTGGCCTGAAAGTTAATTTTTTTTCTAACTCAATCTAGTTAGGAGCTTGTGTGCTCAGGACAGCTGTACTAACCCCTTTTGGCCTCTCTGAGTTTCCGAGCACACCACTGGGGCTGGAAAACACAGCACAGACTTTCCAACAGCTGATGGGCTCTGAGTTAAAAGACTTCGATTTACTCTTTGTTTACCTGGATGACATACTGTGTCCAAGCATGAACGTGTATCATCTCCACACACTTTTCAAGCACTTAAGCCAACATGAGTTGATTACTAATCCTACTACATGCCTGTTTTGGATGTCAACCGTTGACTTTCTCGACAAGAAGATGCAAAACGCCACTCAGTGAGAGTATTATGGATTTCCACTGGTCCGCGACAGAAAATTACAGGAGTTTTTAGCTATGACGGATTTCTGGGAGCTGCTGAACTTATGCTCCCCCTGTATAGTTTGCTTTAAAGCAATACCCTTAATCAGGTGCCTGACTGGTCAGCGGACATGGCCAGGTATTTGATGATACCAAACAAACTCTTTCCAATGTGACCCTACAGGCGCACCTGCTCCCCAACTATTGAAGCCTCAGACCATGTGGGCGCTGTGCATGAACAGCTGGTTGGAGGCACATGGCAGCCACTCACCTTCTTCAGCCGGCAGCTCCGACCCTCTGAGAGGAAGTACAGCATGCTGGTCCTTGAGCTTCTCAGTTTCTATCAGTTTGTCCGCCATTTTTGTTTTCTTCCATAGGGTCGCACCTAGAACTTCCTCAGTATACACATCGCCAATGATCTCACTTGGACTGTACACAACGTCTCTTCCACCTCAGGCAACTGAAGAAACTCAGCATGGGCCCCCAAATCCTCAAGATCTTCTACATGGGGGCACAACTGAGAGCATCCTGACTGGCTGTATCACCGCCTGGTACGGGAACTGCACCAACTTTGATCACTGGGCACTGCAGAGAGTGGTACGGACAGCCCAGCTCATCTGTAGATGTGAACTTGCCTCCATTGAGGGCATTTACAGCAGCAGGTGCAGAAAGAGGGCCTGGAAGATCATCAGGGACACCAGTCACCCCGACCATGAACTGTTCCAGCTGCTTCCGTCTGGCAAACAGTACTGCAGCGTTAAAGCCAGGACCAACAATCTACAGGACAGCTTCTGTCTACAAGCTATTAGACCTTTAAATTCATGTGTCTGTACATTGTGACAGAGTCATAACACAAAGATCTTTACTCCCTCATGTTGTTGGATGGATGTAAGAGTTAGATAAATACTAAATTCTAAATTTCACAGCATTCGTTGACCACAAATCCCTCGTGCATGCAATGGCCACATAGCAGACCCTTAGTCTGCTAGGCAGCAATGCTAACAAGCCTACGTATCCGAGTTCACAACTAATATACAACATACTAAGGGGAAAAATAATGCCATGGCTGATTGCCTCTCACGGCCAGCCATTGAGGGTTGACTATACTGGCATGGCAGCTGACCAAGCTACTGACCCAAAGGTCCAGGCTCACCAAACAGCAGTCACGGGCCTGCGATTGGCTGACATTAAGTTGGGAAAATCTGGGATATCTCTCCTATGCAATGACTCAACCTATCGCTCTCACCTCATAGTGCCCCCAAACTGGAGGCAGACTTTTTTTAACTCCATTCATAGCCTATCACATCTGGGCTAGAAGGCTTTTCAGAAACTGGTTGCACTAAATTTGTGTGGCATGGCCTTAGAAAGGACGTGTATGATTGGACTGTAGCCTGTGTGGAGTGCTAGTGGGCAAAAATTAACCGTCGTATCCAGGTGCCACTGGTTCCTTTTGAGGTCCCTGAGAGATGGTTTGACCAAGTCATTGTGGACCTTGTTGGTCCTCTTCCCCAGCACCCCCTGCCACGGTTTCACATACCTCTTTACTATGGTAGACTGTACCACCAGATGGCCAGAGGTTGTCCCTCTGTCATTGATGATGGCCACAGACATGGCTCGGGAATTCACCAGCACCTGGACTGACACCACATCTAGTATTTCCTCAGGAACAGGCCCTTCTGCCTTCATGGTTGTGCCGAACGAGCAATGGTCCAGAACCGCGGTACATCAAACCACAGCGTATGGCCCACAGTCCAATGGCCTATGTGAGCAGTTTCACCACTCCTCAGAGGCTGCTCTGAGGGACTCCCTGAGCAATGGCTCAGAACTGCTGCAAAGGAGGATCTGCAGTCGCCTGACACAGAGCTGGTATACGGGCAGCCGTTACGGGTGCCAGGCGATTGGGTTCCTGATGCCACAACCACCAATGACATTCCACCCTCCTCAGTAAAGTCAATTCCTTTGCACCTATTCCTACCTCCCATCATGGCGTACAGCACTCATGAGTTCCCACATTCCACCTCGTTTGAATTCATCCGCCATGATGCACACCAACATCCTGTTAGGCCCCCTTACGATGGCTAGTTCTGCATTTTGGAACAGGGAGAAAAGACTTCTATCGTCGATTGTATTTCAGTAGATCACCTTAAGCTGGCCACCAGGATTTGGAGGATTCCAGTACCATTCTCTTGGTTCTGCAACGTGACCATGAGTGTGTTTACACACCTCTGGATGAGCCAGAGGCACCTGTTGTTCCTCCACTCACGGAACGACAGACCTGAGCTAGACAGCTCGTCTGAGCCCCAGACAGGCTCACAATGCCGGTTTCTGGGCGGGTGGGGGGACGGCCCTGTGTAGGGTAACATAATTGGTGGAAATGTACTGATATCGAGGAAGTTTCACTTTAAGAGGCTAGTTTGATGTGATGATGTAATTACATAAAGGGCTTTTACCAGGCTTTCTTTTCAGTTTTTTAAGAGTTCAATGAATGAGTTGTACAGTTTTTCTCATGTCATTTTATTTGCAAAAACCTACACTGGTTCGCTTTTGATTAGTATGAGCAAGTCAAGATTTTCATGGTATCTCAACTCAAATGATGATAATAAACTGATTGCAATTCCAGTTCCAGAGAGGTTCATTGAGGAAGCTCCAGAGCTTACATCTTTGGCATCACTCACCAGTTGTGGAGCATTTAAATCCACCCTGTCTGTCTAGAGAACCTGACCTCAGCTAATCCAATCCCAAACTAAGCCTGACCCAGATGTGTTTGTAGAAAACTGAGTGCAGCCTGGTAAATCCAAAAGTCATGGACAGAGAAGCAAGCAAGAATGCTCAGCAAATCATCCTGATCTGCTTAAATAAGTGAATTTCAGGTGAGGGAGAGAAGCTTAAAGGGGATTTTATTTTACACAGAGAGTAGTTGGTGTCTGTCATTGGCAGCAGACGAGCTATAACATCATTTAGGAGACATTTAGACAGACACATGAATGGGTTGGGAATGAAGGATACAGACTATGTGGATCAAACTTTGAAATACATATATTCAGCACAGATTAGATGGGCTAAAGGGCTTGTTTCTTTGCTGTAGTGCCCGACGACTCTGCGACTCTAATCCTACCCTCCTGTCTTCTCCCCATAAACTTTGATGCCCTACCTTTGCCCTTACCATTCAAAAGCCTAAATATGCAGTCTGGCCCTATCAACCTTGGCATTTTTATCCCCTGAAATACAGCAGTGAGGGTGCCAAAGACTTTTGAATAGTATTGTAAGTACTGCTGACAAAAAAATTCATGACATATGTAAATAATAATAAACCTGATTCTGATATGGGTCTCTATTGTGGACTGAGGAGTGGGAAAGGGGGGGGGGGAAGGGGAAGGAAGGGGGAGGGGACGGGAGAGGGGAATGGAAGGGATAGGGGAGGGACTGAGATGCACGTGAAAGACATTCTGTAATGATCAATAAACCAAATGTTTGGAATCGAATGACCTTGCCTAGTGTCTCAGGGCTGGGTGTTTCTGCACCTGCGCCAGCCCCCGCCCTTTGCCACCTGTCCCACACCCCTCCCACAGCGCTCCACCCTTACCACTTCCAACATCCTTTGCCCCAGCCGGATTTACAAACTCACTCTCCGCTCTACGTTGACAAATACAGTACTGCGCTAAAGTCTTCGGCACCCTAGCTATGTTTATGTGCCTAAGGCTTGTGCACAGTGCTATATGTTTCATGAAATTTGTTGCTTTGCTGCAGCAGTCCAGTGCAACATATACAATCACAATAAAATCTGAATTAAAACCAGATTTATTATCACTAACATATGTCATGAAATCTGCTGATTTGCAGCATCAGTACAGTGCAAGACATAAAATTATGATAAATTAAATTTAGAGTTAGAATCAGATTTAATATTGCAGACTTAAAACTTAGGACATAGAACAGTACAGCACAGGAGCAGGCCCTTCTGCCTTCATTGTTGTGCCGAATGAGTTAAATTAGTAATCAAATGGGCAACCAAATTAATCTCTTCTGCCCACACAATGTATCTTTCAGGCTTCTTCACATTCAAGTGCCTATCTAAACAACTTTTAAAAGTCGCTGCCTCTACCTGCTCTCCAGGCAGTGCATTACAGGCCTTCCCCCACTCTCGGTGTGAAAAACCTGCCCCTCACATCTCCTTGCAATTACCCTATCTCATTTTAAATGCATGCCCTCTGGTATTAGACTGACATGAAATTTGTTGTTTTGAGTCAGCAGGACCATGCAAGATGTATATAAACTGTAAGTATATATTACTGTAAGTTACAATGAGAACAGATAGAAAAATAAATATATGGTACATGTTAAATGAGATCACCTCTCACTCTCCTAAACTGTCAACAAAAGATGAACCTACTCAATCTCCTCATCCAATGGAACTGCCTTCCCAGAAAATAGGCTGGTGAATCTTGCATGAGAGGTAGATGGTAAGGAGACTGGAACTGTGTCAGATTCAGAATCAGGTTTATTATCACTGACATTGGGTGTCATGAAATTTGCCTTGAGGCAGCTGTACACTGCCTCCCCCCCCCCCCCACATTATTACACAAATAAATAAATACTACTAAAGTGGAATAGCTAGGTGGACATAAACACAACAGGTTTGCAGATGCTGGAAATCTAGACTAGCAGGAAAGGAAGGGGGAAGAAACCAGAAAAAGAAGGTGGGAGGAGGGAAGCCATACCTTGGCAGGTGTTAGGTGAAACCAGGTGTGGTGGGAAGATGAGGTGAAAAGCTGGGAGGTGATAGGGGCAAGAGGTGGGTGGCTGAAGAAGAAACCAAATAAGAGATGGCAGTGGACCCACTTCCTTTCCTGTCATGACAAAACATCTAGGCCCAAAGCATTGACTGTTTATTCCTCACCATAGATGCTGCCTGACCTGGTGAGTTCCTCCAGCTGTGAAGCTGTGAGGTAGAAGAGGTAAAGTGCTGAAGAAGAAGGGATCTAATAGGAGAGGAAAGGGGACTGCTGGAGAAAGGGAAGGAAGTGATGGGCAGGAGAGGAGAAGGGAAAAGGTAAGAGGGGAGCCAGAATGGGGAAATTGAAATTGAAAATGATGGAAGGGAAGAGTCTCGGCTTGAAACATCGACCATTTATTCCTCTCCATAAATGCTGTCTGACCAGCTGAGTTCCTCCAGCTCTGAATTTCTAGCATTTGCAGAATGTTTTGTGTTTAGAGTGAGGTAGTGTTATTAAAGATAAAGATTTGAAAAAAACAAGATTTTAGAGATTTGCTTTATGTGTCACGTGAAAATCAAAAAAAAAGCAAAATGGGTCATTTGCGTCAAATCACATCTGCAAGGATTGTGCTGAGATGCCCATTCATGGACCTTTCAAAAACCTGAACTTCCACTAATAGTGATGATGGTTCCATCTCTAAGCCCTCTATCTCTCCTTCAGACCAGAGACTAACGTTCTTTAGAGACAAAGCACTCCCACAGACAGCTGGCTGAACCTTTGACATGTGAAGCATCCTGGGGTGATGTAGATCCTTCTCTGAGGATCGTCACTCTGTCATGGTGGAGAGGCTCGTGAGTTCCTGAGATCTCAAGAGCAAAGTCGTCTGGAGCTTAGGTGCTGGTAGGGTCAGCATTGGCAGTAAGGTTGATGCACCATCAATAACTCACTCTGCGACGTAAAGGCGAGATATCAGCTTTTATTGACTGGAAGAAGGAACAAGCAGTGGTTGACCATCATACTACATCCTGGAGACGGAGAGGCCGGGCTCAGGCCTCAGTCACGTTTATACAAGTGTCTGTGGGAGGAGCCACAGGAGCAGTCAGCAGGGGGTGTCCAGACTGGTATATGTAGTTCACCACAACGAGGGAGGTCAGAAAGCACGCTCAGAGCACGAGGGAGATCAGACAGCACTCTCATTACACGAGTGATGCACCATCAATAACTCACTCTGCGACGTAAAGGCGAGATATCAGCTTTTATTGACTGGAAGAAGGAACAAGCAGTGGTTGACCATCATACTACATCCTGGAGACTGAGAGGACGGGCTCAGGCCTCGATCGCGTTTATACAGGGGTCTGTGGGAGGAGCCGCAGGAGAAGTCAGCAGGGGGCATCCAGACTGGTGTATGTAGTTCACCACAAAGGTCAAGAGAGAGGTTCCAGACAAAGAGCGATCCAATCAAAAGCTCAACAGTGGCGCTGGTGGAAGATGAGGACACATCATAATGGCACTGGAGGCAGAGGAAGGCTGCAGCAGTGAAGGGACCCCAGTCATCTTGCATTGCATACCACTGGCCCCTGACCACGATCTGTCAAAGACCATGCGGTGGCTGCCTGTACATTAGCTTTCCATGTTAAAGGAAGTCACACACAGGTGTTCTCCATTACGGGATTAACCCCTCAGGAGATCATACTCGACTTCAATGGTCGCACTGCCAGGTTTATATTACACGTCCAACAGTTACCTGGATAGCCAGTTCACAGTGTGTGGCTGAGAGAAGGCAGCTCCCAGGATCCCGGAGTGGGCCACACCTACTGGGTCCTCATCTTACCTGTCCAGGCATATCCTGGCACAGAGATGGAATAATAATTTAGCTATAAGCCCGGAGTCCACCAACAGCCAGAGGCAGTGGAAGGAATCACACAACTACAGATTAGAACTTGTCCTGTTGACTTCAAAGGAAAGGGGAATTTGAAAAATAAATCCAGGGCCTGTCAATGAGGAGAAAAACTAACATTGCATGCCGAGGCTTTATAAGGTATTGATCAGACAGCACTTGGACTATTGTGAGCAGTTTTGGGTTCCTTACCTAAGAAAAGATGTGCTGACATTAGAGAGAGTCGTAAGAGTGGTTCTGGGAGTGAAAGGGTTAACATTAATGAGAAGTGTTTGATGGCTCTGGGCCTGTACTTGCTAGAGTTTAGAAGAATGAGGGGGATCACATTGAAACCTACTAAATATTGAAAGGCTTAGACAGAGTGGATGTGGAAAGGTTGTTTCCTATAGTAGGAGAGTTTAGGAACAGAGGATACAACCACAGAATAGAGGGATGTCCCATTAGAACAGAGATGAGGAGGAATTTCTTTAGCCAGAAGGTGGTGAATCTGTGGAATTCATTGCCACAGATAGCTGTGGAGGCCAAGTTATTGAGTGTATTTAAAGAGGAGAGTGGTAGGTTCTTGATTAATCAGGGTGTCACAGGTTACAGGGAGAAGGAAGCGGAATGTGTCTAAAAGGAATAATAGATGAACAATGATGGAACAGCAGAGCAGACCTGTTGGGTTGATTAGCCTCATTCTGCTCCAGTCCGATGGTTGTATGGCTATATGGTCCAGTATGTTTCAGAGCAGAGAAAGACAGCCATGGGCATGTACATCCATTGAATATCTGTCTGTGATCAAAAGGAGTAACTTCCACACAAGCACTGTAAATTGGACTCACTTGATAGGTCTCTCCATCTCTTTTCTTCCCTTTATTCTCTTCTTAAGATCTAGACACAAGAGAGTCTGCAGGTCCTACAAGTCTGGAGCAATACACTCAAGCAAGATGCTGGAGGAACCCAAGGCCAGGCTGTATCTATGGAGTGGAATAAACAGTTGACACTTTGGGCTGGAATGGAAAGGAAGGGGGAATACCCGCTGTACTTGGCTGAATTTTAGCCTATGTGTCATCACATACCAGGAGAAGCCAAGCACCGGCTCATTGCAATGGCATGGAGTGATGCTGCAATGCAATGCAATGTCAGTGATGCTGGTTCCACCCTGATCTCTATAGAGTGACCACATTCTCCCTGAGACTGCATTTTTCCCAGCTTTCTCAAGGACAACTTCTACCTCACTACTTTAAGTCTATTAAACTACTCTGCTGGTATAGGGCTATTAAATGTTTCTTCAGTATAACAAAATGGACGCTTGACCTCAAAATGCACCTCATAATGAGCTTGCTCTTATTGCATTGCACTTTCTCTGTAGGAATTTCACTTTATTCTGCTTTCTTATCAAGTCAAGTCACTTTTATTGTCATTTCCACCATAACTGCTGGTACAGTGCATAGTAAAAATGAGACAACGTTTTTCCGGACCATGGTGTTACATGACACAGTACAAAAAACTAGGTTGAACTACGTAATAAAAAAAAACACAGAGAAAGCTACACTAGACTATAGACCTACACTGGACTGCATAAAGTGCACAGAAACAGTGCAGGCATTACAATAAATAATAAACAGGACAATAGGGCAAGGTGTCAGTCCAGGCTCTGGGTATTGGGGAGTCTGATAGCTTGGGGGAAGAAACTGTTACATAGTCTGGTCGTGAGAGCCCGAATGTTTTGGAGCCTTTTCCCAGATGGCAGGAGGGAGAAGAGATTGTATGAGGGGTGCATGGGGTCCTTCACAATGCTGTTTCCTTTGTGGATGCAGCGTGTAGTGTAAATGTCCGTGATGGCGGGAAGAGAGACCCCGATGATCTTCTCAGCTGACCTCACTATCCGCTGCAGGGTCTTGCGATCCGAGATGGTGCAATTTCTGAACCAGGCAGTGATGCAGCTGCTCAGGATGCTCTCAATACAACCCCTGTAGAATGTGATGAGGATGGAGGGGTGGCAGATGGATTTTCCTCAGCCTTTGCAAAAAGTAGAGATGCTGCTGGGCTTTCTTTGCTATGGAGCTGGTGTTGAGGGACCAGGTAAGATTCTCTGTCAGGTGAACACCAAGAAATTTGGTGCTCTTAACAATCTCTACCGAGGAGCCGTCGATGTTCAGCGGGGAGAGTTTGCTCCATGCCCTCCTGAAGTCAACAACCATCTCTTTTGTTTTGCTCACATTCAGAGACAGGTTGTTGGCTCTGCACCAGTCCGTTAGCCACTGCACCTCCTCTCTGTAAGCTGACTCGTCGTTCTTGCTGATGAGACCCACCACGGTCGTGGCATTGGCAAACTTGATGATGTGGTTCGAGCTGTGTGTTGCAGCACAGTCGTGGGTCAGCAGAGTGAACAGCAGTGGACTGAGCACAGAGCTCTGGGGGGCCCCTGTGCTCAGTGTAATGGTGTTGGAGATGCTGCTCCTGATCCGGACTGACTGAGGTCTCCCAGTCAGGAAGTCTAGAATCCAGTTGCAGAGGGAGGTGTTCAGGCCCAGTAGGCTCAGCTTTCCAATCAGTTTCCGAGGGATGATTGTGTTGAATGCTGAACTGAAGTCTATGAACAGCATCCGAACGTACGTGTCTTTTTTGTCCAGGTGGGTTTGGGCCAGGTGGAGGGTGATGGCAATGGCGTCGTCTGTTGAGCAGTTGGGACGGTACGCAAATTGCAGGGGGTCAAGTGAGGGGGGCAGCAGGGTCTTGATGTGCCTCATGACGAGCCTCTCGAAACACTTCATGATGATGGATGTAAGTGCAATGGGACGGTAGTCATTTAGGCAGGACACTGAAGACTACTTCGGCATGGGGACGATGGTAGCAGCCTTGAAGCACGTTGAAACAGTGGCGCTGCTCAGGGAAATGTTGAAGATGTCAGTAAGAACATCTGCTAGCTGGTCTGCACATCCTCTGAGCACTCTACCAGGGACGTTGTCTGGTCCAGCAGCCTTCTGTGGGTTGACCCTGCACAGGGTTCTTCTCACATTGGCCACGGAGAGACACAACACCTGGTCATTCGCAGGAGGTGTGGACTTCCTCGCCGCCACGTCATTTTCCACCTCAAACTGGGCATAGAAGTTATTCAGTGCATTTGGGAGGAAGGCATCACCTGCACAGTCAGGTGATGTTGTCTTGTAACTGGTGATGTCCTGGATGCCCTTCCACATGCGTTCCACAAGTGTTTCACTTGTTCTAAAGTTTTATTCATCACATGTACATTGAAACATAAAACATACAGTAAAATGCAAAGTTTTGTAGCAACAACGAACACAGTTCAAGGATTGTGCTGAGGGTAGTCTGCAGTTCCAGCACCAACATTGCATGCCCACAACTCCTGAACCCTAACCTCACCTTTGGACTGTGGGGGGAGACTGGAGATGTACACATTCACAGGGAGAACAAACCAATTCCTTACAGACAGCAGCAGGAATTGAACCCCAATTTGTGATCATTTGCAGAACTCGCTATGCTACTATATCACCCTGGTTTTCTGGTTTATATGAAAGTGGCAGGCAGAAGGGGACTCTGCTGAAAAGAGTTAAAAAGTTAAAATTCAGACTAACAAATAATTCAAAATGGCACAAAGGCGCAAATGCACTAACAACAGCGGAAAGTGGGAAAATGAATTAAACATTCAAGGAATCTGTCACTTCTAGTTACAGAGAGTGGAATACAAGTATGTACATTAAAGAGAGTGGAATCACTTAACGCCAAGTGGGATGTGCTGAATGTGACATGAAGTTGGAAAGGAGAATCATTATTTATTTATTTATTTAGAGGTACAATGCAGAATAGGCCCCTCCAACACTTCCAGTCGCACCACCCAGCAACCTGATTTAACCCTAATCTAATCACAAGAATACCTACAATGACCAATTAGACCATAAGATATTTGAGCGTGATTTGGTCATTTGGCCCATCAAACCTGCTCCGCCATTTCATCATAGCTAATCCGTTTCCCTCTCAGCCCCAATCTCCTGCCTTCTCCCTGCATCCCTTCATGCCCTGACCAGTCAAGAATCTATCACCCCTAGCTTAAATATATCCAATGACTTGGCCTCCAGAGCTGCCTGTGGCAACTCTCTGGCTAAAGAAATTCCTCCTCATCTCCATTCTTAATGGATGTCCCTCTATTCTGAGGCTGAGCTCTCTGGTGCTAGACTCTCCCACCATGGGAAACATCTTTTCCACATCCACCCTATCTTGATAGACTTCAATGAGATCACTTCTGAATTCCCGTGAGTACATGCCCTTTCCTTCCCGGTATCATTCTCGTGAACTTCCTTTGAACTCTCTCAAAAGTCAGCACATAATTTCTTAGATAAGGTGCCCAAAACTGTTCACAGTACACCCAAGTGAGGCCTTATAAAGCCTCAACATTACATCCTTGTTTCTATGTTCTAGTCCTCTCGAAATGAATGCTAACATTGCATTTGCCTTCCTCATCACTGACTCAAACTGCAAATTAACCTTTACGGAAGACCCTTTGCACCTTGGATTGTTGAATTTTCTCTCCGTTTAGAAAATAGTCTGCAGTTTTATTTCTTCTAGCGAAGTGCTTGACCATACATTCCCCGACACTGTATTCCATCTGCCACTGCATCTCCCATTCTTCTAATCTAAGTCCTTCTGCAGCCTCTCTGCTTCCTCAACTCTACCTACCCCTCCACCTATCTTCTTTTTGTCTGCAAACTTGGCCACAAAGCCATCAATTCCATCATCCAGATCATTGACATATAGCAAACCAAGAGTCACCAGCAGCCAAGCAGAAAAGGCTCCTTTTATTCCCAATCTTTGCCTTCTGCCAAGCAGCCACTGCGCTATCCATGCCAGAATCTTTCCTGTAATTCCACAGGCTCTTAACTTACTAAGCAGACTCATGTGCGACACCTTGTTAAAGGTCTTCAGAAAATCCAAGTACACAACATCCACCAACTCTCCTTTGTCTATCCTGCTTCAAAGAATTCCAACAGATTTGTCAGGCTAAGTTTTTCCGTAAGAGAAAAACCATGCTGACTTCAGCCTGTTTTATCATGTGCATCCAATTAACACAGGGGTATCTCTTTGGACTTTGGGATAAAAATATACCATATATAAACTGTACATTCAGCCATAGTGTATGGGGAGTGTTTTAGAGGATGTAGGAAGGCGATGAAGCAATGCGGTTAGCATAACACTGTCACAGTTCACAGCAACAACCGTCAGGGTTCAAATCCCACTCTTGTCTGTAAGGAGTTTCTACATTTTCCCTTAGGTGCTCCAGTTTCCTCCCACATTTCACAGACATACGGGTTAGGGTTAGTAGGTTGTGTGCACACTATGGTGTCACAAGAAGCACGGTGAAACTTGTGGGTTGTCCACAGTACACCCTCAGAATGTGTTGGACCTTCACACAAATGACACAAGTCATTGTGTGCTTCCATGATGCAATTACATGTGACAAGTGAAGCTAAACTGTATCTAATCTTTATCTTTGTGTGTATTGGTATTGGTTTATGATTATCAAGGTACAGTGAAATGCTTATCTTGCATACAGTATACACAGATCAAATCATTACACATTGAGCTAGAATAACGTAAAACAATAACAATGCAGAATAAGATGTAAAAACTACTGAGAAAGTGCAGTACAGAACATAATGTGCAAGTACACGTTCATGTTTTGTAAGGTGGCGGTAGTGTTTGGATGGAATTAGAATTGGTTTATTATTGTCAGATACAGTGAAGAGCTTGTCTTGTCTATTGCTCTTCTGGATCAGGTCACTGCAAAATGCTTTGAAGAAGATGGCTTTCATCAGTTAGGGCATTGCATTTAGAAGCTGGAGGTTATGTTGCAGTTGTACAACATGACAGTGATGCACTATCAATAACTCTCGGAGACGTGAGGCGAGATATAGGCTTTTATTTTCTGGAAGAAAGAACAAGCAGCAATTGATCACCGCGCTGCATCCTGGAGACTGAGACCGGGGCTGTGCCTCCAATTGCCTTTATACTGGGGTCCGTGGGAGGAGCCACAGGAGCAGTCAGCGGGAGGCGTGTCCAGACAGGTATATGTAGTTCACCACAGACAGTAAGATTGCATTTGGAATATTCTGTTCAGTTTTGGACGCCCTGCTATAGGAAAGGTGCTATTAAGCTGGAAGGAGTACAGAAATTTACGAAGATGTTGGTGAGAATCAAAAAAACTGAGTTATGGAGAGAGATTGAGTGGGTTGGAACCTTGTTTTCATTGGAGCATAGGAGAATGTGGGGTGGTCTTAAAGAGTTGTATACAATGCGGGGTGTGCTTATAGAGGGGTATACAATGTGAGGGGCAGAGAAAGGGTGGGTGCACATATTTAGTTTTCCCTCATGCTTGTGGAAACAAGAACTAGAGGGCATATGTTTAAGGTGAGACATGAGAGATTTAATAGGAACATGAGGGGCAAGTATTTTACTCAGAAACTGGTCAGAACTGTATAGAGAATAAGCTGCTAGAGGAAGTGGTGGAGGCAGGTAGATTAACATTTAAAAGGCACTTGCACATGAGCCAAACACAGGACAGGATTAGTATGGTGCAGCTGAGCCATTGGGCCTGTCTCTGTGCTGAGTGGCTCTACCACTCTAAACAATCTTCTAGTTGAGTGACTTCTGTGTGGGTAACAGAATGGTCCATAGTTTGGTTGAAACACTTAATCAAGCAAATATCCCATATAGCATTCCCATAAATCACGAGCCACATCTCTGGAATGTGGGAGAAAACTGGAGCACTGGAGGAAACCCACACATCATGGGCAAAATGTACAAACTTTTTACAGACAGTAGTGGGAATGGAACCCCAGTCAGTGATCACAGGCAAATGCCGCCATTGGAGGGGGTATGTTGGACAGCATGCCAGTCCTGTCAGCCACTTTATCCTGAATGGTACCATGGCTCTTGTTGGAGCCAGACTAATGGAAGAATGTTCCCTCACCTCCTTCCTTGTGCCTGTTGGAAAGACTTTGCCCCACTACAGAGTTACCCACTGTTGGATAATACCCACAAAATGCTGCAGAAACTCAGCAGGTCCAGGAACATCTCTGGAGAGGAATGAACAGTCGAAGCTTCAGGACTGCCATTGCTTTTAAAGTAATACTCAGACAGAGTTAAATAGTGTTTCAACAGTTTTAACATAGGGAGTTGGAACAGCTGTGGGGTTTGCTGGGCCATTTAATATTCAACTATGTTGACGAGGACCTGGGGTAAGAAATAATCTTGACTCGGTAGGCTATTAGATTTCTGCAACACCCACGTACCCATCAGCGCTGTTGTTATTCCTGTCAGTTTGCGTTCCTTCCCCTCCCCACCCTCTTATTTTAGCGTCTTCCCCCTTATTTTCCAGTCCTGATGTAGGGTCTTAGCTTATTCCTGTCCGTGGATGCTGCCGGGCCTGCTGAGTTCATCCAGCATTTGTGAGTGTTACTCTGGATTTCCAGCGTCTGCAGAATTTCTTGTGTTTACTCACTGCAGGCTGCCCGGGCATTGGCTTGATCGTCCAGTCAGCTATGTGATCAAGCTTGCTAAACATGAAGCAAATGTTAACCAGAAGCTGCTGATGGGACTGAGGCTGAACACCACTGCTAGGTAATTTGGCACTCTCTTGTTGGATATTATCATTCACTGTTCTGTGTGTGGATTCTGCTACTATTCAGCCAGGGCTGACATGAAAGGACATGCTCACATTACACTTTCTTTGATTAAAGAAAGAAAGATTAGCATTATTTATCAGACGTTTATCAAAACGTACAGTGAAGTGTGTTGCATTGCATCAAATGGAATCAGTGAGAATTGTGCTGAGCAGCTTGCAAAGGAAGAAGGCGGAGCACTTGGAGGAAACCCATATGGCCATGGGGAGAATAGGCAAACTCCTTACAGACAGCAGTAGGAGTCGAATCCCAGTTGGTGATCACTGGCACTACACTATTGTGCCACCCTGAGCATATCTGGGGAAGATCCAGTGCAGCTACTTTATGCCAAGTGGGCAATGTTGAGCTCCACAGACACCCCCAAACCAAATTCTGAGTCCATGCTTTCTACTCTATCATCTATCCCCACTATCCTGGCCAATTCATCTTCTCACTTCTACCATCAGGCAGGAAGTACAGAAGCCTGAAGTCACACCAACCAAGTTCAGAGGCAGCTACTTCCCCACAGCCATCAAGTTCTTGAACTGACCTGTACCACCTCAGCAATGGAACATTACAGACCACCACTTGCACTACCGATTTGGCTCTTAGTTTGCACTTGTGTCTAGTTTTACATGGTCTGTTTTTTGCCTTGTATAATTTATGTTCAGTGTGTGTTGTCTAAACCAACATGCACGTACTGTTGGTGCAACTATACCTGCATCTCACCAAATTTATGCAGATGACAACAAACTAGACTTGACTTACACTTCCATCAACAGACAGAATCCTCAATCTGGAATTACTGATCTCAACACTTCAATTCCTATGCTTCTATTCTTCTTAAAATCTACCTTTTTAACCAAGTCTTTGATATCAAGTCAAGTCAAGTCACTTATTATTGTCATTTCGACCATAACTTCGGGTACAGTACACAGTAAAAATGAGACAACATTTTTCAGGATCATGGTGCTACATGAATCAATACAAAAACTACACTGAAATGCATAAAAAAACCACAAAAAAAACTACACTGGACTAAAGACCTACCCAGGACTGCATAAAGTGCACAAAACAGTGCAGGCATTACAATAAATAATAAACAAGACAATAGGCACAGTAGAGGGAAGTAAGCTGGTGCCAGTCCAGGCTCTGGGTATTGAGGAGCCTGATAGCCTGGGGGAAGAAACTGTTACATAGTCTGGTCGTGAGAGCCCAAATGCTTCGGAGCCTTTTCCCAGATGGCAGGAGGGAGAAGAGTGTGTATGAGGAGTGCATAATGCTGTTTCCTTTACGGATGCAGCGTGTAGTGTAAATGTCCGTGATGGTGGGAAGAGAGACCCCGATGATCTTCTCAGCTGACCTCACTATCTGCTGCAGGGTCTTGCGATCCGAGATGGTGCAATTTCCGAACCAGGCAGTGATGCAGCTGCTCAGGATGCTCTCAATACAACCCCTGTAGAATGTGATGAGGATGGGGGTGGTGGGAGATGGACTTTCCTCTGCCTTTGCAGAAAGTAGAGACGTTGCTGGGCTTTCTTTGCTATGGAGCTGGTGTTGAGGGATCAGGTGAGATTTGAACACCAAGAAATTTGGTGCTCTTAACAATCTCTACCGAGGAGCCATCGATGTTCAGTGGGGAGTGGTCACTCTGTGCCCTCCTGAAGTCAACAACCATCTCTTTTGTTTTGTTCACATTCAGAGACAGGTTGTTGGCTCTGCACCAGTCTGTTAGCCGCTGCACCTCCTCTCCGTAAGCTGACTCGTCGTTCTTGCTGATGAGACCCACCACGGTCGTGGCATTGGCAAACTTGACGATATGGTTCGAGCTGTGTGTTGCAGCACAGTCGTGGGTCAGCAGAGTGAACAGCAGTGGACTGAGCACGCAGCCCTGGGGGGCCCTGTGCTCAGTGTAATGGTGTTGGAGATGCTGCTCCCAATCCGGACTGACTGAGGTCTCCCAGTCAGGAAGTCTAGGATCCAGTTGCAGAGGGAGGTGTTCAGGCCCATTAGGCTCAACTTTCCAATTAGTTTCTGAGGAATGATTGTGTTGAATGCTGAACTAAATAATATCTCAATATTATCAAAGTCACCTAGTCACCTTGTTGTAGGAAAGATATGAAAGCTTTAGAGAGGGTCCAGAGGAGATTTATCAGGATGATGCCTGGATTAGAGAGTGTGTCGTATGAGGACAGGCTGAGCGAGCTAGGACTTTTCTCTTTGGAGTGACGGAGGATGAGAGGTGATTTGAGGTGTATAAGATGATAAGAGACATAAATTGAGTGGTCAGGCAACAACTTTTTTCCCAGGATGGAACTGCCTAATATGAGAGGGTATAATTCTGTTAATTGGAGGAAAATGGAGGAGAGATGTCAGAAGATGTTTTACCTAGAGTGGTTGGGTGCTTGGAACACTCTGCCAGGGGTGATGGTACAGGCAGATACATTAAGGACATTTAAGCAACTCTTAGATAGATGCATGAATGATAGAAAAATGTACAGCTATGTGGGAGGGAAGTGTTATATTGATCTTGAAATAGGTTAAAAGGTCAGCACAACATCTGTACTGTGCTGTACTGTTCTATTTTCTATATAGATCAGTCAAATCTTGGCTAATACTGCTGCCACAGGGTAAAACACTGCATGAAATGAACGGCACAAATGCAAGTTGCAATTCCCTGTAGAGGAACTCTCTAATAGCATAGACTAGTCAGTAGAACCGGTGTGTCAAATCTATTCCTCTTCATCCAGAAAACAGGGAAGCTAAATTATTTATACTGACAAAGTAAAGCAAAAATGCATTAAAAGTTAAAACTACAACGGTTTACAAAAGATAGCACAATCAAAGCAGACACGGGGAAATCTGCAGATGCTGGAAATTCAAACAACACGCACAAGATGCTGGTGGAACACAGCAGGCCAGGCAGCATCTACAGGAAGAAGTGCTGTCGACGTTTCGGGCCGAGACCCTTCGTCAGGACAATCAAAGCAGCTTCATAACCCATGATGAGAGAGAGAGAGAGAGAGAGAGAGAGAGAGAGAGAGAGAGTGTGTGTGTGCGTGTGTGTGTTGGGAGGGTGGGGGGGGTGTGTGTATCTGTGTATGTGTGGTATATGTGTGTGTGTGTGTATCTGTGTATGTGTGGTATATGTGTGTGTGTGTCTGTGGTGGGGTGTGTATCTGTGTATTTGTGGGATATGTGTGTGAGTGAGAGAGTGAAGGGTGTGTGTGTGGGGGGTGTGTGTGTATCTGTGTATGTGTGATATGTGTTTGTGTGTGTGGGGGGGGAGGGTGTGGGGGGTGTGTATCTGTGTATGTGTGGTATATGTGTGTGTGTGTCTGTGGTGGGGTGTGTATCTGTGTATTTGTGGGATATGTGTGTGAGTGAGAGAGTGAAGGGTGTGTGTGTGGGGGGTGTGTGTGTATCTGTGTATGTGTGATATGTGTTTGTGTGTGTGGGGGGGAGGGTGTGGGGGGTGTGTATCTGTGTATGTGTGGTATATGTGTATGTGTGTCAGTGTGTGTGTGTGAGTGAGGGGTGTGTGTATCTGTGTGTGTGTGTGAGAGAGAGAGAGAGAGTGAGGGTGTGTGTGGGGGGTGTGTGTATCTGTGTGTGTGGGGGGGGTGTGTGTGTGAGAGAGAGAGAGTGAGGGTGTGTGTGAGTGTGTATGTGTGTGTGGGGTGTGTGTGTATCTGTGTATGTGTGTGTGTGTGCGGGGTGTGTGTGTATCTGTGTATGTGTGTGTGTGTGAGAGAGAGAGAGTGAGGGTGTGTGTGGGGGGTATGTGTATCTGTGTGTGTGTGGGGGATGTGTGTGTGAGAGAGAGAGAGTGAGGGTGTGTGTGGGGTGTGTGTGTATCTGTGTATGTGTGTGTGTGTGTGTGTGTGTGTGGGGGGGGGTGTATCTGCGTGTGTGTGTGTGGGGGGGGGGTGTATCTGTGTGTGTGTATCTGTGGATGTGTGGTATATGTGTCAGTGTGCGTGTGTGTGTATCTGTGTGTGTGTGTGCGTGTGTGTGTGAGACAGAGGGAGAGAGTGAGGGTGTGTGTGTGTTTCTAAGGATTGATATTGGTTTATTATTGTCACATATACCAAAAGCAATTCCTTAAGGCTGTCATAGCCGGTGGTGGGGGTGGGTGGAGTGTGGACAAGCTCCCACTGCCTATTAAGTGCTCCCAAAGGTGTGTGTCTCAAACTACCTTCTGACAACCAAGTCCAGCTCCAGGCCTTCACATGTGGTTTAGCTACTAAGCCCGGCGGAGCTGTTCCTTCTGACAAGAGAAGGGGCAAAGGCAGGTTACTGGTGCCTTAAAGCCTGCTGCCTCAGGCTGATGGGACTCATCAGCTGTGATTGGCAGCTCATCCAGGAGAAGGAGAAGTCTGATCTCAATCTTCCGCTGCCTTGTGGCTGTACGCGCTCACAGGGAAGGCTCCAGCAATAAACAGTGAGGAAAAAGCTGGACACTGAGTCCCTAAGGCAGTCCTGCATTGAGTTGAATGCTGACGGACGGACGACTCCTCCAACCTGCTGGTTTCTGCTGTTGCTTTGGGATTGTCAGGTGCATAGAGGAAGGGACCATGCTGCACAGACACAGCAGCCTCTGCCAGCTAGGGCACAACATCCAAGGTTGATCCCAACCAAGGGAGCGCCTCTCTGTACCAACTCACAGTGAAAAGCTGGCTTTGCATAGTGCTTTTTTTCTGATCTGAGCATTACACTGTGTGCTGAACTTGGATAAGGTAAAGCAACAAGAAAGCAGAATAATGTGCAAAAGCTACCAAAAGAGTGGAGTGCAGGTAAACAATGGAGTCCAAGGTCACAATGAGGTAAATCGTCGGGGTTGCTGTTGAATCTGCTCCTTTCCACATCTGGATGATGGAACTGATGCCTTTGTGACCACGTGAGCAGACAATACAAACAGAGGTGGAGGGGTAGAGAGTGTTGAGGAGGCAGGAAGTCACCAGAAGGACTTGGACAGATTAGGAGAATGTGGTGGATGGAATACTGTATAAGGAAGTGTATGGTCATAAACTTTGTTAGGAAGAATAATAGCAGAGACTATTTTCTAAATGGGGAGCAAATTCATAAATCAGAGGTGCAAAGGGACTTGGGAGTCCTCATGCAGGATGCCCCAAAGGTTAACTTGCAAGTTGAGTCGATGGTAAGGAAAACAAATGCAATGTTAGCATTCGTTTTGGGACAACTAAAATAGAAGAGCAAGGATGCAAGCTGAGACTTTATAAGGCATTGGTCAGACCAAGTATGTAGTACTTTGAACAATTTTGGGCCAATTATCTAAGAAAAATATGGTCACTGCAGAGGTTCACAATAATTAACCTGGGAATGAAAGGGTTAACATATGAGGAATGTTTGAAGTGTTCACTGGAGTTTAGAAGGATTGGGGAGAACTCATTGAAACCTACTGAATTTTGATCAACCTACACAGAGTGGACATGGAGAGTCTATTTCCTATAGTCGGAGGGTCTGGAACTCAAGGGCACAGCCTCAGAATACGAGATGTGCCTTTAGAACAGAGATGAGAAGGAATTTCTTTAGCCAGAGGGTGGTGAATCTGTGGAATTCATTGCCACAGGCAGCTGTGGAATCCAAGTCACTGATTATATTTAAAATGGAGGTTGATAGATTCTTGATTAGCAAGGCCATTAAAGGTTATGGGAAAAAGGCAGGAGAATGGGATTGAGAGTGAAAATGCATCAGCCATGATCGAATTGTGGGGCATCTGCAACAGGCCAATTTTGCTCCTGCATCTTATGGTTATATGTAATTTTTTTATTTTAGACATAGGCCTCTTCCCAACATGTATTGAACTTTTGAAATCCACTTTAGTGTCAGGAATGTTGAATTTGGATAATTGCCAAAGATCTGTAATAAAAATTGAGTATAATTTAATTATAATTATATAATACATTGCAGAGAAGAGTTGATGGGCCGAATAGGCTGATTCTGACCCTGTATCTTGTCATCTTATGGTGTAATTACAGCCACCGACTATCACTTGGTTCACATAGGGCAGACACGTTCCACCAATCTGATATAAAGCGTATATGACTCCAGACTCCAAACCACCAATGTCATTGGCTGGTGATTTTCCCCTGAAATGGAGAAGCACCTCCGTTTAAGAAGAAGAGTCAGAAAGTCATGGAGCACTACCACACAGAAACAGGCTCTTCTGCCCATCTAATCCATGCCAAACTGTTATTCTGCTTTGCCCCATCGACCCACACTTGGACCATAGCCTTCCATATAACCGTCATCCATGTACTTAAACACACTTCTCATAAGTATTGCAATCAAACCCGCATACACCACTTCAAAATAAAATAAGTAATGAAGTATGAAAGTAATACACATCATAATGTTAAAGATTAATGGAGACATAGATAAGGTAAATGGTAACAGCCTTTCCTGCAAGACACAGAGTAGTGGGAGACTGGAGGATTGGGAAACCATTAAAAAGCAACAAAGAACAATTAAACAAGAAAGGGAAGATTGAGTATGAAAGTAAATTAGCACAAAATATAAAAACAAATAGCAAAAAGTTTTATAATTATATAAAGCGGAAGAGGGTGGCTGAAGTCAACATTGGTCCCTTGGAAGACGAGAAGAGGAAGTTGATATTGGGTGATAAGGAAATGGCTGAGACATTGAATGACTATTTTGTGTCGGTCTTCACGGTGGAGGACATGTCTAATATGCCAAGGAATGATGTTATGGATGAAATGGGAGGTGAAGACCTCAATAAAATCATTGTCACTAAAGAGACAGTGATGAGAAAACGAGAGGACCTAAAAGGTAAATAAGTTCCCTGGTCCCGATGAGATGCATCCCAGGGTGCTGAAGGAATTGGCAGAGGTTATAGTAGATGCATTGGTAATCATTTATCAAAACTCTCTAGACTCTGGGCAGATCCCGGCAGATTGGAAGACAGCAAATGTCACGCCACTTTTTAGAAAAAGATGTAGGCAAAAGACAGACAACTATAGGCCAATTAGCTTATCATCTGTAGTTGGGAAAATGCTTGAAGCTGTCAATAAGGAAGAAATAGCAAAACACTTAGAAAGGAGTGGTTCTATTAGACAGATGCAGCATGGATTCAGAAAGGGCAGGTCCTGTTTGACCAACTTACTGGAGTTCTTTGAGGACATAATGAGTGCAATGGACAGAGGGGAACAGGAGGATGTCATATAGTTGGATTTCCAGAAAGCATTCGATAAGATGCCACACAAGAGACCTATAAATAAGATACAGATTCATGGAGTGGGAGGAAGTCTATTGGCGTGGATAGTGGATTGATTAACAATAGAAGGTAGAGAGTTGGTATAAATGTGTTTCTCCGGTTGGCAGTCAGTGGTGAATCGTGTGCCGCAGGGGTCGGTGCTGGGCCCGCAGCTGTTTACCATTTACATTGATGATTTGGAAGAGGGACTGAGTGTAGTGTAGCAAAATTTGTTGATGACTCTAAACTGACTGGAAAAGTGAATTGCATGGAGGATGTGGAGAGACTGCAGAGGGATATAGATAGGTTAAGTGAGTGGGCCAAGGTCTGGCAGATGGAATACAACATTGGTAAATGCAAGATCATCCACTTTGGAAGGAATAATAGAAGAGCAGATTCTTATTTAAGTGATGAAAGATTGCAGTATGCTGTTGTGTTGAGGGACTTGGGAGTGCTTCTGCATGAATCGCAAAAAGTTGGCTTGCAGGTACAACAGGTACAACAGAAGGCAAGTGGAATGTTGGCCTTCATTGCTAGAGGGATTGAATTTAGGAGCAGGGAGGTCATGCTGCAACTCTACAGGGTACTGGTGAGGCCATATCTGGAGTACTGTGTGCAGTTCTGGTCTCCATACTTGAGGAAGGATATACTGGCGTTGGAGGCAGTGCTGAGGAGGTTCACCAGGTTGATTCCAGGGATGAAGGGGTTAACCTATGAGGAGCGATTGAGTTGCCTGAGACTATACTCTCTGGAATTCAGAAGACTGAGAGGGGATCTTATAGAAACATACAACGTTCTGAAAGAGATAGATAAGATAGAAGTAGGAAAGTTGTTTCCATTGGTAGGTGAGACTAGAACTAGGGAACATTACCTCAAGACTCAGGGGAGAAGATTTAGGATGGAGATGAGGAGAAACTGTTTTTCCCAGAGAATGGTGAATCTGTGGAACTCTTTGCCCAGGGAAGCAGTTCAGGCTTCTTCACTAAATATATTTAAGATACAGTTAGATAGATTTTTACATAGTAAGGGAATTAAGGGTTATGGGGAAAAGGCAGGTAGATGGAGCTGAGTTTACAGACAAATCAGCCGTGATCTTATTGAGTGGCGGGGCAGGCTCGATGGGCCGGATGGCCTACTCATGCTCCTATTTCAGATTCAGTTGCCATTTAGAAACCACAAATGCAATGCAGTTAAAAAATGAGACAACGTTTCTCCAGAATTATATCACAAAAGCATATGACAAAACAGACTCCAGCAGAAAATCCACATAATGTTCGGCAATCCCCAATCCAGAGTCCGGAGAGGCTGCCGCGTTTTAATATCGCGCTACCATCTTAGCGCGTTCCCCGGAAACGCTTATGTTCTTATGTTCTAGGACAGTGGAGTCCCATACTCGGGACCAGATTTAGGATGTCAGGGGAAAGATTTAGCACGAGAAAGGGACCCGAGGATGGTCCCATTTCACACGAGGATGGTATATGGATTGAACTTCCAGGGGCAGTGGTGGAGGCAAGTACTAAAGTATCATTAAGAAGAACTTGGACAGATACATGGACTAGGTGGAGTTTGGACTGATATGGGCATAAGGCAGAATCAGAATCAGATTGATAATCACTGACCGATGGTATGAAATGTGTTGCTTTGTGGCAGCAGTCAGTACAATACATTAAAAATTACAATAATATTACTAATAATAACAACTTTATTTATAGAGTTTCATGCAACTGATATAGTTCAAAGTGTTTTTGAATGGGATAAGAGAATACAAATATGAAAATTCCACAGTTTAGCAGCACAATTCAAAAACGCCGACCTGCCAATTATCTTTTGAAGGGAGATTGTTTAAATTAAGAGACCAGTGGAAGAAGACTGTATTGGCCATTGATGCAAATGTACGCTTGATGTACATGTGACAAATAAAGCTAATCTTTAGTCCTAGAATCCAAGACTATAGAAACAAACCATTCAGCCGATCAAGTCCATGCCAACCTTTGTCCATCTGCACAAACCCCATTTTTCCACATTGGGACTGTATTATTCTGTGCCTTGCCTAGCTAATCTCCTGTACAACATGCTTTTCAAGTGTCGTAACTGTAGCACCACCTCAGGCGGTGTGATCCAGATATTATAACTTTCCATCTATCGCCTATGTGAACGCACAGATTCTTTAAGCAGCCAATGTAATAAAACCCAATTACAGTAACTCTGGTTTATTGAGAGAGTGTAAGCTGGGAGATAATGAATCATCATTCCCATTCTGACTTTCATTAAGGTTAAGAGGATTGTGAAATCGGCCTTCTGTTTGCCATTTATGACAGCCCCATCAAAAATACCTCCAAAAGTTCCAATTTGATCCAGTTTATTGTCATTCAACCTTATACATGTATAGCACCAAACAAAACAATGTTCCTCCAGACCAGAATGTACAAAACTGTACAGTGTGGCATGTGGCCAAGTGGTTAAGGCTTTGGGCTAGCGACCTGAAGGTCATTAGTTCGAGCCTCAGCGGAATGGGAAAGAAATGAGATCTAAGTGACTTTGATCTTGGAAGGATGGTTTGAGTATCTCAGAAACTGCTGATCTCCTGGGATTTTCTTGCACAACAGTCTCAAGAGTTTATAGAGAATGATACAAAAAATCTAAAAAAAACTTCCAGTTAATGACCAGACTGGTTCAAGCTGACGGGAAGATGACAGTAACTCAAATAACCATTATAGAGGACTATAGAACATATCTGTGAATGCACAACACATCAAACTTTGAAGTGGGTGGACTACAACAGCAGATGACAGTGAACATACACTCAGTGGGCATTTTATTAGGTACAGGAGGTATCTAATAAAGTGGCCACTGAGTGTACACATAAACATAAAAACTTCAGAAATAGCAGGAGTAGGTCATGAATCTCACTGAACCTGCTCTGCCATTGAATATGATCAGGATGATGTAATCAATGGCAACAAATTCATTTTCTCCTTCTCACCCCTTGTCTTCTCCTCACCTATCCATCACCTCCCTCTGGTGCCCCTCCTCCTTCCTTTCTCACCCACGTATCATGGCCTCTTCCACTGCCACAAAGAAACCATCCTAAAGTTGGAAGAGCAACATCTTCGTTCCCAATGCTCCAAAAAGTAATCTTGAATTTTCTTCATAAAAACTGTCTGGAATTTCCATCCTTCTGAGGGAAGTCACTCTCCTCTTCTTTTCCAATATGGATAACTCATTATCCTGAGAGAAAACTCCGGAGTTCTAAATCCTCCCTTGAACTCTCCCTATAATCTCTCAGTAAGATGGGCCTTTTAATCTTCAAAACCTTTTTAACAGAAAAATAGAACCAAACAGAGTTCATGTGGATTAATAAAAGAAAAGTGGCATTAGACTGACCTATTGGAGTTCTTCGAGGATGTGAAGGGGTTCACCTAAATGGCAAAGTTTTAGATGATATTGTGCCTACAGTCAAAATACAGATTTGGTCTGCCTACTTTAAGGCAGCGTACTAGATTGATCACTAGGTTTATGGGACTGAATTATGAGGAAATGTTGAGGAGACTAGGTTGAGAATTTCTCTACTTTTATGTGGTATCCCCTATTAAAGCAAGCAATCTCACTTATACTAAATTATAGGCCATCTGACAATTTTTCCCCTATTTTCTCATTTTTTTGCATTCTCTTCACAACTTACATCTTCACCTATCACCTGAGAGAGTAGAACAGCAGATACCAGAGATGTCAAAATTTCCTATGGAGTCAGTTAAGATTTATGAACATGAATCAGTCATGAACAAGATTATCCACAAGAAAACTTTCCATTCCACAGATGCCACAGAAGGCCCAATGTCTCTGAGTCTGATAACACTGGAAGTTGGAAGCTGAGGACAGTCTGTGCGTGTGTGGGGGGTGGGAATGAGGAACAAGGCTCGTTTTGCTGTTGTTGGTTCATTGCTGTTGTTCTGTTGTTGCTTACATTCTTCTCCTGAACTTTGTGGGCCTGCTCTATTGGTGCCAAAATGTGTGGTGACACTCGGCAGCTGCAGGTAGCACATCCCTATGTTAACACAAATGGCACACGTCACTGTATGTTTCCATGTACAGGTGGTAAATAAATGAATTGGAATCAGGATCTGATCTGCAGCTTTGCCAGTCTGTTATATAAATGGGAGACAGATTCTCCTCACCTTGTTAATATTTTTAGCCAGCTATGTGAAAGTGAGGACACAAGAGAAGTGTAACGAATTTAGTTTTGCTCTCATTAATAGTCATCCTCATTCTCATATTGGCATTGGTTTATTGTTGTCACATGTACCAAGATACGATGAAAAACTTGCTACTGGAATTAGAATTGGGAATGGGAACTGGTAATAGGGAGCTAGTATTTGAGTTGGAAGTGAAATTGGTTTATTATGGGTACACGCACAGAGAACAGTGAAAAGCTTGTCCTGCGCACTGCTCATCCAAATCAAAGCATGACACGGTGCGTTAAGCTAGAACAAGGACATACAATAAGATGAAGGAGAAGAATTAGGCCATTTGGTTCAACAAGTTTGCTCTGCCATTCCACCATGGCTGATTTATTATCCCTTTCAACTCCATTCTCTTGCCTTCTCCCCATAAACTTTGGCATCCTTACAAATCGGGAACCAATCATCCTCCGCTTTAAATATACCCAGTGGTTTGGCCTCCACAGCCATATGTGGCAATGAATTCCACAGATTCACCACCTTCTGGCTAAAGAAATCACTCTTCACCTCTGTTCTAAAGGGATATCATTCTATTCGGAATCTGCACCCTCCAGACCTAGAATCCCCCACTATAGGAAACATCCTCTTTAATTCTAATCTGACTAAAATTGAGATATTTCGATAAGATTCCCTTCTCCCCTGCCATTCTTCTGAGTTCCAGTGAGTACAGGCCCAGCACCACCAAATGCTCCACATATTTGAACCCAGTCATTCCCAGGAACGTTCTCAAGAACCTCTTCTGGACCCTCTCCAAAGCCAGCACATCCTTTCTTAGATCAGGGTTCCAAAGCTGCTCAGAATGCTACAAGGGTGACCTGATCTGTGCCTTACATTCAGCATTACATTCTTGCTTTTATATTCTTGCCCTCTCAAACACTGCATCTGCCTTCTTTACCACTGACTCAACCTGCAAGTTAACCTTTAGGGAATCCTGCATGAGGACTCCCAAGTCCCTTTGCGTATCTGATGTCTGAATTTTCTCTCCTTTAGAAAGTAGTTTACTGCTGTATTCCTTCTACAAAATTGTATGACCATGCACTTCACTACACTGTCTTCCGTCTACCACTTCTTTGCCCATTCTCCTAATCTGTCTAGTCCATCTGCAGACTCCCTGCTTCCTCAACACTACCTGACCCTCCACAATCTTGGTCACAATTCTGGTCATTCAAGTCACTGACATGTGTAAAGAAGTGGTCCCAACATCAGCCCCTGTGTAATGTCACTAGTCACCAGCAGCCAAACAGAAAAGGCTCCCATTATCCCATTCTTTGCCTCCAGCCAGTCAGCTAATCATCTATCCATGCCAATATCTTTCCCGTCATACCATGGACTCTAATTTTATTTAGCAGCCTCATCTGTTGCACCTTGTCAAAGGCCTTCTGAAAATCCAAGTAAACAATCTTCAGTGACTCTCCTTAATAACTAGTGTAAATGAATTAATCAATCTTCAAAGGACAACAGAATATAGAACGCTTCCTCAGCTGATAAAGAAACACAGACCCCATAGTCCAACAGTAACGATAAAGAATGTTACCACTTGCCAATGCGCTGATCTTGTTGTGTCGCCACTATTTATCTATGATGCCCTCTAGAGCGAGCAGGTAATCGATTCACTTTGGACAGCTGGCAGCTGCCTCTATCCACACAACCTTACATTACCTATCTAAAAGCATATTTATTACTCTAAGCTGAGAGGTTTTGGTTCTAGGAAATAAAACGATTGTTAGCTTCAGGTGCCCAACATCAGTAACAATCTGCACACCAAAGATTATTCCCAATACTGGTCTTTAATTCAATGCATGGAGGGAAAGGTATCGACACATGGTGGAGCGGGTGGAATATAAGACATGGAGCATTTCTCCAATATCAGGTAAAATTCTCACTCTCTGTCCTTTTCCCTCCTTGACTTATCAACTTCTACTTACAACCATCACGTCCTCCTCAATCACATCACCTCGTTGCTTAACGCTCTTCCACACATTCCAACTGTCGATCACATACACTCCTTCCATTGGGAGCCCTCCTCCTACTGGTTCCATCTGCCCTCCTCAAACTCCTCATTGATTCCATTCTCCTTCTTCCTCTCCTATCAGATCCATCATCTGCAGCCCTTTGTTGCCTCTACCTGTCACCTACCAGTCTCTCTGGTTATCCCCACTCTCCCCCTTCTCTATCTGCTATTTATCCCTCAGCTCCTGGATCTCACTAAAACCTTTTGCCTAGATAATAGTGGGTGTGGAGATGTGTTTCCTATAATGGTGGGTCATCTAGGACCAGAGAGCACAGGCTCAGATAGAAGAAAAATCCCTTTAAAACAGAGATGAGGAGGAACTTCTTTAGTCAGGGGGTAGTGAATCTGTGGAATTCGTTGCCACAGATGGCGGTGGAGGCCATCAATGGGTGTATTCAAAGTGGAAGTTCATAGGTTCTTGATTAGTAAGGATGTCAAAAGTTATGGGGAGACAGCAAGAGAATGGGGTTGAGAGGGATACTAAGTCATGGTACAATGGTGGAACAGACTCAATGCCCTAATTTTGCTCTTAAGTCTTAGGGTTTATTGCTTGCCAGCCCTAGTTCCACCCCTACCCTCACAAATTCATACTGACTATCCATCTCATTCCAGATGAAGGGCCTTGACCCAACAAATAACTGTCCATTTCCCTCCATAGATCCTGCGTGATCTGCTGATTTCTTCTACTGCCTTTTGTGTTGCATGATAAAGAGAAGAAGACAGATTGGCCAAATTATGGACATGGACAGGAAGGATATCAATGTGATTGAAAGAGGTCAGAGAATCTTACAAGGATATTGCTGGGACTTGAGGACCTTAGTTATAAGAAAAGGCTGAATAGCTTAGGACATTATTCCCCGGAGCACAGGAGACTGAGAAAGATTTGATAGAGGTATAGATAATTATGAGGGGTATAGATACAGTGAATGTTTTTTTCCATTGAGCTTGGGTGAGACTAGAATTGGAGATCATAGGTTAAGGGTGAAAGGTGGAATACTCTAGGTGAAACTGAGAGGAAACTTCTTCACTCAGATGGTGGTGAGAGTGTGGAATGAGCTGCCAGTGGAATTGGCAGATGTGGGTTGCAACATAAATACATGGATGGGAGGGGTATAAAGGGATATGGTCCTGGTGCAGGTCGATGAGACTAGGCAGAATAACAGGCTAACATGGAGTAGATGGGCCAAAGGGCTCCATGATTCTATCAAGCAAAATCTAAACATGTGATAAATTTCCAAGGTATTAGAGGGTGGTCAGTAGAAATATGGAACTGTTAATAAGTTGGGTTAAAACTCTCATCAATTTCATCAAATTTGCCTCCAGCTTCCACCTGCCCTTAAATTCTCTTGGTCCATTTCTGACACCTCCTTCCTCTTTCTTGATCTCTCTGTCTCTGTCTCAAGAGACAGAGTGTCAACCAACATCTTTTATAAATCTGTTTATTTCCACAGCTATCTTGACTATACATCTTCCCACACTGTCGCCTGTAAAAATGTTATTCCCTTTTCTCAGTTCCTTCATCTCTGAAGTATCTGTTCCCAAGATGAAGCTTTCTTTTCGAGGACATCAGAGATATTCTCCTTTAAAGAACTGTGTTTCCCTTCCTTCAACACTGATACTGCCCTCATCCACATCTTCTCCATTTTCAGCACCTCCGTGCTCACCCCATCTTCCTGTGATAGAGTCCCTCTTGTCCTTATCTATACCCAATGAGCCTTCACATCCAATGCAGCATTCTCCCTAACTTCTAAATTATTCCATTGCCATCTCCAAAGGGATCCAATCACCAAGCTCACCCTTCCCTTTCCCCCCACCCCCACAATCTCTGCTTTCCAAAAGGGCCACTCCCTCTGTGATTCCTTTCTCCATTCATTCCTCCCCACTCATCTCTCTCCTGGCACTTAATCCTGCAAGCAGGCGAAGTACCACACCTGCCCATTCTTATCATCCCTCACCTCCCTTCAGGGCTACAAGCAGTCCTTCCAGGTGAAGACACACGTCACCTGTGTTGTGGATGTAACCAGGAAGTTAGACAAGGGAGATTCAGTGGATGTAGTGTACCTCAATTTTCAGAAGGCATTTGATAAGGTCCCACATAGGAGATTGGTGGGTAAAATCAAAGCTCATGGCATTGGGGGGAAGACATTGACATGGATAGAAAACTGGTTGGCAGATAGAAAGCAAAGGGTAGCGGTGAATGGGTGTTTCTCGGAATGGCAGGTGGTGACTAGTGGGGTGCCACAGGGCTCGGTATTGGGAGCACAGCTGTTTACAATTTACGTCAACGATTTAGATGAAGGCATTGAGAATAACATCAGCAAGTTTGCTGATGATACTAAGCTGGGTGGCAGTGTGACATGTGATGAGGATGTTAGGAGAATTCAGGGTGACTTGGATAGGCTGGGTGAGTGGGCAGATAATTGGCAGATGACGTTTAATGTGAATAAGTATGAGGTTATCCACTTTGGGAGTAAGAACAGGAAGGCAGATTATTATCTGAATGGTGTAGAGTTATGTAAGGGAGAAACACAAAGAGATCTAGGAGTCCTTGTTCATCAGTCACTGAAGGTGAATGAGCAAGTGCAGCAGGCCGTGAAGAAGGCTAATGGAATGTTGGCCTTTATTACAAAGGGAATTGAGTACAAGAGCAAGGAAATCCTCTTGCATTTGTACAGGGCCCTGGTGAGACCACACCTGGAGTATTGTGTACAGTTTTGGTCTCCAGGGTTAAGGAAGGACATCCTGGCTGTAGAGGAAGTGCAGCGTAGATTCACAAGGTTAATTCCTGGGATGTCAGGACTGTCTTACGCAGAGAGGTTAGAGAGACTGGGCTTGTACATGCTGGAATTAAGGAGATTGGGAGGGGATCTGATTGCAACATATAAGATTATTAAGGGATTGGACAAGATAGAGGCAGGAAATATGTTCAAGATGCTGGGAGAGTCCAGTACCAGAGGGCATGGTTTGAGAATAAGGGGTAGGTCATTTAGGACAGAGTTAAGGAAAAACTTCTTCTCCCAAAGAGTTGTGGGGGTCTGGAATGCACTGCCTCGGAAGGTAGTGTAGGCCAATTCTCTGAATGCTTTCAAGAAGGAGCTAGATAGGTATCTTATGGATAGGGGAATCAAGGGATATGGGGACAAGGCAGGAACCGGGTATTGATGGTAGATGATCAGCCATGATCTCAGAATGACGGTGCAGGCTCGAAGGGCCGAATGGTCTACTTCTGCACCTATTGTCTATTGTCTGTGAATCTGCTGAGGCTCCCAATGTGACCTCTTCTACATTGGTGAGACCTGTCGTCTATTGGGGGACCGCTTCTTCAAGCACCTCCACTCCATCTACCAAAAGCAGAACTTTCTGGTGGCCAGAAATTTTAATTCAGTTCCCTGTTCTCATTCCAACATGTTGGGCCATAGCCTCCTCGCACCACAATGAGGCCATCCTCAGAGTGGAAGAGCAACACTTTATATTCCATCTGGGTAGCTTCCAACCTATGAATATTGATTTCTTCTTCCAGTAAAACAAATTCCCCTCTTCTTCTATTCCCCATTCTGGCCCCTTACATCTTCTCACCTGCCTATCGCATCCCCATAGTGCCCCTTCTCCATCCCTTTTTCCTCTGGTCCATTCTCCTCTCCTATCAGATTCCTTCCTCTCCAGTCCTTTACCTTTCCAATAGATGGGCCGGGTGATGGTCAATTGCACTAGGCAGAATACCAGTTTGGCATGGCGTAGACTGGCTGAAAGATCTGTTTCTGGTCTGTAGTGCTCAAAGACTCCGAAGGTTGATCCCAAAGAGAGTGCTGCAATTCCAGCAGAAGACAGCGATCCCTTGAGGAGAGGTCACTGTCAGACAGTTAGTATGACTAAGCAGTGAGTAAATGAGTTACAAATTGGTTTATTATTGTCACCTGTACCTAGGCAGAGTGACAAACTTGTCTTGCATACTGTCCATTCAAATTAACTCATCACACAGTGCATTAGGTAGTACAAGGCCAAACAATAACAGAATGAAGAATAGATTGTAGCAGTTATGGGGCTGCACAGTAGCATAGTGGAAAGCATTTTTGCTTTATGACATTAGCAATCACTACTCAGGGTTTGATTCCCACCGCTGTCTGTAAGGAGTTTTATACGGTACGTTCTTCTGTGACTGCGTGGGTTTCTTCTGCGTGTTCTGTCTTCCTCCCACATTCCAAAATGTACGGTTAGAGTTAGTGACTTGTGAGGATGCCATGTTGTCGCCCAAAGTGTAGTGACAACACGCAGGCTGCTCCCAGCACAATCCTCAGACTGTGTTGGATGCCGATGGAAATGATGCGTTTCACTGTTTGTTTCAATGTACACATGACAAATAAAGCCAATCCTCAGCATGTATCAGTCCAGAGAAAGTGCACTGCAGGCAGCCAACAAGAAGTTCATAGTGAGGTAGATTGTAAAGTCAAGAATCCACCTTATTGTACTGGGTGATAGGTAACAGAGGGGTAGAGGCTGTCCATGAGCCTGGCAATATGTACTTTCAGGCTTTTGTATCTTCTGCCCGATGGAAGGGGGGAGAAAGGAAAACTTCCTGGATGGGTGGGACCTTTGCAAGTTTGTCCATGCAAATATGCACTGTCACGCACCCCATGACCGGGTTACCAAACCAACAGAAATGGAATACACGTTGGAGTCTGGTATTACTGTAACTATTAGTGTTTATTAGTAAACTAAGTAATACAGTACTATAAAATGCAAATATATGAAACGGGTTAGCAGTGATATATACAGAAGTGTGGAAATGGGAATGAAAAACCAAGCTCTTCAGAGTCTAGGGGTAAATGGATAGTCTTACGATGGTGAAGAGTTCAGTTCAGTTTAGGTTAGGTCGAGGTAGTTGCTGGTGTACCGTTAGGGAGAGAGAGAGAGAGCGAGAGGTGATGCAGTTGCCGTTGTCTTCCTGTCCTGTTATGGTCACCAACTGTGACCCTGTACTACCGTTCTTCAGTGGTAGACCTGTCACCCAGGCGAGGGTGGACACACAAACGTGTCCCCACCAGTCGCACCTTCACACACTGTGAGCCACTGATCGATTCCCCCTAATCGATCTTCCAAACCCCCACCTTCACGTGGGTGTATAACGCCCTTTCAGTGTCCCGTGCTGTGTCTCCCTGGTGTGTCTGTCTGTGTCTTAGCAGACCTGCTTTTTATCATCACTTGCTGGACACCAGCTGTCCATCAAACCGGCTCCGCCTTGCTGTCTCTGCAAGAATCTAACAAGCAGGCAAAAGTCCTTGGAACAAAGGTAAACAATCAGCCAAGGAGCCATAATATTAAATCATGTCTCTCTCTCTCTCTCTCATCTGCTCTGGATGCTTCCCCCCCCCCCCCCCCCGTCTTCTCTCTCTCTCATTAGCAGCATAGTTCACGAGGGGTCAACTCTGGCCCCCATCTCAGCCTGGTTTGTTCATCACAGTGCAGACACACACGTACACTCAGTGACCACTTTATTAGGTACATATGTACACCTGCTTGTTAATGCAAATATCTAATCAGCCAATCATGTGGCAGCAGCTCAATGTATGCAGAAATGGTCAAGAGGCTCAGCTGTTGAAGCGTCAGCACGGGGAAGAAATATGACCTAAGTGACTTTAAACGTGGAATGATTGTTCAAGCATCTTCGTGGAATGACTGCCAGAATTTGCTGGTTGAGTATCTCAAAAACTGCTGGTCTCCTGGGATTTTCATGCACAACCATTTCCTGAGTTTGTACAGAATGGTTGGAAAAACAAGAAAAACATCCAGTGAGCAGTAGTTCTGGAGGTGAAAATGCCTCATTAATGGGAGAGGTCAGAGGAGAATGGCCAGACTGGCCCAAGCTGACAGGAAGGCAACAGAAACTTAAATAATTACGTGTTACAACAGTGGTGTGCAGAAGAGTATCCCTGAATGCACTACACATTGAACCTTGAGGTGGGTGGGCTACAGCATCAGAAGAGAGTATAGGAGGCTCCTTATAAGTGGCCCCTGAGTGGATATCCCAGTATAATTCCATACCTCGGCTAAAGATCACACTGTCATACGGAATCTTGTTCTTAGTCTCCAGGCTCGAACAGTTCCACCTGTGGTCCCGGAACTGGTGCTGGCATTCATGGATGGCGATCTGAATGCCCTGGATGGCCGAGGCCGTCACGTCCGGATATCTCATGCAAACTTCGAGCTGCCGGCGTGTCAGGCTCGAGAGCGTCAGGCACACCGTGTTGGCGGTTAGTACAGGGTCCACTGGGATCTTTAACCCAAGTATCTCATTACTCCACACCCTGCAATCAAAGGCACAGAGGAAATCATGTGAGGAATTCAAATTTGAAGGCAGAATACAGGGTTAATGGCAAGATTGTCAATGAACAGGGGGATCCTGTGGTCCACATTCATAGATCCCTCAAGATTGCCATGCAACTTGAAAGGGTGGTTAAGAAGGCACATGATGTGTTGGCCTTTATGTGTCTGAGGTCAAAAGGTCACTTTGCTATTCTTTTAAACTCTGGTTAGATCATACTTGGAATATTTTGCTCATCTCTGGTCACCTCATTATGGGAAGGATGTGGAAGCTTTAGAGAGGGTCCGGAGAAGATTTACCAGGGTGCTGCCTGGATTAGAGAGCATGTCTTATGAGGATAGGTTGTGCGAACTAGGGCTCTTCTTTTTTGAGGCAAAGGAGGGTGAGAGGTGACTTGATCGAGGTCTACAAGATGATAGGAAGCATAGATAGGGTGGAAAGTAAGAGACTTTTTTTCCAAGCCCAGAGATAACTAATATGAGGGGGCATAACTTGATGGAGGAAAATATACCGGAGATTGCAGAGGTTGTTTTTTCACAGGGTGATGGGTGCCTGGAATGCACTGCCAGGGGTGGTGATAGAGGTAGATACTTTGAAGAAACTCTTAGATAGCACATGGATCATAGAAAAATAGAGGGCTAGGTGGGTTGATGTTGGAGTAGGTTAAAGGGTCAGCAGAATATTGCAGGCTGAAGGGCCTGTACTGTGCTGTACAGTTCAGTTCTAGGAATGCAATCACCTTATCCTTCACAGTAATAGAAGTAAAGTTGTGAAATGCTACACCCTGACTGCAAGCTGCAGGCTTTAGCACGACATGGTGAGTTAAAAAGCGACAGCTGATCATTCAATCCCAGGTGCAGTTGTGTAACACAAAGTCCAAAGATGGACCTTTCTGCTGGTTTCATACAATGCAGACCAGAACCTGCCCACCTTCAGCTCATCTTGTTCATGCTAACCCCAATGTCCATCAACAGTAAACCCTTTTTACTGATATTAGTCTCTTATTCTCCTATACCTAAAGACAAGAGATTTTGCAGATGCTGGATATCCAGAGTGACACACACAAAATGCTGAAGGAACTCAGCAGGTCAGAAGCAGCAACTATTGAGAGGAATAAAGAGTTAAAGTTTCAGACCAAGACTCTTCATCAAGTCAGCAGTCTATTACTCTCCATAAATAGATACTCCATTAATCTCAAAGTAAATTGCAGTGTCCCAGTAACATAACAAGGTGCACAGATATACAATAATAGAAGAGAAGTAAGAAGATTAAATAAAAAATAAGTTACCTTAAACAATCTAACAGGAGTTGGTCATCATGTCCCCAGCTATAGGTTGACTCATTTTAGACCTAATGGCCGAGGGTAAGAATGACCTCATGTAGCGCTCTTTGGAGCAGCGCAGTTGTCTTAGTCTGTAACTAAAAGTGCTCCTCTGTTCAGTCAAGGTGGCATGCAGAGGGTGAGAAATATTGTCCAGAATTGCCAGAATTTTCCATAGGGTCCATTGTTCTACCACAGCCTCCAGTGTGTCCAGTTTGACTCCTAGAACAGAGCCAGCCTTTCTCATCAGTTTATTGATCCTGTTAGTATCACCCATGTTGATGCCATTGCCCCAGCACACCACTGCATAGAAGATTGTACTGATGACACAGACTGGTGGAACATGTGAAGGAGAGGCCTGCATACTCCAGAGGACCTCAGTCTCCTCAGGAAGAAGATATGACTCTGGCCCCTCTGTGTTGGTGCTCCACTCAAGTCCATCATCATAGAGCACCCCCAGATACTTGTAGATCCTCACTACATCCACGTCCTCATCATCAATAATAACAGGGCACAGTGCAGTCTTGGTCTTCCTAAAGTCCATCACCATCTCCTTTGTCTTACTGATGCTGAGCGTCAGATGATTCTGCTTGCACCATTTTTATTCATCCTCCTGTCATCCCTTTATACACACAACTACTGCAGAGTCATCAGAAAATTTCTGCAGATGACAGAAAGATAGAAGCTGCCTGACCTGCTGAGTTCCTCCAACATAATGTGTATGTGCCTTTGCATCTAACCTGTCTTGGTTTAGTAATCTTTCTTCAGGCACCATGTCTAAGGAAGGCATTGGAGAGGTTCCAGAGGAGATTTATAAGAATGATCCCAGAATTCAATGGATTTATATACAAGGAATATTAGATGTCTCTTGGCCCATACTCATTGGAGTTTAGCCTGTTAGTGGGGTTTGGAGGGTTTCTTGTTGATAGGCCTAGATAGAGTGAACCAGAGGACACAACCTCAGAATAGCAGGGCATCCTTTTAGAACAGAGGTGACAAGGAGTTTCTTTAGCCAGGTGTTGATTACACTTTAGAATTCATTGCCACAGATGGCTGTGGAGGCCAAGTCATTAGGTGTATTTAAAATAGAGTTTAATAGGTTCTTGATTAGTAAGGGTGGCAAAGATTATGGGGAGAAGGCAAATGAATGGGTTGAGAGGAAAAAATTAGTCAGCCATGACGGAATGCTGGAGCAAACTCAGTGAGCCAATCGGTCTGATTCAGCTACTGTGTCTTATGAAGAATGATCAGGGCTCTTCCAAACAATACTGGCTGATTAACAAACACATGATATGACAAAGTTTCCTCCAAATTAAGTGCCAACCATGATTATGTATTTACATCCCTGAACATTTACTTTGTATTCCAAGGCAGAATACAAAGTAAGTGGCAGGATACTTGGTAGTGTGGAGGAGCAGAGGGATCTGGGAGTACATGTCCACAGACCCCTGAAAGTTGCCTCACAGGTAGATAGGGTAGTTAAGAAAGCTTATGGAGCATTACCTTTCATAAGTCAAGGGATAGAGTTTAAGAGTCGTGAGGCAATGATGCAGCTCTATAAAACTCTGGTTAGGCCACACTTGGAGTATTGTGTCAAATTCTGGTCGCCTCAGTATAGAAAGGATGTGGAAGCATTGGAAAGGGTACAGAGGAGATTTACCAGGATGCTGCCTGGTTTAGAGAATATGCTTTATGATCAGAGATTAAGGGAGCTAGGGCTTTACTCTTTGGAGAGAAGGAGGATGAAAGGAGACATGATAGAGGTATAAAATATATTAAGAGGAATAGATAGAGTGGACGGCCAGCGCCTCTTTCCCAGGGCACCACTGCTCAATACAAGAAGACATGGCTTTAATGTAAGGGGTGGGGAGTTCAAGGGGGATTTTAGAGGAAGGTTTTTCACTCAGAGAGTGGTTGGTGCGTGGAATGCACTGCCTGTGATGGAGGCAGATACACTAGTGAAATTTAAAAGACTACTAGACAGGTACTTGGAGGAATTTAAGGTGGGGGGATATATGGGAGGCAAGGTTTAAGGGTTGGCACAACATTGTGGGCTGAAGGGCCTGTACTGAGCTGTGTTATTCTATGTGATTGAAACGTTTAAGATAATTAAAGAATTTGATAGGATTGAGGCAGTAAATATGTTCCAGATGTTGGGAGAGTCCAGTATCAGAGGGCATGGATTGAAAATAAGAGGTCAGTTATTTAAAACAGAGTTGAGGAAGAGCTTCTTCTCCCAGAGAGTTGTGGAGGTGTGGAATGCACTGCCTCGGAAGACGGTGGAGGCCAATTCTCTGGATGCTTTCAAGAAGGAGCTGGATAGATATCTGATGGATAGGGGAATCAAGGGATATGGGGACAAGGCAGGGACTGGGTATTGATAGTGAGTGATCAGCCATGATCTCAGAATGGCGGTGCAGACTCGAGGGGCCGAATGGTCTACTTCTGCACCTATTGTCTATTGTCCTAAATTAACATAGAACATAGATCGATACCACACAATACAGGTCCTTTGGCCCACAATGTTGTACTAACATGTATTGTGTTAAACTATTCCAAAATCCTCTAACCCATCCCTCCTACAAAGCCCATAACCACTATTAATTGTACATCTATGTGCCTAAGAGTCCTTTAAGTGTCCCCATTGTATCAGCCTCCACCACCACCAATGGCAGTGAATTCCAAATATCCACCACCCTCTGTGTGAAATAAAACAACCTCTGATATTTTCCCTAAACTCACCATCAAAGGATGTTCTCTGGTATTGACCAAAGCCACCCTGGAAAAAGTCTTTGTCTTTCTTCTTTATTATTGCCCTCTTATCATCACATACACCTCTATCAAGTCACCTCTCACCCACCTTCGCTCCGGAGAAAAGTCCTAGATCACTCAACCTATCCCCATGAAACATGCTCACTAATCCAGGATAGTGTAGGTTAGAACAGGACAGTAATAGGATGCATCCTGCAGCAGTACATAGTCCATGACTCACTAACAAGACTGCTCCAACTCATCAGATGGACCATTGGTTTGCAGTTTCCATAGAACGTAGAACCCAGAACAGTACAGGCCTTTTGCCCCACGATGTTGTGCATACTTCTTAACCTACTCCAAGACCAATCTAACCCTACCCTCTCATATAGCCCTGCATTTTTTCCTTTGTCCATGTGCCTGAGAGTCTCCTAAACGTCTCTAATGTATCTGCCTTGACCACCACCACTCTCCATGTAAAAAAAATCTACCTCTGATACATGCTCTAAAACATCCCTCCACTAATGTTAAAGACAGACTTTCTCTGGTATTGGCCATTGGAGCCCTGGCAAAAAGGTTTCTGGCTGCCTGGATGCCTCTTATCATCTTGTACACCTCTATCAAGTCACCTCTCATCATCCATTACTCCAACAAGAAAAGCCTCTCAATGTTTCCTCATAAGATATGATGCTCTCTAATTCAAACAGCATCCGGACAAACCTTCTCTGCACTCTTTCTAATGCTTCCATGTCTGTCCTCCAATGAAGAGACCGGAACTGAACACCCGCGTGGGATTTAACCAGAGCTGCAACACTACCTTGAGGCTCTTGAACTCAATTCACCGACTAATGATGGCCAGCACACTATACACCTTCTGAACCTCTCCATCATGGGAAAAAGGGGAACTCAATTTTTGAATTCCATCCCCAGAGCTCTGGAAATATTTCCAGTGTAATAATTTGACTCTGGACCCATGGGGAATGTAAAAGCAAGAGGAAAAAGTTATTGATTGGAAGGGCAGAGAGATAGGCAAGCCAGCAATCTCTCAAGTTTAAATTATCCCCTTGACCTTGGAAAAGGAGTTGCTAATTATTTGGATGCAAACTGCTGGGATCTTTAATCCTGGAATTCTAATCGCATGAGATAGAAAACGATTGATGAAACCCTGTGTAACTCTCCTGAGATACAATGCATTTTCTGCATGACATGACATTCCTTGTTGTCTTGTCCATGGTTATAAAAAAGCAGATTAAACATGACAGTCTGGATCCCATCTTACCAGTAATAAAAATAACATGAGATTGCACTCCATTGGCATTAATCTCAGGTGCTGCGCCTTCGCAATTGGGAGCATTTATTGCCCTGTTAGAAGCGCTTATCGCTGCTGGTGGTGAGAGAATGTGTCCGCGACGTCGTTTAGAGCTTCAGATTCTGGTTTTAGCCATTCGCGCTCTACCTCGCTGCAACCCCACCCCAGCAATCCTCCAAACGCTTCTACTTGGTGGTTGCTTCTTATCCAGGGAAGTCTCGTCTCTTCCTACTTTCCTGTCATTCTACTATTCCATACCATCCTTACATCCACACAACTTGCCTCTTTTCTGTTACACACAGCCCAGTGAACACTTTAAGTACAGGAAGTAACTAATAAATTGTCCAGTGATGTTCATCTGTTGTCGTCCATCCACTTCAAGATTTGACTTGAGCGGTCAGAGTTGCTCTTCTGCACACTACTATTGTAACGTGTGGTTATTTGAGTTACTGTCACTTTCCTGTCAGCTTGAAACAATCTGGCCATTCTCCTCTGCCCGTTCTCATAATAAGGCATTTTCGCCCACAGTACTGCAGTTCATGGGAGATCAGCAGTTTCTGAGATACTCAAATCACCTGCCTGGCACCAACAATCAAAGCGATTTAGGTCACGTTTCTAAGCAACACACACAAAATGCTGGAGGGACTCAGCAAGCCTGACAGCATCTATGGAAAAGGGTAAACCATCGACATTTCAGCCCAAGACCCTCTATCTTGGCTAGAAATGTCAACTGTTGCCTGGCCTACTGAGATCCCCCATCATTTTGGGTGTGTTGCTTTGGATTTCCAGCATCAGCCGATCATCTCGTGTGTGATTGTTTCCCTGTTGTGATGTTTGGTCTGAACAATAACTAACTCTCTTGACCAAGTTTGTTTGCTTTTATGCATTGAGTTGCTGTTGTATGATTGACTGATTCGATATTTCCATTAAAGAGCAGGTGTACAGTTATACATAATAAAGTGGCCACTGTATATACAGAACAATACAGCATAGGGCATCATCTGAACTCTTCGTGGAATGTGGGAGAGTGAGAAGCGATTATAGAAATGTTTACAATTATGAGAGGCACAGTGACACTCTTACCCAAGGACAGGAGAGTTTAGAACTAGGCTGACAGGTTTAGAGGAAGAGGTGAAAGATTTAAAAGGGACCTGAGTGTTAACTGAGGTGGTTGAATTATTATTGTTATGTACTCTATACTGCACCATGGTAGAGTGAAAAGCTTTAGGTTGCATGTCAATCCTTCCATACATTGTTTGGATCCCATTCCCATTCTGACATGTCGGTCCATAGCTTCCCCTTCTGCCTTGGTGACACCACTGTCAGGATAAAGGAGCAACACCTTATATTCTGTCTGCACAGCCTGCACTTGATACCATGAACATCAATTTCTCCAACTTCTGTTAATTGTTTTCACTCCCTTCCCTTTTCTTCAGTTTCCTGCTCTGGTCTCCCCCTTACCTCTTCTCAAGCCTGCTGCCCCTTTTCCTTCCCTTCCTCACCTTGCCCATTCTCCTCTCCGATCAGATTCCTTCTTTTCCCGCCATTTTCCTTTTCCACCTATCACTTCACAGCTTCTTACTTCATCCCCAATCCCCCACCAATCTGCTTCACCTATCACCTTCCAGCTTGCACTCCTTCTCCTGGCAGTGGAGGCCAATTCTCTGGATGCTTTCAAGAAAGAGTTAGAAAAAGTTTTTTAAAGATAGTGGAGTCAAGGGATATGGGGAGAAGGTAGGAGCGGGGTACTGATTGTGGATGATCAGCCATGACCACAATAAATGGCAGTGCTGGCTCGAAGGGCCGAAGGGCCAAAGGGCCTACTCCTACACCTGTTGTCGATTGTCTCTGCCTACCTTCTTATTCTGGCTTCTTCCCCCTTCTTTTCCAGTCCTGGTGAAGGGTCTCAGCCCAAAACATCAACTGTTTCTACATTTCCATAGATGCGGCCCAAATTTCCAAGCTCCTCCAGCATTTTGTGTGCATTTCTCCTTCCATATAGTTAGGGGTAAAAAGTACAACGCAGAATCATAACCACAAGAGATTGTGCAGATGATGGAAACATTAATTACTCAACACCCACAAAGTGCTGGAGGAATTCCATATATTATCATCGCCAGTATTGATGCTGCCCTCATTGGTATCTCCTCCACTTGTCACACATCTGTCCACAATCCATGCTTCCACAGGGGATGGTCTCCCCTTGTCCCTACCTACCCAATGGGCCTTCATATCCAGCTCATTGTTCTCTGTAACTTCCACCATTCACAACAGGATCCCACCACTAAACACATCTTACCCTGCCACCAACACATCCCTTCAACTCTCCGCTTTCCACCCATGCTTCCCCACTGATCTCCCTCCTGGCACTTATCCCTGCAAGTGAGAGAAGTGCCCTTTCACCTCCTCCCTCAGCACCAAAACAGGCCTTCCAGGTGAGGCAACACTTCACCTGCAAATCTGTTGGGGTTATCTACATTGCTCCTGGTGCTGCCTCCTCTACATTAGTGAAAGCAGACGTAGGTTGAGGGAAGGCTTTATTGAGCACCTTCACTCTGTCAGCCTCAAAAGTGCTAATCACTTGCAAACCAGTTCAATTCAACCGCCCATTCTCATTCTGATATGGCTGTCCATGGCCCCTTCGACCGCCATGATAAGGCCTCTGTTAGGATGGAGGAGCAACAGCGCATATTGTGTCTGGGTAGCCTCCAACCTGATGACATGAACATCCATTTCTCTGACTTCTGGTAATTTCTCCTCCTTCCCCATTCTCTTTTGTTCGATTCAGTATCCTGGCTCCCTTCTTACCCTTTCCTTTTCCCTCACCTGCTCATCACCACCCTCTAGTGCCCATCTTCCTTATCTCTGTCTCACGGTCCACCTTCCTCTCCTGTCCAATTCCTTCCTCAACTCTTTACCTCTTCCAACTGTCACCTCCCATCTTCTTACTTCATTCCCCACCTCACCTGCCGCTTGACTCCTTCCCCTCCCCTACCTTCCTACTGTGTCTTCCTCCTCATTCCTTTGCCGTCCTGATGAAGGGTCTCAGGCTGAAACTTCAGCTGTTTATTCCCCGCCCCCACCGTAGAACACAGAATATAGTGTTTCAGTTACAGAGACAATACAGTGCAAGCAGACAATAAGGTGCAAGTTCATGACTTGAAAGATGAAGAGTTCATCATTATTATATAAGAGCTCCATTCGAGAGTCTTATAACAGTGAAAAAGAAGCTGTCCTTGGCTTGTGGCATGTGTTTATAAATGTTTGTATTTTCTGCCCGCTATGAGGAGGGAGAAGAGGGATTGGCCAGGGTGGTGGGGTCTTTGACTATGTTAATGGTTTTAAGGAGGAAATGGAATGTGTAGACTGGAGGGGAGGTCAGTTTATGTAATGGATTGGGCTGTGTCCACGTCTCACAGCTATTCCTTGCAGCCCCATTCAGTTGGGCTATACTGGACAGAGCCTTATCACACAGAAGCAGGCCATTCGGCCCACCATGTCTATACTAACCATTGAATCCCGTTTATTATTGATCCAATTAACTTGTCCCATAGCTCTTGTCAATTCAGATTCTTATTTATCTATTTAGATATACAGTGCAGAAAAGGCCCTTCCAGGCAAAGGAGCTGCCCTGCCCAATAACCCACCTATGTAATCCTAGCCTAATCACAGGACAATTTGCAATTGCCAGTTAACCTACTAACAAGTACGTCTTTGTACTGTGGAAGGGTATTGGAGCACACGGATGAAACCCTTGTGGTTCAAGGGGAGAATGTACAAACTCCTTTCAGGTAGCAGAGGAATTGAACCCCAAACTCGGATGCCCCGAACTGTAATAGCATCATGCCAGTCGCAATGCTAACCTGGCTCACCAAAGATATCTAGATACTTAACAGCAGTGGGAGTGTCTGTCTCCATCACCTCAGGTAAAACCCTAGCCTGATCTATGTACCTGCACTCAGTGGCCACATTATTAGGTACACCTGTACACCTGCTTGTTAATACAAGTGTCTAATCATTTGGCAGCAACTCAGCGTGCAGACATGGTCAAGAGGTTCAGTCATTGTTCAGACCAAACATCAGAATGTGGGAGGAATGTGATCTGAGTTAGAGAGGAAGTAGCGTTTCTGTGGGGAAAATGCGTTGTTAACGAGGGAGGTCGGAGGAGAATGGGCAGCCCAGTTCAGGCTGACAGCATGGCGACAGTAACTCAGATAAACACGCAATACAGCAGCAGAAGAGCATCTCTGAACGCGCAACACTTCCAACCTTGAAGTGGATGGACTGCAACTTCAGAAGATCACGAGAGTACATTTTGTGTCCACTGAATTTATTAGGTACAAGAGGTACCTAGTGACGTGGTCACTTGGTATATATCTAAACCTTAAAAACTCCCACCATCGCTGCTAGCTGTATCCAATGCCGCTGAGAATTAGGCTGTTTCGGTGATGGATGGCGGGAAGTAGTCACCAAGGGGTTAAAACGGAGACTTGACGAGTTAAAACCACAAATAGACAGCTCAATATCTATTCCAGAGAGGGAGGAGGCTGTGTGGAGATTACTGGTGTCAAATCGTAATTACATATCACATTGGTGAAAGTTACACGGGTATGGTCTTGTAATAGGGCGTTAAATCACCACCTCGCCAGGACAAGAGGCAGGTCTCCAGGACGCGTCGCGGAATTAATATTGTATTTAGCAGAAGGCGTGTTGGCAAAACTCGATGTTTGAAAAAATAAGGAAATGACAGGAGAGGAAAGATCGGAAAATGTTCATGGAGATGCCTCAAAACAAAGTCACGGTGTCCTTATCAAGGGAAGCGGGCGGGCATAATTAAGAAATTGAAATATTCCTAGGGAAATAATGACGTGATGGGCGTGTGGGAAACTTCAAAGGCGTCCCGCGGAGCTTAATTCAACCGGTATCAACAGAGCACTTACAATGAAAGCTGTTATTAGCTGGAAGCCGACGAATCGCGGTCTGCAGCTCTGCGATTTGGTTGTGTCGAGTTTCCATTGAAGAGGTGGGGGGGCTCAGATTTTCAACCGCGGGGCATTTGTGGGGGGGGGGGGGATTCAGAGAGCCACAACCCGATTGATAATTGGGGGAGAGATGGAGGATTCTGTTGCTTTTTTCGAAAGTGATCTGTTTGCAAATTCTCGCCTTCAAAGGGGAATTGTAATTAATAATAATCGGACAAGGAAACATTTCTAGAGGTGCCGGGGTGGACTGGAGATGGCGTAACCCGTTTGGTTGTTCCGTCAATATGGAGAGTCGGGCCGAGTGGTACCGACGCTTTAATTCGGCGCACTCATCACTCTCTTATGTTCGCATTATCCCACAAGGTCATCTGGTTTACTCTCACGGAATGGCTAGGCAGGGGGAAGAGGGGGTGGGGGTTAGCGGAGGGTGGGGTGATACGGGCAAGGGGGATTGAAGGAGAATGGGGGGTTGACGAGTGGGAACAGGGAGAAGGTGCCGTGATGGGAAACGTGGATGTTGTCTGTGGTGGGGAACATGGAGGGTGATGGGTGATGTATAACCAACAGATTGATGGGTGACCGGCAACGGAGAGGCTGATAGGGAATGGGGAGGGTGATGGGTGATGGGGAATAGGGAGGGTGATGGGTGATGGGGAATGGGGGTGATGGGTGTTGTGTGTGTGTGTGTGTGGAAATGGGAAGGAAGATGGGTAATGGGAATGGGGAGTGTGAAGGTGATGGGGAAGGTGATTGGTGATGGGTGACTGGGAATGGAGAGGCTGTGACGGAATGGGGTGATGGGTGTTGTGTATGTGGAAATGGGAAGGTGATGGGTAATGGGAATAGGGAGTGTGAAGGTGATGGGGAGGGTGATTGGTGATGGGGACAGGAAGAGTGATGGTGAACTTGGAGGGTGATGAGTATTGAGGAACAGGGAGGATGATGGATAATGGGAATGGGGGTGATTGGTGACTGGGAATGGAAAGGCTGACGGGGAATGGTGTGATGGGTATTATGTGTAGGGGAACAGTGAAGATGATGGGGAGGGTGATGGGCGATGGGGAGGGTGATGGGCGATGGGGAAGGTGATGGGTGATGGGGAGGGTGATGGGTGATGGGGAGGGTGATGGGGAAGGTGATGGGTGATGGGGAGGGTGATGGGTGATGGGGAGGGTGATGGGTGATGGTGAGGGTGATGGGTGATGGGGAAGGTGATGGGTGATGGGGAAGGTGATGGGTGATGGTGAGGGTGATGGGTGATGGGGAGGGTGATGGGCGATGGGGAGGGTGATGGGTGATGGGGAGGGTGATGGGCGATGGGGAGGGTGATGGGTGATGGTGAGGGTGATGGGCGATGGGGAAGGTGATGGGTGATGGTGAGGGTGATGGGTGATGGGGAGGGTGATGAGCGATGGGGAGGGTGATGGGTGATGGTGAGGGTGATGGGCGATGGGGAGGGTGATAGGTGGGTGATGGGGAAGGTGATGGGTGATGGGGAGGGTGATGGGCGATGGGGAGGGTGATGGGTGATGGGGAGGGTGATGGGTGATGGGGAGGGTGATGGGCGATGGGGAGGGTGATGGGTGATGGTGAGGGTGATGGGCGATGGGGAAGGTGATGGGTGATGGTGAGGGTGATGGGTGATGGGGAGGGTGATGGGCGATGGGGAGGGTGATGGGTGATGGTGAGGGTGATGGGCGATGGGGAGGGTGATAGGTGGGTGATGGGGAAGGTGATGGGTGATGGGGAGGGTGATGGGCGATGGGGAGGGTGATGGGCGATGGGGAAGGTGATGGCCGATGGGGAAGGTGATAGGTAATGGGGAATGGGGAAGTGATGGGTGATGGGAAACTGGAAGGATGAAGGCTGTTGAGGAACAGGGAGATGTTGTGTGATGGGAACTGGGAGGGGGTGGGTGATGGGGATTGGGGAGTGTTATGGGTGATGAAGTATGGGGAGAGAAATAATTTTTGGGAAATTTGGAGGTTGATGGAGAACAGGAAGAGAAAAAGGTGATATGGAATGAGGGGGGAGGTGGAAAACGAGGAGGTTGATTAATGATGGAGAACATATAACCATATAACAATTACAGCACGGAAACATGGAATGTGATGGGGATCAGGAAGAGTAATGGGGAGGTTAATGGGTGAGAGGGAATGGGAAGGGTAATGGGAGATGGGTAGTTTGATGGGTGATGGGGAACCGGGAGGTGATGGATGATGGGGAACGGGGAGGTTGATGGGTGATGAGAATGGGGAGGTGATGGGTGATGATGTTCAGGGAGGGTGTTGGGTGTGGAGAATGGGGTGGGTGGTGGGAGATTAGGAAGGTGATTATCGATGGGGACACGGGAGTGGTGTGGAACAGTGATGGGTGATGGATAATGGGGAATGGGGAGGGTGTCGGCTGATGTGGATGGCTGATGGGGATTGGGGAGTGCTATGGGTAATGTGGAATGGGAGGGGTGCTAATTTTGGGGAGATTGATGGGGAACAGGAAGAGTAATGGGTGATGTGGAATGAGAAAGGAGGTGGAAAACGAGGAGGGTGATTAGTGATGGAGAACATGAAGTGTGACGGGAAACAAGAATGATGGTGAAGATGGTCAGAAGAAAGGGTGATGGAGGTTTGGAGTGACGGGGGGTCTGGGAAGGACGGGGGTGGGTTTGAGTAAGGACA